>NC_133940.1:21953590-22256620 GCF_031877795.1 Strix aluco | reverse complement strand
CATTGTAGTTTGACAAACATTTCTTTTGGTGGCAGTACTGGCTTAAGCAGTTTGTATCCATCTCCATGGCACCCTGTCCATTGTGACACTAAACTACTCAGAGTACAGGTGGTGAACCACATCAGTGAAATGATATGGGGCACAAGTGATCCAGAAAAATGTTTATTTTTAATCTGGATCCTTGCCACGATCCAGTGTAGAATACAGTGCCAAAAACAATTGTACTGGTCCAGTGTGTGCTGGGAACAGGGGAAGGCTGGGCATCAGAGGGTGTGGGTCAGTTTAAGCTGGCAGAGTCACCACAAAATGCTTATGTACACCCTTGGCCTTTTGATTGGAAATAAAAACGGAATTTGGTTCGTTTAATTTGCAAATGGACAGGAAGTAGATATAGATGTAGCAATATATCTAAAGTTTGGAATAAAATAAAGTTCTAGTGTTGGTACCCTGAGTAGGAATAGAGATAAATGCTTGAAAGTCTGATTTGGGACTTCACAATTATTTAAATGTTTCCATCATAATAAAGCTTCACTTGCTTTATGAGGGATCCATTTTTTTCCATCATGGAATTTCTCTCTGTTGACATGCTGTTGGATGTTGAGTTAAAAATATGTATTTCATTGTAAAGTTCAGTGAAGCAGGTTGGTTTACCAGCTACTGTTTTTTCATATTAAATAGGGGAATAGTTATACATTGGTTAATTTTAGGATAGCTGAAGAAGTCAGACTTGTCATCCAAAACACTGAACAACACAGAAAGGTCTGACTTACAAAAAACTTAAATAAAGATTGCCATAAGCCTTGTTGCAGATGCAGGAGTAGGATGGTGGGTGGAAGAGAAGTGTGTCAGATCTCTAGAGTAGTGAGTACAAGTATTTCCCCCAAAATAAGCTTGAGAATAGTTTCTTTTAACACATAACCTGAATGGTAAGATGTCTTGGGTTTCTGAACAAGAAACTCTTGATCGTTTTTAAGATTCTTTATTTTCCATTTTGATTTACAGAAAGAGAATTTTGTCTGTACTCTTGCTGTATAACTGAATTGTTCTGAACATATACCTAGTTCATACAAGCAACTCTGTCTCCCAGTGGAAACAACTCAGTGAAGCCCAAAATACTGGGTACCTTCCAGGGTCCGTACTTTATGATGTGCTTATTGACATACTCTATTTGAGAGGGAAGAATGTTTTCTTGCTGCCCAAGGATAAGTGCATTCTTCACACAATAGGGAATGCTCAGTTGTGCTTCTTTCTCTACAATGACTCTTAAGATATTAATACTTTCATATTCTGAATCAGGTTTATAAAATGCTGCAGGATTATTTCTTAATGAAATGTGCACAATGGCTACAATGTCTTATAGCAGGTGACTTTCTGACAGATGTCACTACCTGATTTAGATTTTGATCCATGATGAAAACTTGGGTTGGTTTTATATTCTCATAAACCTATCCTCATAACAGCAGAAAGACACAAACATTCAGTTTCTTACTCACCAGGTAGGCTTTATTCACATGCAGGCTTTCTGCCAGTGATTAGAGGTTGCAGTTGGCCAGATAAAATTTTAATTTAGTCTTCTTTGGTTGCCTAGGAAAGCTAATTGTAACACCATAAAAAATGAAAAAATTTCTGTCAAAACTGAAATTCACAGTACTTCAAAAAACAATATATAAAATAGTATATAAAATGATAACATGTAAAAGCTACAACAATCCCCTGAGGGTGCCCCATTTCTAGCTTGGAAAAGAAAAATGGTTAAGATCTAGTAAATGCCAGATTACAAGATTCATTGCAGGTAGTTGAAAACTGCATTAATCAAGAGAGGTAGCTGTTGTGAAATGTCATCATTTCAGAGAGAGAGTGTGTGGCCGTTTGTTTGTTTGCTTTTCTTTTTAATCAAACACACAAAGTTGGGTGAAACAAATAGATTAAGAAGCAAGAAATGAACAATGAAATTATTAATAGGCTAACAGCAGGCCTACTACTTTGGATGAGCCACACTCATACTCTGCAGGTGTCAGATGATCTGATTTAGGCATCCAGTAGATGATTCTTCATTACTACTCTAACCTGATGAATCAATTAACTCTCTCATTAGTGGTTTCACCATCTTATTCACCTCTCAGAGAGGCTATATTGCCATTGCAGCTTCTTTAAAGGACATTAATTGCAGCTACCCTAACTGCTGCATTTAGTGGTTCTTGCTCTAGCCAGGGAGGGGTGGCAGTCTCTCCCTGGCCCTGGTGTGTACTCCCCAACTTCTCCCCACTCACTCTTGGTGGAGCAGCTATAAGCAAGTTCTGTTCAGTACTATCGTTACAGTTTCTAGTAAAATAATATGTAGATACTCTGATTTTGAGTACTGTTTTCATCTCAGTGGGTATCTGAACAAAGTATATTGAGCATACTTTTACATTTAAGCATTGTATTTCTTTTTTCAAAAAATGTTATTTTGTACCATAGTATACACATGGTTTACAAAGAGGTGATCTTTCTGTAGTTTGTTGTAAAGTGTCCTGTAAGATATTACCTTGCAGTCTTAGGAAGAATTTCTTCCCCCTCACATTTTACTCTGATGCTTGGACCCACCCTTCTGCCATCCATCTTCTCGAAGGACCAGGATTTTTTTTATTTTGCTCTCTTTGCTTGGAGGATACTAGACTAAAAATCTGGTTACAATTGTGGTTTCATGATTGTTCATGAAACTAGCAGAATAATGGAGGTCAGAAAGGTGCCAAGAGGAGAATAGTCTCTGCAAACTCTACCTGTATTTCACTCCCTAGAAACAAAAATGCAGAATTGCCCAGAGCAACAGCAGTGACACACTGAGCAGGCTGATGAGGGCTAAACATCTGCACTGCCACACACCAGTGGGAAGCGAGGACAGGGCCAGCTGAACACTAACCAGCAATTGCGTAGGCACTTCAGCATGTGCTGTGTGAGGAAGCCCTGCTTTTCTCGTGTGTTCTTTAGCTCCAAGACTAATGCTGCTAGCCAGTTGCCAGATCAGAGCTGGCTAACATCTACCAACCTGGATCAGTGCAGGTCTAGCCTGTTACTGCCCATACCTGCCCAGGTCAGCATGGTATTTGTTAGCTTTATTGCTCTTGGATCGAGACTAGCTCAGAAATAGTTCTGTATTCAACCACAGCACTGTGTCTTGCCACTTAGATGTATCTTTTGAGTTATTTCACTTTTATCAGTGACATTATGATGATAGCAAGGGGAAATGAGGCCCATCACCCCCAGCCAATACAGACACATTGTCCTATCTACTGAGACAACTTTTCTGAACTTGAGAGAGGGAGAGGGATTTCACTGGGAGTTGTGCCTGAGTGAGCAGGACAGAATTGGGCCACCATTTGTAAACAGGAGTAAAATTGAAGGAAACACCTGCTTTAGTTTTTAGAGAAAGATTAGTGTTTGTGATGGACATGTTTTTGCAAGGTTAGTCTGGCAGGTGTCCGCAGACAGCACCATCCTCCCCTCTGTCTTTTACATTTTCCATAAGTATTTTAAATGAGTTTGAATGTCCCAGAGGTACTGAACACTCAAGAGCAAAAAACCATTCTCCTGCAGATCAGTAATGACTAAAATAGCTTAGATCTGAGAATAAAGAGCAGCCTGTAGTTTATAACCAGGACTAGCTGACTTGCTGCAGCTGAAGTCAGAGCAAGGATAACAAGTGTATGTGGTCATTGGCGGGGGGAAGCAAGAAATCACTATGCACCAACGCGTGTTTTCAAGCTCTATTTTTGGTTTGTCGAGAGTTTCACTCTTAGCAGCCTAGGCATGTCTATTGATTTGCATGCTGTGGTTGCTGGTTGGCAGATATGCTGTAGATTTTGGAATATTTGCAGCTTAAAAGAAAACTCAGCAGCCAAAGAAAGCAATTCGAGTACTGATCTCACTTTCGTCTTCTCAGACACAGTTGCTATCACAAGAGGAAGAAAGAAAAATAATGATATCGAATCAATAGAGAGAGAATGAGTCAAAAGAAGATTGTCATTTATGATGATATAAGAGAAAGGAAAATAAACTGGGAAATATGCTGCTGCTGCTTATGGGAAATGGTTTGGATCAAATCCTGGTGCTCTCTGAATTGGTACAAAGCTAGCAGGCAGGATTTGGCCCTTGATGATTATAATTCCCTCTTCTTGGCAATTTACTGAAGCTTTCAGTGAAATTATTTCTCAAAAATAAAGATGTGTGTGTCAGTGTAAACACTGTGATCAGTTAAATGCTAACTAGCATAGGTTTGTGAAGTCTCATTCGTTAATCTTTCAGACTGCATAAGAAAAGCAGCTTTTGAAGTGCAAAGTATTATCATCATCGTTATACATTCATAAAACAGGTTTTGTGCCTCGTTGAAATGTGAGAATGCTGAAAGTGGCACACAAGGATGCCAGATCTGTGCCAGATCCTGAGCCTCTGCTGGCTTCCCCATATTCTCCTCAGCCAGAAAAGTGTGATGGGGTGACAACTTTTTTGATGTGGAATGCCTTGAAATTCCCTCTTTAATTTCCTGCTCTCTGTGCTTGAACTGCTATGGTGTCTGCTTTGTTGCTGTTGACTGCTTTTGAATTATTTCTACTTTTTGAGGGATGTCCAGCTAAAATATGTCTGACTATATGATATTATTTAGATGCAGTTTAACAGACTCTCCTTCCTCTAAAGTACCTGTATGCAAAAACAGGTACTAATGACTAGAAAAGTAGTAGACAGGGCAGAGATCACAGTGATGGGGACATAAGTTACAGGGAATTCATGCATTCACCCAGTGATGTGAAGGCAGCTGTGAGCTTGCTCTGCCTGCACTCACAGTGAGCCAGTCAACAGCTCTACAACCTGGTCACCGATCCTAAGCTATTGAGTCCTGCTGGGAGTTGAATAATATTGACCTGGGCTCAGCAGTGTGCCATATAAACATACACTAGTTATGAGTATGATTACTTGCTATTGTTCATTTTGAAGTTGTCTCTTGTTAAATACACTTAAACTAAAAAGGAAATAAAAATCAATGTCACTGATTCATACAGGTCACCCATCTTGGCTGATATGAGTTGGCCTCCTGATACCTTGGAAAGGAACTCAAAGGCAGACAGATTAGTACATTTACAGTCTAGCCAGGGAAAGCATCCTGTGTATAGAGAATGGTATGGAAAAGCTGACTTTTTAATGACTTGGTCATCTCTGAATAACATGCAGGCATGTGTGCTGGGCTTCCACAGTGCTTGTAAAGACAGCTGTGAAATTCCAGTGTCTTGGAGGAGCAAAAAATGACCTGTTGCTGTTTAAGCCATTGCACTTCTCCCATCTGAAACCTTTGTGAGTCCTTTATTCTTAAAGCAGCAGTAGCCAGCTTTTGAAAGCAGTACATCACAGTACAATGTAGCTACCTGGAAAGGAGCAGTACATCAGAGAACCTTACTGGGGTTTTTGCCCCTCATTTTTTTTCTGTTCTTCAGATAAAACCTGGATATGTTCACAGCTTTATGGAGGGGGCAGAGAAAGGCGTATTGGCTGAACTCCTGCACAGCTATCTCACCCCTGCTGTTCATGAGGGAGTTCAAGGGAAAAGGCTCCTATGGGTAATCTCAATTATTGATAAATAAGTGGAAATTGATGTTTGGCCCTGGAGTTCAGTACCTGAAAATGCCAATGAAGTAAATGGGGCTATAAAATCACTGACTTAAGCATCTGTCATACTGAAGAATCTCTAGAGCAGCATGGCACAGGCACAAGCCATGCTTATCTCGAGGGATGAGAATAACTCTCAATAGAGCTGGATAGGAATGAGAATTCTCCCATGGGGATTTTCAGAGAAAACCTCACTGAAAATTTTCTTGAGAAGTACCTTTCTTCCTGTATGAGAATTAAAAAGGAGAGGGGGAGGTTGGGGGATAGGGAAAAACTTTTCTCATTTTTGTTACTTTTTCCATCTGCTTGAAAACCATGTGCAATTACAAAACTATGTTTTCCTCTGCTTTCTTGTACTTGTGTTTTTAGACAGCAAAGCTGCAAGAAATTCAGAAAGTGAGGAAAAACATAGTCTCAGCTTATTTACTGTTTTCAGTGTACCAAAAGATGCAAGCCATTCACAGAAAACATAGAAAGCTACATTTTCTGTAAATCATAGTTTCACTTTCAAAATTTATTTTGCCAGAGTTGTTGCTTCTCTGTGAAAGAAAATCTTTTACAAAAGTATTTTTTGTTGAAAAACATTTAACCAGTTATATCACTCAGGAACATGTTGGTCCTCTTCTCGGTTTTTTACCTTCATAATCTTTTTTTTTTTTCTTTGTTTTACCTTGATTTTAAGGTTTGCTTTGCTTACCAAATTATTTTCATGGCTTGCTCTTCTGCTTCGTATCATTCTGCTTGAGCTGCCTATTTATTAGCCAACCCTCTACATAGCCAAAAAAGATAAGAAAAAGCAGAAAGGCTGAGTATTTTGAAAATAAGTTAGACCTAAAGATGGCAAACTGAAACGTTTCACTCTAATGATGAGTGAGTTGCATACTGATTCTGTGGGTGATAGATCTCTTGAATAAGATGTGCTTTGCATTCTTCAGTGCTGTACACAACAGAAATTTAATTTAAAAATCTCACAGCAGCTCCTGTTATCTTTAAAAAATGTTTTTCAAAAATCTACATAGTCTGAAAGAAATACTGAGATGTCTACCATTAAGTCTCACTTGTTCTTAGTAGCTATCAGTACTGATTCCTAATTTATGCATGCTGTTCAACTTGAAAATATTTATTTTTACGTGCTTAGCATACAAATGCTGACAAGTTAGGTAGTTCTCTAGCAACTTTCAGAAGCTTTAAAAGATCAGGTAGTTAATTAATTTCTGAAATGACATGGAACCCAGAGATATTTCACAAACTTCCTTTCCTGTGTCCTCAAACAAATGAAGTCATTGGAAAAGCCCCTGCCTCTTGAAGTAAGAAACACAAACCTATTTTGATACTAGAAGCATATGATAGCTTGCAAAAAATGGCAGTATAATTAATTTTTAATGTGTCTGATAATTAAAAAAAAATCTGCTTTCATCTGATAATTTGAAAGTCATGCATAACCTGAGCTGATTGACACTCATGCCATGTAAGTGTTACTCTATGTAAGCTACGTTTTCAGCATTATTCTGTTCATTTTGCATACTCGAGTGTGAGATACGTATTCAGAGAAGATATGCTATTGCACCTGAAGTCCAGCTCCCTGTCCTTTGGCTTCAACTCTTGTCACTCAACAGACTTTAACAAAAACATTGAACTGTCAAATGTCATAACTGCTGCAAAGTTATGCAGTTAGGATGACATTTTGGCTGATTGCTTTCTTACTAACTTATTAAATGCAATCGGATGGGTGCAGGTAAGTGCTTTTGTTTGTCTTCTAGAAGACCTTGACTGCTAGTGTGTGGAGTGCCCAATGGTTAGATGGTTTACCTGGCAATCAAGTTACTCAAAAATCATTAGCTCAAAATTCAAAGTTAATGTTAAGAGAAGGAATGGTAAAGTTGGTCTGACTGTTTGTTTGTGGACCACTGAGTCGGTGGGCTTGGTGGTGATTGCTTATTGCTTTGCTTGTATTTGCTTGCATTTCTTGTTTTTCTTGTTGTAGGTAGGTCGTGATAGCAAATAAGTTTCAGAAAATTTCCAGGCAAAAGCCCCACAAGCTGCCTGGGCTTGCATGAGTAAATGCACATTTGTGTAGAACAAGCACCTGAATTTGGAAGGTGGCAGGTCACACTGCGACTCAGGGGGATCTTGGGAGGTCTCCTTTCACATTCGTGTTCTGTATGACTACCACAACAGCTCCATCTTGTTATTTGTCATTTTCATACCCTACAGGTGTCTTCAGCTAGAGGTAAAAAAGATCTGTCAACAAGCAGGTTCAAAGAGGAAGGTTTTGTGAAGAGGAACTAGTGTGACTGAGCTCATTTAAACTGTTTGCAGATTGTCTGAGGAGATCAAGACTGTTATGGATGTGTTTGTTCAAACTTGCTCAATTAATAGTTGTTATTTGATCTGGTAGATAAACTGTTTGCAGAGCAGTTCAGTGTGAGTGTTCCATTGATTATTTGATATTCTGTGTTTATCATTAGGTTTACATTCCTTATGTTATATATGAGATGCAAGATTATTTAAGAAATGCCTCATCTATTATGTGTAATAGATCCTCCATCAGGGTAATGAGCACCAGACCTCAGAGCTCAATAAGAAGAATAGTTAATGTATTCATGATCACATAAGAGTGCTATAACTTTGTAATTCAACTGAGTTATTGATGCAAAGAAATGGGTGGACACTCAGAGCTTTGTCCTCATAACTTTTGTCCAACTTCCTGTATCACAGGGGAACAGAAAATGTGAAGAAGTCACAAGGAGATAGGGAGGATTGTCCCAACACCTCTGCGTTTTCCTGCTCAGGCTGAAAAATGACCAAGTGATGCTGAAAGGCACTGTTTTTTCTGCTTTTCCTTCCACTGGGAGAGGCCAGGAGGTTAATCTTTCACTACAAAACTCAAATAGTCCCTGTCCCCACCAAGAAAAAGTTTGCTACAGGACCCTGTACAACTTTGGGCATTTCCAGGCCCTAGCAGAGGAGCAGTCTGTGGAGCAGCACAAAGAACAGCTGCTCTTTTGTAGCAGAGCAGTACAGCTGCTGTAAAACAAATTACCACCAGGCATTTAACCACTCTGGAGATGTCTCCACAGAAATCGTTGGATACCAGTATTTCACCTCAGTCTGCTTGAACCACATAAACCTTCTTATGGGTTGAGAAAGGAATGAGGGAAAAAAACCCAGAAATGCAAAAAACCAGAACAGTGCACAGAAATGCATGTATCGTACATTAGATATACATGTGTACATATACATAAACACACACACACAAATACACATGCAATGCCATGCTTGGTAGAGAAACTAGTATCTTTACAAAGTCTTGAAATCTGGTATGAGACTATGTGTCAACAGAGAAGTGTGGCTAATGAGTAATTTTGCTGTAGGTAATGCTTACCCCACATAACTGACTTTAAAGTTAGAACTAGGTGCCAGCCTGAGTGTGGGAAAGTCAAGGTTTTTATATTTAGCTTGTCACTGCAGTCTGCATAGCCCAGAAAAGTAGGATGAGTGCAAGTATTGGCAAGGATTTATAACAGGTGTTAGTTTTAATGTAAAGTCTTGCTGTGATTAAGTATCTAGTGAAGACTAGGGTTAGGGCTTTGGAAAAAAAGCAATCATTAAATCAACTCTGTTCCTGTATTCTGTGTGACCTCGAAACCTAAGGTGGGTACTAGTGACTCGTGTTCAGTATTGGTCAAAAGAAGCTTAACCAGGGAAGGGGTAGAGCTAAAGGTGGGAAAATATGCATTTATACATTGCATTTGTGTTTCATTCAGCAACACCTAGGAGTCAGGAATAAGAGTTACCAGCAGGGACAAGAGACTGACATCATTTTCAGCAATGTCCTAATGGCCCAGTATAGGTTACAGCTATGTTCGGGGCTGTTGTTGGAGTTGAGGCCACAGAGGAGGAGATGGGATTAAAGCAGTGTTCTAGAAGATGAAGAAACTAGAGATGCGTGTAATGCTGGTAGAGATGACTTTTTGTGCAAGTACCAATACCATGGGTACCGTAAAAGCTAGCATGACCATTCAGTTTGGAGTAAAAGGTTATGATTAAGATAATGTTTGAAAAGGAGTCATGTATTAATTGATTTTAATTCCTGGAATGGACTAGAAATAAAAGTGAAAGTGTTAATAGTGAGAAACAATTGATGCTTGTTTTTCCTCTAGGCACAGAAGCACATATAATTTCCAGGAGGTTTCTAGGCCTTTTGTGAAACAAAATGAATGGCTAATATGTTTTCTTCTCTGCCTTGGTCACACAGATATAGTTGACAAGTTGAGGTAAGGTTGGAATTAGGGTTTGGGTTTAGGGTTAAAGAAAAAGCATGTATGACTTAGAGTTTCTGTTTGAACAGGAAATAAAAAATGAATGAAATTGCTACTGGTCACCTAGAAGTGGCTAAGAATGGCTGTGGAAAAACACACCTGTATCAACTGAGTTTATTGCTACATTTTTGGAGGCTCTGAAACATAGGATAACTTATCAGGAATGAGTGCCTGATCAGTATTTGGCTAAGTAACGGTCCCTCAGTTGCAGTGAAAGCTAGGTATAAGGGAAGTCTGGGGAATGAAACATTTCTAAGTCAAATTTATTTCTATATTTTCTAGAGCAGAGAAAATCAGGATGAGTTTGCAGTCATCTTAAATGCATGATGTTTGAGGGGCTGATATCAGCTTCCCTCTAGGTACTGGCCACCTGATATGGTGAAGGTTAACACTAGGGTGCTGGTTGAGGGATTATGGTTAGAGTTAAGAATTTGTGAACAGAGACATTTCTGAGTTAGGCTGAATGCTGTTTTCTAAACAGAGTGGAACTGTAGGATAAGTGAGGTTGTCAGCAATGATGAATGACAACTGTTTGTTTTTCTTCTGGATTCAGCTCTCCTGGGTATTGTTAAGGCTAGTAATAGGATTAGGGACAGAGAAAAAGCATATTTATGCATCAGGTTTATTGCTGCAGTACTGATGGTTTTCTAGGATAAATGTGAGTATAAGTATGGAAGAATAGATAATGTTTGGTTTTCATCAGGGACAAATCATCTAGATTCAGACAAAGGAAATGGTTAGGTTAAGTTAAATTTGGAAAAGAAGAATTTCTGAGTTAGGTTTATTGCAGTATTCTCCCAGTCCGTGAAATCTGGAATGAGGGCTGAGGTCAGTGGGGAGGAGTTACTTGTGTTTAGATTCCCTGGTATAGTGATGTCTCTGGTTAAGGTTGAATTTCAGGCTAATTTTTGCAAGAAGCATATATGAGTTTGCTTTGGGTAAGTTTGCATAGTTTTGTGTAAGTGATAACGTCAGCAAAGATGAATTATGAAGACCTGTTTTTTCTAGTTGTCCTCCTGAATGAAGTTCAGCTAATTAAATGATTAGGATTAAGATTTAGAAAGAAAAATAATATTTTACTGAGGTTTGTTACAGCAACTTTCTGGATCCAGATGTTAAAATTTAATAGCAGTATCAAGCTAGTATTTGATGCTGTGGTGTGATGCAGAATTCCATTTACAACAAAGAACAGGGTTAGCATTAGGGCAGGATTTTAGGAAGGAAATACGGCTGAGTTCAAGTTTCCCGATGAATCCTGAAACTGCTATATTCTGTATAGTCTGAAAATAGACAAAGGAGGAAGGGTTTGCATGCAGTTCTCATTTTCACTCTCATCACTTGAAAATGGTTAAAGGTCGTATGAACCTGGTGTTGAAATGGGATTGGAAATAGATCAGTTTATGGCTGGATCTTCTAGGCACTGGACATTTAAGGACTGACGTGGGCAGGGCTGATATTTTGATGAAAGTAGTTTTTTGTACCTTTAAAGCTAGGAGTAGGCTTTAGTTAGGGTTAGGATTTATGAAAGAAAGGATTTAAAGTCACAACATGCAGTTTAACGTTGCATGCGCAGAAACCTGGGATGGACCCTAGTGTCAGGAGTGATGATGGTGTAAATCTGACTTTGGTCTGAATACTGGATTGAATATACTTGAGGATAAGGCTAGGGTTCCATAGTTGCTTAGGTTTTAAGGAAGAAAAAATAAGGGATCCACATCTATTGCTGGATTTTCAGGATCTCGAAGAGTTGGAGAACAGGCTCGATAACAATAGCAACAATCATGCTCAATTTTGATGCAGAAATCTGACCTGTTTGTTGGATTTTTTTTTTTTTTCATTTGCACAAGTAGTCACCATGCTCTGCCATCCATATCTGCCAAGTAAACCATCTTGTTTTGATATCTGCAGATAAAAAGCTCTGAAAAAGAACTGGCTATTATCATGACTTGTTTTTCTTGATCCTTGTTTTCCTTTATTTGTTGGAAACAATTGCTCTTCTACCTGAAAATATGCAAATTTTGGGGATGAATAAGACTGATTTCAGTTCATACCCAATTGTTGAAACTTTTCAGAAACCACTTTAGAGATTTCAGTATTTTCTTTGTGCCTTGTGTATTAGAAGATAAATAAATAGCTAAATGCAATATAGTCAATTTTGACACATGGTATTGTCTCAATCAAGCAAGGACTTTTTGGTGTTTTAAAGAAAACTAGTATTTTTTCCTCCTGTTGTTTCACTCAGCGTAACACAATTTCTGGAGGACACTTGTGCAACTGTTCTGCAGCTGGTATCTATTTAAAAGTTATACTGGTGAAGAATGAAATATTCTTGTGTGTGTTAAATCATCATTGCTAACAGCAATTAGCAGATTGACAGCATGCCTATATAAAGATGATACAATTTGTCAATAGTTTTCAATGTAGAAGCACAATTCTTAAAATTCTCATTTGTGTTCTATCTCTTTGCAGTATTCAAAGCATTGCAATAATTAGAAAGCGTAGTTTTTCCTCAGAGTAAGCTACAGTTAATCTTACTGGAGTGCCTATTAAGTGGATATTGCCTCAGCTGTTGGCTGTTTGAAACCTGGCACTGATCCTAACAAAGCACAAAAGGCATGCACCAGTGGCCAGGTAATGCAGACCCTGTAGTGCCTTATTTCTTCTTTGAATTTAAATTCCTTTCCTGGACAGGTGCTCAGTCTTTGAGCTTTGCTCTCTTTTGCCTTAGAGGTCTTTCATTCGTGAACTATGAATGACTTACAGTTTGAATATCCATGGACAGAATTCTTTTGAGAGGTGTCTCTTGAATCTATTTTTAGTTTAAAAAAAAGTAGATAGCATTTGTTTGCTTTCAGGTGTGAAAAGGGTAGAAGATACTTTCTCACTTCACTTTCATATATTCACAATTATTTCTTGTAGAACAAAATCAGACACACATGCAGTACCCCTTAGGAAAAAGCAAAGAAAGGACTAGCTCAAGCATTAATAAAAGCCATTTGAAAAGCCAGACACAAAACATGTTTTAGAGTGTGCTTCTTAACTGATCGTTTTCTAAGAAAGAACCTGGACACTTTCCTTAGTTTCTGTAAAACAAACTTGAGTTTGAGGAGATCAAGACTGCCTTTGGCTAACTTAGGTATGGGGCAGCAGGACAGGAGGATTTTTTTACTTCTAGGTATTACCTCTAGAACAGAACAGTTATTTTAGGACAGCTGAATGTCAGCTGCATGATCAAACTGGTGATCACAGTCCATGTCCCAGTGAACAAGCATATCTTCACAAAACCCTGTCTGAGGAATTTTACAGGCACTGGCCAGTTTTATCAGAATCCAAGGGATTGTGGCTTTAATCCAGCAAAACACTTAAATACATGAGAAACTTTGAGCATATAATAGTTCCACTGAAATCAATCAGACTGTGGATGTACTCAAGTGCTCTGCTGGATCAGTGCCTGCAGGAATGGTGACAGAGCTCTACCTCTCATATTTTAAATATGGTTTCTCCATGGACTGTCCCTGAAGTGTAATGATCAGATGATATTGGGAAGTATGTGTTGCTTGTGCTGTACCTTGTCTGGAGATAAATTGGCTTAGTTCTTCCATGCTGCCTGTCTAGCAATGTTCTTGGCACTAAATTAACTAGGGGGGAAAAAAAAAAAAAAAAAAGCAAGCTATTGAGTAATATCCCTGATTAAAAGTTCTTATTTTTTAAATATTTTATGAGCCATAAATTGTGGTGGTCATAGGGAAAGCAGGTTGATTTGCTCCGTAATTTACAGACATGAGAATTTTCAAGATGGAAATGGGAGCTGATAGAGGCAGGTTGCACTTTTCAGGATTGTTCAAGGTTTTTGATGGCACCTTGCCTGGACTGCAATGAAAACAGACTCAAAATGCTACAAGAGAAAGGAGAGTGAAGACGATCAGATCTTTGAGACAGTATGTCCAATTATCATAATGCAGAGTGAAATAAAGAAGAAACAGTAATTCATAGCACATCAGGCAACAGATAATTGTGGTAGCCAGGAGTTGAGCAAAAGCTTATGTGGAGGGTCATGTTAAAATCTCAAGTTATCAAGTTAAGTCTGTAGGAATATAGCAGTGGAGGTGGGGGGAATTGAAATTTGTTACTGTCTACCACAGATAAAGGACTGTTGCAGACAAATACTACATCTCAATGCTGTGAAAGGAAAAGAAAGAAAAAAATAAAAGAGATAAAAAGGACAGGGAGTTTCTACTCTAATTTTTGCTGAGGCAAGTCTAGAAAAAGATCATTTCCCGTGGAGTTACTCTGGAATAAGAGGGGAGAATCCATTTCTGAGAGGTCTGTAATGGAATCAAATTGATCCAATTGGCAGAGAAGAACTACATTTGAGCAGCAAAATAATGTGCAGAACTTGTGCTTTTGAAACACAACAAAGAACCACAATGGCCAAGCAGGACAATGAACAGGAGAAGAAAAATCACCACAAGTGGTAGCAGCTGAAGGATGGCTTTAAATTTGACACCTGCAGAATGGTAATAGTAATTATGTTTTGTCCTTACTGTTAGAAAGGGGAAAAACCATTGAAGTAGGGTGACATAAAATCTAAGAATCAGGAGTGGGGCAGACCATGTAATTTAGAGCTGTTTCAAAAGAATTCTAAATGGAAAGATGGAAAATAATAGCTAAATTTTCCTTCTGCAAATGACAGCAGTTTCAGTCAGAGTCCTTTAAGTGCTTCTGGCAGAAAAAATATAAAAGAAATTATCTTTTAAAAAAGTGGTTTCAACCAACAATTGCATGTGTTGATAATGTAGGGATTTCTTGCCAATTTATTCTACATAGCTACTTCTCTACAAATCACAATGCTGGTGAAGTTTCTACCTGTGTCTCAAAAAAGTAATCCCAACAAACACATATCGCTTCTATATTTAGCGCCCTGAGAGACTTAAAACAAGGAGTAGCTCATATGAAATTAATATAATCAGAAAAAAAGTTTGTCCTAAGAAGTTAATTCACCGAATCTTTGCCAGATAAAATGTTGTGAACTTGAACAAATTAAGGACAAATTAAACAAACAAAAGATAGAGATTGTAAAAAGGCAAAAGATTTAGTGCTAGATTAAAAAAACCAAACTCATTGGATGTCTTGGAATGAAATTCATTTTCAGCTTGGATAGCATCCATCTAAAGATTTTTTTTTTTCCCCTACAAATTAATAGCATAAAAGTCCCAGGCTGTGATAAGTCTTATTCAGAGCTATTTTGTGTTTGCTAAATGGAATGTGACAGGGATCTGAAACACTGCTATACTACAGAAAATAATTAGTTGAGAAGTAACTTGATAATTTTACCACTGTGAAGAATGAATGGAAATCAACCTTCACTTTAATTATGTGCAAAGGAGAAGTATAATTACCTGCACAAGATACTAATCAGAGAAAATGATAATACATTCCTCTCTTATCTAGTAGATAGCAAACTAGCTTACTTAATCTGTTCACCTCTGGTGTATCAAAGATAGCAAATTAGTTACTGCTGAGCTATCTATATTCTAAGGTTACTTGAATCATTTTATTCAGTCCTTGAGATAAATGCTTCTGTAGAAATTTTGAAAAATAAAATTATCAACCACTATTTGAATATCTTAAAGTTAAAGGAGAAAGTCAAAATCACTTTCTGCAGCTCCAGAATATCAACAAACTCTGAAAACGTAGATGCCCCAAAGGTAAGAGGTGGTCAAGAAACAAAGACATTACCCCTGGTTAATTTGTCACAACCTTCATATTTCCCAAACATGGCTGGTAGAGGTGGCTCATGAGAGTCCTTTTGCACTGGCAAGATTATTGATGCTTTTCTACCTTCTGTAGGAGCAAAATCAGGACACTGTTTTTGAAAGTATAACTTTGTTCTTCAAAAGCAATGTTTATGGTCTCAGACATCAAAAAGGCCCTTCCCAGATCTTGAATGTCCATACTTAAGCAGAGAAAAGTTAGTGCTCCTTTGTCTTCCCTGTCACAGGCATAGGAGGCCTAACAGACAGGTTTGATTCTGTTGCACAGGTGAAGACAAACAGGATTTAAGGGGATTTTTCCAAGTTAGATCTCAGATATATACCATGCAAATGAGAAAAAGCCACTGAGATTTTAATGCAAAGCGTGGTAATTCCATGTGTGTGACGTTACAGTGTGGCCAAGGAAAGGTAGTGACCAGGCAAGTTTTTTTCCAGTGGAGGCCTATGTGAAGGCTCTGCTCTAAGCTTACTTGTAAATGCAGTAATGTTTGGCTAATGAAGCTATATAGCAGCTGAAGGCACTCTTGCACTTGTCTGCATTAAAACAGTAAAGAACGAATCAATAAAGTGAATCAGGAGATCATATAGTTATATTATGGCAGTAGTCAGAGAACACCACAAGGTCAGAAGTATTATAAACTAGTACTGGGGCATTCCCTGTGTAATGAATCTTCTGAAATCAGATCTATAGAAATCTACTAAATACAACAGAGCTTTGAGTGTGAGGAAAATACTTACATGGTAATCATTTAAACAGAGTCTGTTTTCAACTTACTGAAAATGTTGTGTTCATTCTTTATGAAAATCTAATCTTTGGCAAAGGAGTTTCTACAGTCTCTATTTGCCTTCTCTTTGATCGCTGAGAGGTCTTGGCTACGTGCTTATGACACCTTGTGGGTCACCACAAATTTAGTGATAGTGTCAAAGGAAAAGCATCAGCTTTCAGGGTTTGGAGAGGAAATAATGAAATTCTTCATTGTTCCTATTTCCTCCTTTTAGTCATGTTGGTTTGTTTGCAGCAGTAAAACTGTATCCATTCTCAATTCTGGCTCTCATAATGACTTCATGCCAGTTTGAACAAGAGGAGAAAAACATTAAATGCATCCCTTGCGTCATCTCAATCTTGGCAGAGTAGCACTAGAGGTGTCTTTGGCCCAGTGTGCACTTATCCAGCAGGACATTCTGTATTGCAACCTGAATTTGTCAGTGCTATTTAAAAATAAGGGGAAGTTTCTTAAGCCAAGTCGTGTTTCAGACTCAGTCTATTCTGAAACTCAAAGTGTGCTGGCAGAGTTGATTGTGAATGTGGTGTAAACGTAGCTGAGACTGGCATGATAGAGATGAGGTTAGCCTAGTCATGTAGATAAGACATAACTGATATTAAAACAATAGTTTTGAAATGTGCTCTAGACTATCAGGGTAACAAGACATCTTATAATGATACATCTACATGTTTTTTGGTAAAAACTAAATATAGCTTGAAATGAATGCTATCTCAACAATGCAGCATTGCACCATCGACCACGGCCATGTGTGGAATGAATGCAAAATAAGGGTGAACTGCTGGAGCCCAGAAAAGATAGTTACTAGTCCTCTCTCTCTCCTCCTTCTCTGTTTGAAAACTGTAATCATTGTCTTTCCAAGAATATGTGTTGCTTCCTGAGCTGAGAAAACCTTTTTTTCCTCTTGGTCTTTGACATACCTGACAAGCTACTGATGCACAGTGGTGAGTGAGGTCCAACTGAAAGCATTCACTTTGATGGCATACCTTTTCCCTCTCTCTCTCTCTCTCTTTCCTTTCTTCCACCTCACTTATGTTTTTATGTACCTGTAACTTATTTTAGCCATCTCCAGTGTAGATTTTTAAGGCAGAGATTATTATGTGTCCAGTAAGATAGGGCCCTCATGCCTGCTCAGTATTTCTAGCCATTACAGTAAAATAAATTCCTGAAGAACTGACACCAAAGCATCAAGATCTCTGCCTTTTCCACTGCAGTAGCAGATGCCTGCTACTTCTTTGGGAGACACTGTTCTGTATTTTTATTATTATTTATATTTTAGCTCTTTATTCAGTTCAGAAAGAACAGAAGGAGATTTTTTTTTTGCAGTCATTCTTGACCAGAACTGACAGGGGAATGTCTTTGTTTACTTTTGCCAAATCTTTTCCTAGAGAATACTAATTTTCTATTTTCTTTCAATTTTTTAAAGAAACTTCTGTCCACAGGTCTGATCTTCCAGTTCATAAATTCAGGATTCTCCATTTTAGAGAGCAAGCTTTTATATTCTTCTGCCATTGCCTTGCTATGCTTCCAAATTAAGTTTAGGTGTTTTTCCTTGAAAAAGTCATTCTTGTGCTGTGAAAATACAACCAAATATTGTGCTTTACGCATTAATCCTAAAACCAGAGAGTCAAAGAAAATAATCAATTTAATTTCTTTTTATTGCCTGTGTAATTAGTTATATGTCATAAAAGATCAGATTGCATCTAGAGTTAATTCCCTGAGCCTCATCTTAAATTTTCTCATCAACATTAAATTAATCCTATATATCCTTTACATTCTCCCATCCGCAACTTTCAATAACATTTCATTGCACATGAACTTCTCTTCTGAATCTTCTCATACTTACCTTAGTGGCAATTAGGAATTGATGTACTAAGTCCATGTTCAGGGAACCAGATTTGTAGAGTATGTATCTTCTCTTTTGACAGTTTTGTGCTTAGCATTTGTAGTGCCAGAGATGATAAACTGGTGTGGGATATATGAATGTTAGATTACATTTTTTCTTGATTTAAATACTTGGCACCTTTTCTTCTCATAACTCTGTCCATAGAATACCATCAGTCTGTTGGAACTCAGGGTTTTGGGAAATGTAATGATTTTTTTTCTGAGCCACTGATAATTTTCTGGATTCTGTACTGTGTGTTCTCTCGCACAGCCTGAAGGGTTAAAAAAAATATGTGGAAGGAAGCAGGAAAGAAAAGTAGCATCCAAAGCAGAATGAAGGTGGGTGTATGTCTTTCTAAGCTTTGTCTGTCATTGAAAATAAAACCTTGGTTTTACTTTATAAGGAATAAATGAAATTGATAACAGAGAGAGATGAAATAGGAACTGAGAAAGAACTGTGGAGACTTAGAAAAAATAGAAGTGGATAACATAAGTATGAGACTTAAATTTTAGCAAGGAGAATTTAAAAGAGACATTAAGAAAACATTTCTTCTGGTGACAGCGATTCTGAAGGTTATGGATTTTCACTCACTGCAAATTTTTAAAAGCAACTCGGATAAACATTTCTCAGGAGTGTCTTGGGTGTGGTTACTCATGCTTTAGGCAGTGATATGGACTGTGTGATTTCTCTGGATCTGCTTTATACGATTTAGTAAGGTGGGAAGTAAATGAGAGGGAAGATCAGGGATGAAGAACAAATGGAATTTGGGAGGCACAGTGAGAAGAACAATTTGTTGAGTAGCTGTGGTGGCATGAGGACTGATAAAAGCCAGGTCCAGCAATGACTGAGACTATACTAGAAGAAGAATACAGTATCAGTTTAGAGTCCCAGTTTTAGAACTTTGTAGGAATGTCATTGAGAGGTTGTGGTGTTGTTTCTCTAAGTTATTTTTCCTCAAGTTTTTGCTTGTGGTTACTAACAACCAACTTTGTGCAACTTTGTGAGGCTTTCTGCTTGTCTTTTATATGGTAAAATCTGTCTCATCTTCTGTGTTCTTATCAGCACTGAAGTGAGCTTATATAGCTGCTTTCAACTTTCCATTCATAGGAACAAGTTTTAGAACATCCTTTCATTATCCGGTTGTATGGAATACATCACAACTCTTACTCTCCCTTTCTTTGTTGCGCTCCTCTGCCAAGCAAAGATTTTTTTCCTCAGACCTTTTCCTTATCATCATCCCCTATAAAAGCAGAGTTAACATATTGCTACATTTGCAAAGAGTCTTTCATTTGGATGATGCAAAAGATACGTATATGTACAAGTCCCTGTATTCATTGAATAGTTACTTATTACATTAAGAGGTAAATTAACCAATTTACATGCACAACTGGTGGTACTGATTGAACTAAGGAACGTATGTTCAGATATTTGAATGTATACAAATTTAACACACACTAGAAATTTTACTTCTGATGTTATTTTATATCAGTGGCTATGGGGGAAAAATAAAAACAAAATTCAAGCTGTTTTCCAGATTAGATAAACAAACCCTTGGGCTCCTGCAGTAAGCCTGTAAGACCGGGTAGAAAGCTCTAGAAATTGTATTATATAATGGTTCTGTATGCAGTTTCTCATTTCAGTGAATCACAGATGATAGTGGGACTTCTTATCACCACACTTATCTGCTGCGAATACAAATGTATTAAGATGAGTTACTGTGTAATTACGATTGCTCCAGACAGATTTATTATGAAGTTACCAGATTGTTACCCCTAAAAAAGCCTGTCTTATTTCATGATAATTATGCAAACTGGTGTCATTTTTGTGCACAAGTTCTTAACTGATAATAAAGCAGGCACTCTGCCAGTTTAAATAAGCAGTAGAAATTAGTTACTTTCAAAGAAAGAGAAGATGGGAAACACATGATTTATGCTTACAGAATGTTCACCTGCAGAACATGCAGGTGAACATTTTAGAGGATGAGTTTCAGACTCACAAAAATGGCACAGATGGACAAGGATGCACAACACAAATAAAAAAAGCTAATGAAGTAGTTCAAACTGGAGGACATCACACCTAATATGGTGTCCTTAAATTTTGACTTTTAAATACTTTTTAAAAAAAAATTATTTCAGATTTTTATCTGGGGTAGAGTGAGCGTTATAGCTCATTGTTGTTAATCATGCAGTATTTTGTATAAACTAAACTAGATTTTATGTAGTCATACATACTAGGCTCCTGTTATCATAACAAAAGCTAAATAAAAACTTTCATGAGTGGAAGGGCAGTGTTTCTAAATCAAACTCAGTGTCTGGCTCCATGGAAATTCATCACCCGTTTGTCAAGAGAAATAACCAGCCCAAAATTTTACCAGAAATTCAGAGTGAATCTGTGGATTCTGAAAGAGATCTGTCACTTTCTCTCCTGTCATACTGTGTTTTCACGTTCCTCTGCTGCCAGCTTCAGCTCATATAAAGTGTTGAAGTACCATTAGAAAGTCTGTCTTGACATTGTGACTAACCTGACCAGATGTGGGTAATATTGGGAATCTTGTGCTAAACCTGAACTAAAAGGGTTCTCCACCAAATTTTGAAAAGCAAAGGAACTGGAAGATAGTTGAGGGTCTGGGAAGGACACCCTTTTTTGGTGCTTATCCACATGCTCTCTTCCAAACTTTGGGACTTTGCCAGTTACTGTTTAAATCTGTATTCATGTCCTTTTATAAAAGTTAACATCTGGTGCTGATACTGACTTTTCCAATGACTTTGAGTATAGCAATAGCTTTCAAAATCTCATCACTTTTCAAAATATTATAAATAATTAACCTAAGAATTCATTGAAAATACACAAGGACACAACATGCCAAAAAGTTGTGTGAGCACTGACAGAATAGATATTGAAGAGAGAAAACATTAAAAAAACCCCAGCAAATTAATCATTACCATCTGTCAGGTCAAGTCAAGATGAAGACACTGAAATTAGCAAAAGTATAACAGGAGCTATCTGCCCTATCTTCAAGGAAGTCATCCTGGTCTCACTGAATATTTGCTGTGCATGACATGTATCCTGGTCTCACTGAGTATCTGCCACACCATCTGCACTACTAGTGAAAATGTGACAAGTGACATCATGACTTACCCACAGAAATACAATGCCACTTAACAAGGTTAACGCAATCAGGAATGTCCAATATCAACAGTGCCCGTTTCCCAGTATTTTATTTTTTTAATATCTCCAAATTAAGGCCCCACATATTGTCAAAAGGCAATAGTTTGTCTGTGTCCTAAAAGAAGGATTTAGTAAATTTGTTGCTCACTTCTTTAGGTAGAAATCCACAGTCATTTTTGCTGTGCTGTGGAGTATAAGTTCTTAAGTGTTTTCCCATATTTTGGAAACAAGGGATTCAGTCACTTTACTGACTAAATAGTAGTTTTGACATTACTCCAGATTCTGTCACCAAGCACATGAATAGAGCTCCCTGAAAGCGTCTGGTTCAGTTTGCAATGCTGTAACTCCAGTGGACAGTGAGCATTTATTTCTGCAAGGTGATGTTTGGCATTACTTAGGTCACCAGCTAATGTAACCTGTTGTCATAGAGCACACAAGCACATTTTAACAATCAGAAGCACATCTCTAAAAAAAATGCCATTATTCATTATTTAGAAATTCCATAAATAATTGACTCTTGGCTAGGGAAGTGGATGACGGTTTCATTGCAATAGGTTTTTTTTTCCTTTTGGTAGAAGAGCAATGCGTTTTTCTGAAACGGGTTTGCTAATGTATGTATCATATACAGCCTGCTTGCTTTGAAGAAGTAATAAAGCCAAGCATGTCTTCTTACACACTTTTGTCACCTGCAGTATTTTACACAATTCTTTCTCCATGATAACTAATCCCAAATCCTCTTTGCTGCTTTTCAGACAAGTCATGCTGAGGTTTTTTTACTTCCATGATAAAAGAAAGCTATTTGAAAACAAAGTTAAGTTGTTTGTGGGGGAAAAATATTTTCTGCATTGCATTTGCTGATACTTTTTCACTTGAGAGTCTCAAGTCCTTTAATTTCTTGGTGAATAAAGTTGCAGATATTTTTACATTTTTATATATAATTAAAATTTATATATTTGGAAGTTAAAATTTTCCAGCTTATCAAATAAGACAGACTATTTTCATAACATTGGAATTCTATTATTTATTGTCACATCTGTCCACATACTGAAATCTTTATCTACTGGAAATGCCCAGCAGCATCAGCTACCCTCTAAGCATAATTTTGGATACTTGTGCGGAACTGACTGTGTGTCTGTGTTGCTCCAAAGTAACACAGCATGCTTGAAAAGAGGCTGCATCCATTGTGTTCAGCAGAGTGTTTTGACAGAGAGAGTTCCCACCATGTATAAAACTTTAAATTGTATTTTAAATTAAACTAAGCCTTATGTTGGTGGCAAGGAGACCATGTTGCTGAAAAGAGACATCATTTGTGACAAAAGCATTACAGACGTTGAATGTCAGACACTGTAAAACAGTTTCCCTTCTGCTTTAATTAAGTGAGTGCTTTCTCAAACAGCTGAACCTCAAAGGAAATCGCAGTGATTCCCATTTTTCCACAAGCAGTTGAGCTGCTTTAAACTTTACTTAAAAAAACCTAAACTGGGAGTTGTTTTGAGGATCCAAATTTAAAGTATTTTTCTAGGCTGTGATAAGGAAGACAAAATAGTTACCAAGAACAGCAGTAGGAATTAATAGCAATAGTCAAAGGGATTTTAGTTACCATTGCAGCTATATCTGTTACTGGTTCTTTTAAAATACTAGTTTAAAGAAGGTGATGGAAATTTACTACTTTTTCCCCCTCATTCCATTGCTTTAATGATTTAAATTCCCCTTTACCATTGTGTGCACATGCATTTTTTTAGCTTGAGTGATCACCTGGCATCCAAAGATCAATGGGAAGTGTTACACAACCATGTCATTACATATATTTCAACAAGCAGATGCTAGTAAGAAGAGTTCTTCGACCAGTTTTTGAAGCTGTTGTCAAATTGTGGCTTAAACATCAGAAGAACATTCTGCAAATTTACATAACCTCTACAAAGCTTGAAAAATTAATTTATGGTGAGCATCACTCAGCACTCATTTCCAGCGGAAAAAAAACCCCAACTCTTTGAATGTCCTTTTCAGTTGAGCTCATATTTATAAAATTGCAAAGATAATAACGAAGCAGATTAAAATTAACAGCAACTGCATATGTGCAAGTGTTGCTTCGGATGAATACATTACAGAAGTCACAGTGAATTAGAACCACACAAAATGTTGCAGCCTAGGACTAGAGTGGGATATAATGGTGTCATCCTTGAAGCTAGAAGCTGAAAAGTAAGATTGATGCTAAACAGGATACTGCTAATCTCTGCAGATGGGCATATGCTCTATTTGTGGTTTTATGACGTGAACATCAAGGTCTCATTCTCAGAATTGTTTTCTACCTGTTTTCTTCTTCCTCCACCTCCTCTGTTTTCAGTATGTCTCAGTTTAGTGCAAAAAAAAGAAATATCTAATTTGTAAACTTCAAAGCTGAGTGTTAAATTCAAAGTGGTGATGGGCAGGAGAGCCTGTTTTGATCTAGATTAGTACTGTGTTTTCAGTGTTTTTTAAAAGCCTGGAAAGAAGTATGATTCAGGCTTGGTTTTTCCATGGTGAAAAAGATTTCATAAGCTTTGAACCGCAGTGGTGAAATCCTTATGATGTCTCCTGAGCCTGCCAGGTATTTCTTCCATTTTGAATGTGAATCTCAGAAAAAATTGGTCTTTAGATTTTTAAGTTTTAAGGCCAGAAGGGGTTAGATCATCTAGTCTGACCTCCTAAGTAGCAGAGTTCCTTATTTAGTTACTCTGTGAGTCCAATAAAATGTGCATGATTTAAACTTGTATTTCAAAAAGATACTGAAACCATGTTGAGGAGGCATGCAGGCCGGTTTTGTGTCTGAGATACCAACCCAGAGGGATAGATCTCCCTCTGTGTTTAGATTCTGTATCTTCCTTCTTTTCTCCCTGAAAATGCAAAGGAGTTTAATTTGTAAATTCTATGTCCACTTCTTTGCCTCAAACACAGGAGGACAAGAAAATTAGAATTTCTTTCCAATGCAGTAGAATAAACATTTTGATGTGTTCCAAATGCTAAAATGTCAGGGATAAAAGGGCTTGCTTTGTTTTTAATCCAGGAGAGAGAGAGTTAGAAAACTTAATATTAGCAGAACTGCCTTCGTGCATTTTTAAGCACTTCAATAAATGTGTTCTTGATTGGATGTAAACTTTCCCCTGTAGTGTTTGCAACCCAAGAGAATATTAAAATAAAAAAATCACTTTAAAAAGTTAGAGGACTGTAAGTGATTTTACATATATTCCAGTCTTTAGGGTCCTAATTTTTCTGGCTCATATTAATTTTAATCCATATTTATAGCTTAAGTGAGAAGAGAATCAAATTCAAGAGGTCTGTAACTCTGTATAAATAATTACTGTTTATGAATATTACTACAGGAATTATAAAAAGGATGGCAGATCAGGAGAGATGAAGTGAAAAACTCTCCTGAAAGATATTTAGGTGTTTAGCTCACAGTGGTTTATCAGAAGAGCTTAGAAATATAGGCAGGTTTTGTATTTTCTAGTTGTCTATTTGTATGCTATTAGAAATTGGGCCTTTTAGAGGAAATTCTCCCATCTAATTTCAAGCATTTAACTGAGGAGCTTGTGTGAGCAAGGCTGTCACTGCTGGCCCCTTGGATAATCGTGAAGATAAACAGTCACTTTTGGTTAGCTTTGTGTCCAGTGGAGGCTGATTTGGCTGCTGGAGGTGGCAGCTTCTCCCCTGTGGTAACTGGAGGAGCCCAGAGGCGTCAGTGTTCAGCATAAGCACCTCGTGTAGATGGTGTAAAACCTCTCTACTTCATTTAGCATGAGCAGGAGACCTAAAAGGAAATTACTTGTTGGACCTTGATCTGCTGGGTAACTTAAAGTTTCTTCACACTTGCTGCAGAGAGCACAGTGGTACTTGGATACCCAGTGTAGGACCCGAGGGAGAGATGGCTGTGATTTCATCACGTGCTGTGTCCCTTCATCTTAAAGGATATGTTTGCGTGGCACAGTGCAGTGCTCATCGCATATTCCTCTTAGCTATACCCAAGGCAGTGCAGAGTGGCACGGGCACACATCAGCAAGCTACACATTTATGCATATATATGCTCACCTGGGGTAATTACTTCTGCTGAGAACCAGCGTGTAGTAGCCTGGGCAGTACCAGTCTAGTGTGGATAGCACTTACAGTATTCAGGCTCATTAGCTCAAAGACACTCTGAGTTCACTCGCAGTTTTGCATTTGTGCCACACACTTTTTATGTGTTTGCTGAATTTATCCTTAATTTATACAGTGGGAAATCTTATTTAAATCTACAGGTAAAGTTGTAGGAAGTGGCAAAGCTGAGAGAAGACTAAAGGAGTTTTGTGCCTTGTGTCCATTCTCTAAAGCAGTGTATGAATTTGTACCAGTTTTCACCCAAAATGTATGCTGTTAATTTCATTCATCTGTATGTTTTTCATTCACCTGTATCGGGATTTGGAAGATTTTCTGTGATGAAAGGACTCTTTAAGTGTTTCCAGTAGTCAGGGAAAACATTTGATTTTTTTACTTGAAAGACTCTGTACCATGTTTATTTATATATACATTAAATTCAAAATGTTAAATGCAATCTCAAATACTTTTGGCTTTCTTGAAAGTCTCCTGTTCACATCCTGATTTAACTTAGTCTTGCTAAATTTACAAACTCTGATGAGATCAGGCACAAAATAAAATGGACAGCTGTACTATGCCTTAATTTCTCTGAGCAGAGCATAGCACACTGAGCCAAGAGGCTAGAAACAGAAGACTCTCACCTATCTCTCAGTAATAGATAGTTTCTTTCTTGTTTATTGGGATTTTTATGGAAGTACTACTTAAGGCAAGATTAGGGCCCTGTTTGTATACCTAGGAGTGCAAGACAGGACATTAAACCCCTGACAGCTGGGCCAGCTACTTACATCATCTGGGAAATGCACAGGAGAAAGAGTCTGCTGGCCACAGAGCACAGAAAGAGAGGAAGGCTAGGGGTGAGGGGACTGATTCTCTGCCCTCCACATTTAACACCATTTCCAAGTCCATGTATATCCTGAAAGAAATAGAGTATATCACATAGTAGGTTGGTATAGAAAGGTTACTCTCAGAGGTTTGTATGTCTGTGTTTCTCTACCCATGTGATCATATGGCATTGTAAAATGACTAGCTTGCACACATGGAGAAAATATCCCTCAAATATTAATAAGTTTAAAATGTATTTAATAAAGCTAAGACCAGTAAAGTTTGAAAATGTATGTATAAATATTTATGAAATTACAACAGAAATAAATATTACAAAAGCTCATCTAAGACAAGAGCTATGACAATTCTTGTGAATTTTTCATATTAAAAATAAACATTACATTAATGAGTCTTCATTATATCATTAAACATTTTACTTTGTTTTCTGTAGAGAATTTTATTTTTACTTGACATACTTTTTAAAGTGTCTAATGGGCTCTTATGACATTTGTAAATGAGGCAAAACATAAGGAATATAAGAGTTAATTCTTTATATTCATCACTAATTCAGGCTAATTTATCATAAGGGAAATAATAGGGAAGTAATCTTTTCCTTTTTTTAATTTACATATAAATAGGTCTAAATCACAAAATTGGGATACAGATTTTAAATACTCCAGAGTCCAAACTGACTTAATGTGGGGTTTCACTTTAGTTTATTATAGCATAGCAAGGACCTGGATTTTTTTCTTAAAAAAAGTTCAAACAGTTCAGACATGCTAGAAATTGGAGATTGCTCTGATGTATTTCCAGTGGCTTGTATGGAACCAGCAAATATAATCTACTTGCACCCAGTTCTTTTGTGCCTTAGGAACTAAGCTTTATATCTCATAGCCTGGTTTAGTCCTGCAGCATTTGTCATACAGCATTGATGTTAGACTGTAATCCATGTGTTCCTTCCATCAGTGAAGAGAATAAACAGCTCTGGTGTACAGTACAAACTGGGAGCCCGACATTTCTGGGTTCCTCACTCAGGTGCTTGGTTGGCTGGCTGGCTTCAGGTGGGATGAACTGGTAAGGTCAATTAGGTGGGAGCAGTGAGCGTAAAGAAAGGGTTTACCATTTAGAGTGACTGCCCTCAAACACTCTCACCTAACATTTCAGTTGTACTTTTCCTGCGTTGGGTACAGTATATTATGGTAATATTAGAGCTAGGATTGCAGTTAATATATTTGTTTGCAGATGTACTGGAGATCTGATTTTTAGCTCTACAACATTAACGTGTGCAGTAATGTGATGACCGCAGGAGTGACTGTGATCACATATTTATATAGCGTGTTGCACAAATGGACTTCAGCATGCTTTGGGCTTCACTAGCCTGGCTGCAAAGCAGTGAGGAGCTCCTGATCCTGCCTTGCACAGTGACATGGGCTGTTCACTTCTCAACAAACTGTATCAAGGGGGTGCTGGATAGGCAAGGTAATCCTTCTCTTGTTAAAATTGATCTTTTGCCATCTTCTGTCCATGTGGGTTAGGGAAAAAAGTCATCTTTCACAAGCAAGACTTACCATAACACAAACAGTGCATTTTAAATGCCCTTCTCCTACACCTCTGCCCCACACAGTTGTTAGCCCATTCAGCAATGGACCTCTACATCCAGTCTTCTTGTTCCCCCAAGAAACCTGCCTTGACTCTGCTGGCCTTTGTGCTCACGGAAAGAACATGACTCAAGGTAGCAGTATTGTTAATCCTTCTGCATTTAATTTTGTGGAGCTCATATTGCATGTGGTGTTTCCATGCATGATATTAATTCAAAGTGTTATTAAGAAGAGGTTGCACAGCCCAATACAGGTGGTGTCATCTTCTTAAAAGCATAATCTGATCCAAGACAGCGTCTTTAATATTTTTGTTCAGGGTATTACCCATCTCTTTGTCATTTCCTCAGGCTGTGTCTTCTGTATGGGAATTTACACTACAGTGCTTCCATTACTGTGGTTCCATCAATGCACCCTCCAGTAATTTACCGGATTAAGCAATATCTTTGAAAACCTAGGTTTGCCCCAGTGCACAGCATCCATGTTAGTGGTTTGCACTGTGCATTCACAGTGATGTTGTTAGAGTGGATCACATCTCTTTAACAGATAAAGGGCATCAGTTTTGTGAATTTGTCTCAAATCTAATACTGTGTTAAGACATCTTCTGCCATTAGATTTATGCACCCAGCTAAGCAAAGCAAATACTGATGCTCTCTGTGCATGGAATAACAAACACATTTCTTCACAAACATTTGAATTTCTGTCAAACATTTTAGCACGTTTACTTTTTGCTTTGCCCTCCCTCTTTGTGCATTTTTTAAGCAAATTAACTCAGAAGAAAAAAGTAGTTTACAGATCAAAAGGAAATGTTGAGTTATACACTTTCTTATTCTCTCTCTCCCAAGACTGGTAAATGTCTCTTCTCAAATAGAAACTTGAATGCTGCCACATTTTTCACACTTCTCCACTGATCCAGTTCCAATGTGATTATCTTGCACTGTTCATGCAGGAATGAATTTTACAGGAAAGGCAAGGACCAGAAATCTCCCTACTCCACAGAAAAGGTGAGCTTCTTTGGGAAGCTGACTGACCAGTCCTACTAGTAAATTCATATTAGTTATAGCTTCACTTACCTTTTCTTTACTCTTCCCACTTTTTGGAAACATCAGAGACTGTTGATCAATAATCTGCTGATTATTGATCTTTTTGTGATGTCTCAAGACACCTCTCACCTCTGGTTGGAGGTGAACGCTGTGTGCATTGGAACAAACTAAAGTTGTGACAAAAGAAGATAAATCCCCCTGGCCTTACTTTGCTTTCAGATCAGTTTCTGTAGGGTTTCCAATAAAACAGGCCAACCAAAAACTTTATCAGGCTATTGAGTTACAGAGTTATTAGATACTCTAGATTTCTCCTTCATTTATGTTCTTTTTATAAAAATCTTTCTGTATAGCATCATGGTGCGTGATAAAGACCTGAAAAGTAGGAGCCCTGCTGTGCTTTTATTTTCTTTCTTAAGCTTTTCCTATCCTGACCTCATCCTCTGTCTGGCCTAGCTGTTCAGAAAATTTTGGGCTCCTAAGTAGGTGTTGTACAGAGATTGGCTAAATCCCACAATTCAGGCTAAACATCTAACAGGGGCTGTGAACTGAAGGAATGAAGCGGGACAAGTGAGATGAAGACTCATATTTGCCTTCCTTCTACATCATTATTTTTTAATTTCCAAATATTCCTGTGTAATGAGAAGTGATTCATCCTGTTTTGAATAATATTAGGGGAGCTAAGGTGGTTTCTAGCATTCAGATAACTTCGGTTTCTTTACCTTTTCCTGGTCTTGTTCTTTCTCAAACTTTGAGGAGGATGTTTAGTTTTTTAGGACAATGACTTTACTACCTGGAGAATGAGGTTAGTGCAAGGCATGCTGGTGTTTATGAAGTTTTTAAGAGCCTCCTAAGAAAGGACAATATGTTATTTTGTCTAAGCATCACGCAACAAGGTTTCTTGATTTGTTAATGTTCCAAAACATAGCCATGACCCTAAAGAAGCTGTTAGTTTTTGGATAATTTACATCTCAAATATCAGTGCCTGAGCCCCAGAAGCTCCTATCAAAAAAAAAAAAAAAAAGAAAAAAAAGAAAAAAAAGAAAAAATAATCTTAAACATTTTATTTGGAAAGAAATCAGAGGTCAGAGGAGGGCAAAGACTGAATACATTCACAGATTCTGTTATGCTGGCCTTAATGTAACTTCTGAAGCATATTTGAAATAATTGGGTCTGCTGGAAACATTCCAAAATATTTCAAGGGGCCAACTGAAGAACTGGCTATGCTGTATCTAAACTTTAGTTACAGAGTCTTAATTCTTAGATGTATAAAAACCTTCTAAAAAAAAAAAAAAATTCTTAGAACTCTTCACTTGGTCTTATTAAAATAGCACTTCTCTGTAGAGACGAGTTAATCATGATTGCCAGACTAAAGATTCTGTTAAACATAAAAGCTGTCACAGCCCTTGTAGTGAACTGTAGCTTAGAGAGAAAAAAGACTGAAATGATGCTGTTAGAGAAAAGGTTGTTCAAATTGTACAGACACCCATCATAATTTGTGCTAATGATAAACAAACATGCAGCAAAATGAGAAAAAGATCTGCAAAAGGCAAAATAGTTCCTAACATGTTGATCTTCCTAACATGCTGGTCTCTCAGTCCAAATGTGCTCAAAGAGGAAATCTGTGCCTTATCTAGAGGAATGCCAGAGATGTTAAAAGGTAGAAAAAACAGATTTATTGCAGTTAGCTGAGCTGGTATCATGATTACTCTGTCTTATCTTTGAGCAGCTCTCTTCTACCACAATGTCGTCTTCAAGATCAAATGCCACCAAAAAGCATTGCTTCTGGGGTGAGATCAGTCTGCTGATTGTTCAGTTCTACAAAGTACAACAGCATGAGAACAGAAGTGACTTGACATCTAATTTACTCACACGAATAGCCACACGTTAACTGACTGGCAATTTCCCTTAGGCAACAGCAGCTGGCTTGCTAGCTGTAGACTTTCTGGTTTTACTCTGTTCATCGTTCTGAGATCAGTCAGTCTTACCTGGAGTTGTCTGTAGCAGGAGATAGCCCTAGCCGTGGTAGATGGTGCTTTATCAGTTATCTTTTAATGGGCAGATATTAATTCATTACTTTGCTATGCCTTCTTGATAGCTCCAAGAATTCATAGTAACCTCAACACCTCTTCAGAAATCTTCTTGTCTAAGCCAAAGAGTCTAGAGAGACATTAGGTTGAGAACAATCTTTGACTGACTGGTCTGGCTTTGTCAAATATTATGGGAAGTGTTATCATGAAGAGGCATTGCTATGAGCCAAGTGGAACTACATTTTATGTTGTACAGAAGGTAAGATATATCGAACACATCTGAGGGCTGATCGGTAAGAACAGTCATTGTACAGTGTTGGTATTTCCAGTTAGTTTATATTCAGGTTTGAGAAGTGCTGCACTTCTTGCAAAAGGAATTGTATAAGAGCAGTTTTAAAAATTACAAAAGAAAGGTGAAAAAGGCAAATTGCACTAATCTAAGTTAGAAGAGCTCTTCTTGTGATCTTTAGGGATTGAGTCCCAAAGAAAAGATCAGCTTGTGACTGAGATCTGAAACAAGGTTTTCTCGAGTGTCTACTTAAAGATGCAGAATGAACCCCTCAGGAAAGCCAAGCAAAGGGACTTTGCCCCACATGGGTGGAAGTTTCTGGAGAAGGTACAGTGCTTTCCGTGCTTATGCAGCATGAGCATGATAACAAAGGAGAGCTAAGACAGAGGTAGCTCTGACAAGTGTGCTAAGCCTCCAGGAACTGGCACAGATTACCCTACTATGAGAAGGTGCCACAGGAGACTGTCTATCAAAAGTTATGCTGGCAGAAATGAGGTGTCATGTAGTTTGTGTGAAGACATGAGGAAAAAGGAGAAACAATTTGCGGAAAAGGCCACTTGCCATCATTTAGTAAACAGCAAGTGTAAAAATCAGTATGAATAGGCAAGATGTTTTATTTTGCTGCTCACTGCATATGCATTTTCCAAGAAGCTAAACCCACCATCACTTACACTGTTGTAGGATTTGGGTCACCATGTTTATCTCTTTTTGGCCTCCCTAAGAAAATGAGTGTTGTTGACAGTCCTTTCACTCACACTTATATGAGTATGGTCACACCATATTTGTATGGCACCGTTATAGTACATACTGCTATGTCTTGAAGGGTGGGACAAGACAGTACTTTCGGAGAGGTAGGAAATGTTTAACCAAGAGAAGGATTGCTATAAGTTCTTGACTTAACGTGTATATTAAAGTTTGAGACTATTTGGTGGATGGAACAGAGAATTTTCCTCACCTCAGAGCATGTGCATGACTGTGCTGCAATTCACAATTGCTGGTTATTAAAGGAGAAATAAAATAATCAAAAGCAGCTTGTTGTAGTTGAGGAAAAAGTTTTCTTCATGCCTGTACTGTCTTTCAAGATATACTGTATTTCACTCCCACTGCTGGGCTGCCAAAGGTTTTCAGACCCACTGTGATAATTACCACTTCTCTGATTGCCTTCGCTAAATGTTACACTTCTATCATTTTAACAATGGAAGATGGAGGAGTATGGCAAAATATATGTCTGTGTGCGCGTGCGTGCGCTCATGTATGTGTGTGTGGAAAGAGATTTATTAGATATTGCTGTCACATCCCTAATGTGACACTTCAGACCTGAACCTGCTGGGTGCCTTCAACTCCCACAACTTGATTTTTCAGAGGTGGTGACTCCCTGCAGGTCTGATTGATTTCAGTGGAATTGTTGCTGCTCAGCACCTTTGTAAAGGCTGTCCCCTGCTGTCCTCGGTGAAGGTGCTCAGCACCTTGCCACATCAGGCTTCTCCCAGCACATTTTCAGTCATACATCATGTAAGTAACTCCAAAGCTGCCAACAGCCTTTTCAGTGTTTTTATCAGTCCCACATCACCCAGCGAAACGTACTCGTTCCTGAATAGCTTGCAACTGTTGATGAATACTACTACAGTTATGATAAAATGTTCAGGAATATCACGTATCTCCATTCCCTGTCCCATCATTCAGATACTCTGTATAGCAATTCTCTTCCTTACTGTATCTCTCAAATGCCTTCCATCCCTTGATGCTGAGTGCTCTTTATAGTATTATGTCAGTGATCCCCTTACGCTGCATATCTGTTCCTCGTCCTGCCTCTCAAATACTTCTTGTAATACCGCATCTCCCTTCCCTGTAATCTTTCTGAGATACTTATAATGCTTCCTTTCCTTGTCATACCTTTCAGATGCTCCATATATTATAACCTGAACATTTCTGTGCTCACCTAGCCAGAAAGATTGCCAACACTCCGAATGACAAAAATGATCTAAAGAAAGAAGATGTAGTGAAAAAGTAAAGGTTACATTTTACTGCACTCAAGAAGGATCAGTGTGGCTTTTCAGGTCTACTAGCCAAGCAAAGACTGCAGCTACAGCATCGTTTGTAGTTCCAATTTGCCTGGCAAATATCATGAAATTTCACAGTTCTGGCCATTGTGTTACAAGAAACCTGCACTGGCAGCATACAAGAAAAGCTAGACATTGATATAATTCACTGAAAGGATTTTCCTGTCTATCAGACAGAGAATTAAGTCTCCACTAGGTAGTAAGTTGTATATCTTCATTTAAACTATGGAATACTTCTCCACAGCTTAATTTGGCAAAACATGCTCAGAAAGACAAATTCTCTGCAATCTCCCTGAAATCAGTGGGGCCACGATGAGTTTAAGCCAGCCCCCAATTCAACATAAGCACTGCTTCCAAGTTATTTGACTAAGCCTGTTTCTTGAAATGCAATACAAGGATTGCTTGTGCTGGCACAAAGGTATGAACTGTATCTCCCTCCACCTCCCAGAGCTTCATCCCAGTATTTTGCTGTGTGCTTGAATGTGTTACCATCACATGCGGTTAAAGCAGAGTGAGGCGTAGTGTGAAGACACAGTGCACCATCTAACCAGGGAGGAATGGGAGCTGTGGGGATGTGCTGCTTTATCTCAGTCAAAAACAAGAAAGGGAGATATTTTCAATTTGTATCCAGGGATACGGCAGCAGGAAAGAGTTTTTAGTTTATACCTGTAGTCTCTCCAGTTATACAGGAACTGAAGGTCATAGGCAGCATATAAATATATGATTATTCAGTGGTAGTGGCTCTACAGTGTGTGGTACCAGTGAGCGCTCTTCCTTTGGGTGGATACTTTCTGTTTGTACCTCCTCTGCCAGGCTTGGTGCTAGCACATTCACTGCCGTGCTTAGCGCAGATGGAAAGTAAGGCTCAGATTTTACCAGGAGTTACCAGGTTCTGGTGGGGATGGAGATGAATTCCACAGTCCCCAAGGTAAGTGCCTCCTCTGTACTTAGCACGCAGCCACCACATTGTCTCTGCTGGTGGAGTACAGAGAGCCTGGTCAGATCAGTGGCTGTCAGTCTTGGCTCTCTTTCCCAACCAGTGCTTCCATATCTGCCCCTCTGTACTGTCTTCCTTTTCTGTACCAGGGGAGGGTTTCACCATTCTTTACTGTAACACCCTCCAGAAGTGTCATTTCTGCCCTCCATGACTGGACAAGTGATTGTCCCAAGGCAAACCCATACTTTAATTCATTTCATTCCTCCAGGGCCTCGCTACCACCAAGGCTGCAGACACACTGCTTGCAGGTTACTTAGGCTTTATCAAGGATTATAGGCAAACTAAATCAGAAAATAATAATAATAAAGCGCCCCTCTTTTCCACATACCTTTGTCTCAAAATTTTGGTTGATCTAATCCACCCTTGTTTGAATGATTGTCAAACTGAAATTTTTATGTCCATTAGGCATTTTGCTGTTACCTCTGCTAAACAATGTGAAACGATCATCACTTGCTTTAAGGCTAATGTCTTCAGTCTTGACTCCCTCATATGTCAAATTTTTCTTTTCTTTTTGGCCAGTGGTGATACATTTCTGTTTTACTCTTTCCTCATTCATCACACAGAGTACGGTCCCTATCCATTCTGTTTCTTCCATCAACATGTTTTTCTGTATCCGCTTTGAAGTGATAATACAGGAGTTGTCTAATCAGAGCCTGATTATCCTTTTGCATGAAGGTAGCACCATTTGGATGGGCTCTAATCTCATTAACACTACTTTCGTTGTCTCCATCCCACTGATGACATCTGCAATTCCATCAGTGTGATTAACATCCCAGTCTGGCTTTTGGCATGTTTAGTCTTGATTTATGCCTATATGGGATGAGAACCAGGCTATCTGACTTCCTCCAGCTTAGGAATTTGATCCCTCTAGATAGGTTTTGGGGTTTTTTTGCTTATTTAAAGTATGATCCAGCTGTTGTTTTCTCCATTCCTTTGCATTATCTGGCCAATGAAAATGGTACTTTTCCTCTAAATGGATAATTTTATTACTGTCATACAAGTGTAAGATTGCTTCTTGCAGATCTTCCTTTTGAAGACTGAAGTTATAAATCAGTTAAGAAAGTGGCATCATATTAGTGGATACGCTTGGTTTTTGTAAATATTTTTATCTGTGTCTATATATTGAGCCATGCTAAGAGGCGACTTGGAAAATACTGATTTTATGAGTGACAGATAATCTACTGTGGTGAATGCACTGCGATTTAGTTCCACTGCAGACTTGTTACCAAGACTTTGCAAATTCCTTTCCTGAAGAATCTGACATCCACTGTTATTAAGTCAAAAAAGCAGTATTTGCTCCAGATTGCAGAGCTGACATCACACTTATGAATATTTTCTCTGTTGAATCTTTATTCTTTGTTATCCCGGAAATTCTGCTTTAGGTAGACCCCTTTCTCTTTTTAATTTCAATTTTAATTTCACTGTGTTTTTGTGGAAGTTGGGCTTTGTAGTGGTATCTTACCCCAGCATGCACCATGGATCAAGTCTTTGCAGTAAGAAATATGTTTGAAATGAATGGTAATTTTCAGTGAATGTCAATCTTACTGCAAACTAAAGGAAGAATAGCTTGTTTTATTTTTTCCAGGAAGTTATTATCTGAAAATGTAAAGTTAATTTATTTCTGGAGCATACCTAGGATTCTTTTGTGATGCATCCAGACTGTAAGATAGGTAGGCAGAGACATCAAGAAGAAACAGAGATTGTTTGCACCATCTCTGTGTCCATAGCAGAAAATTAGGCAGTGAACGACACTGATCAGGCCAGAAAGTCCTGGAAAGAAGGTTTACAGGACAGAATAAAGTGAGAGAAGTGTGTGGAAATGTGGTTCTGAGAACAGCTCTTAAAGTTCCTTTTTAAGTATTAGAAAGATTAGGAGAATTGTTTTTGTGATTTCTTAGCATTGCCATGTGACGAGGGCATTCAGTTTCTGCCCTGTTGACCAAGAATCATCTCCTGCTGCTCCAGCTGGAAAAGTCACTGCCTACTGAAAGTACTTTGTATCTGAAAAGAAATTTTGGGTAGAAGGTAATAAAATACTCACTTCCAGTCCACTGAGTTGGTGAAAACTGATCTGGTCTCTGGTTATCAGCTGACAAACATAATTGTAGCTTATAAATCAAGTGTGGCCACTTGAGAATTTGGCAGCTCTTCTGGTTTTAAGATGTTTGCTAAAGCTGCTCACATTATGATAATGAAAAGTTACATAAGTTATATAAAAGTCATTGGTTTTGCTCTTAAATAAAAATAACAGCCATCTGTAATTGTTCTTCCCTGTCTCATCCTTGGGAAGAAATGGCATTTAAATGTGGAAGTGGAGCTGGAACAGTGAAGCTGGCTGCCCACTGTTCTCTTTTTAGATGAAGCTAGGAGAGCAGAGAAGATAACAGCCTGAACCTGGCTGTGGACAGTGTGAAAGTGGGAGCACCTAAGGATTAATTTTGGGAAAGAAGAAAAAGCAAGGGGGAAGAAAGATTTTTGACAAAGGAAGGAGAAGGGGAGCAGTTACTGTTACTTGTATTATGTCAGAATCAAGAGAGTCTGCTGAGGCAAGAGCCTTGCTGACCTAGTGTTTGGCACTCCACGTAAAGGAAGAGCAATCTTGCACTGGAGCATTTATAATTTGAACAGGAAATGATTGGGGAAAATTATATACTCTGCTCTCTGATTTTTTAGACAGGTAAACAGAAGAAAATTGAATTTAAGTGACTCGTCCAGAGCTATATGGGGATTCTGTAGCACAGCTGGGAATAAACCCTGATAATCTTTCTTTCAAAGAACTGGCAGTATTACCCATCTCATTTTATAGTCAGGTCACTGAACCCAGCCCAATGCCTTTGCTGGCACTCAGAAATCTGTCTTGAATGCATCCCAGATCTCCCTCTCTCTCCTGATCCAGAAACACTTCCAGAAATCTCTCACAGCTTCTCTCAAACGCAAGCAATTTTTCTTTCTCTGCTCTTTGCAGGAATTACACAAACCCAGTAGTTTTTCAGCTCTGATGGTGTTTTAAACTGCTTGCTTTTCTCCACTGAAGATGAGAGAAGCCCTTCAGCATTCCTAAGGAGAAATGAATTACTGGAGGGAGTAATGTTTCTCCTCCACTCTCTCCCACCAGTTCTTCTAGGGATGGTTCTGTCATCTAAGAGCTGCATAAAATGGCTAGAGAACTACATGTGGTTTGTAACAAGCTACAAAATGAAGGTTAAGAACAGCTGTTCTTAAACAAAAGAGGTCATAGTCCAAAAGGCACAAGAAGCATGAATATTTTCATCTCACCTTTTTGCTCTTGGTCTCTACTGAGCTTTTAGCAGTACTAAAAGCAGTACAGAAACTACTGTTCAGATTCTTTCTGTATATCCATGTCTGTCACATGGAAAAACACTTTCTTTGGTAATGTGCATGTCTGGTAACTCTCAGGTAACTGCATGAAAAAAAACCCAAGCAAAACAATCCCACTTACACTTTCTATTAGAAAAAACGATGCAGAGTGGAGGAATTAAATCAGGAAAGGAGCAGGAGAGGCTGATCAGCCCCTGAAAAGCTTCCAACTAGTTTCTGAAAAACGTATTTGATTGCAACCACGGTGTGACTTTTTGGCTGCAAAAGAAAGGTCTTGTGACCCCGCTCAGCTTTCCCCAGTTCGGTGTGAGCACTGAGTTTCCCTGAGAATAATGAAGCAGTAGGTAAACTGGCCAAAGACAGCAGAGGTCAAAAACATACAGTTGTCTTCCTTCTCTTCTTAACTACTGCACGAGAGTCATTGTGAGCTGTTGCAATTTGTGTGTGCTGTACGACTTCAGAACAAAGCTGATACTGTCCCAGACTCTGGCAACCACCGTGTTTCCCTACATGAAGCAGAAGGTGGCCAGGCAGAGCTCCCCCAGTGTGGGGAGGAAGCCCAGATCCACATAACCTCATCCTAAGGCTAGAAGTGCCAAAGGATCCCAGGATCCCACTTGCTCTTGCATTGTTTCAGTGAGTCTGTTGTGTTACCCTCTGTAAACATGGAGTCCTGAGCATTCACAGCCTGTGTGATTTGGCCCTTAGCTGTAGTAAGAAATCTTGGCCTGTATCTTTAAGAAACTTAACAGCAAAATTAAGAAATAAGTAATCAGTATTTATATGAGGAGTAAATGGATAGCATGCCACTTTTCAGCGTAGATTTACGGGTGCTGTCTGTATAAATAGAATGTAAATGCAGTCAGTAATCCACGTACTGAGAACTTGCACACTGGTGTCTTAAATATAGAGCCTTTTCTTCAGCTCACGTAAATTGGCTTCAGTCTACTGCATGTTGTAACTCCAATAAATTTGAGTCGTTTTAGTCAATGGAACTAATCCAGTTTACTTCAGCCCAGGATCTAATCCACAATTAAGACTGGGTTTACAGTAAAGGTTTTCTCAAAGCAAAGTTCTTGTATAGAGTTTGAGGTGATCAAAATTTTCCCTTGCCTGCTTCTTGGTTCCTTAATCCCCAATTAATTTTTAGATCTACACATACATGTGACTTTTTCAAAGAATGCTCTGAGTCACTCCAATCGGTTCTTAGGCACAAAATACCCCTTGGTTGACATTCTGAGATCATGAGCTGTGGTTATGTGTATTGCACTGTTCACATGGTAACAGAATCAAAAGAAAATCATAATGAAACACAATGGTTGGATTCAGAAATAGGTTACAAAAACATTCTTTTGAGCAGTAATAACAATGGAGAAGAGATGAATTTACATTGGGCCAAATTCATCCTTGTTGCAGTGCCAATTAAGACACTGCAGTTGTGCCTTGGAATAACTTAATAATTAAGCAAAATTTTTTCAGTTAGACTTGTGCCACCCCCAGCCTCCCTCCAATGCTAACCCGAAAATAACTTGGCTGAGAAAAATCAGGTGTCGGTATTTTCATTAACACTTTGTGTGTCTTCGTTTTTTAAATCATTAACTATTTAATACAAATTTGCATTAGAAATTGATATTGAAGCTGGATTTATCCAAAAAGATGAGCCTCTGATGGTTTAAAACAGAAGCAGGTTCTGTATAAGCATGAGAAGAAAGGGATGAAAAAGACTTAATTCTGTAGCTCTAAGCTGTCCTTTGTCTTAAAAGGTAAGAAAAGAATTACCATGGAAACCTGCTCACTCACTTCTTTTCATAGAAAAAGAGCTTGACTTAATTACTATGAACTTGTACTATCTTATCTTAAAATAATATTCCAGGTCTTTTTCCCAAGCAGTGTATTTATATGTGTCAGAAAGAACTGAGGAAAATGCTATCAGAAGGGAAATAAGCATTTGTCTGTGTGTTTAAATCATAGCTCTTGCTCTGTAGCAAACATTTTTATTGCTGTTGTGAAATTCACACCTCTCAGGAGGAAACCTTATAGAATCTGCTGGTTTCTTTCAGTTCCTATACGTGTATGTAAGCAACTGTAGCAAATCTCTTTTAACTGGCAACAATAAAGAACAGTAATTGCACAATTTAATTTAAAATTACAAGAATGTGCCTTCCTTTTCTAGAGGGGAAACCTCTTCTGTGGACCACTTTCCACAACTAAATGCCTGATTCTCAGAACAGAAAAGCATCATCTTGTTCAGATTTACAGAGAACACAACAGTCAAAACGTGGGACACAATAAAAATCTCCGAGTGCTCTGCTTTTTCACTCTTCCTTGTGTTTGCTCAGTTTGTACTGTCAGCTAATGAAATATTAGAAGACCATGGTGCTGTGAATTTATACCTGCAGGTCTTGGGTCCAGCTTTGAGCAAGGTTTGCTCCTGAAGCTGTGTCATGCCATGAATCACAATGGCGTTCACCCTGCTTCTGAGGCACCACTCCTAATGCTTCCTCTCCTCACTTTCCTTCAAGTTGTCCCTCAGTCTGGGGAGAAATAAGACCCTACAGCTGTTAAAAGGTGTAGGTTTTGTCATAGACTTCTTCTAAGGTAACTTACCTTAGCCAGTGAGACCTGCACTGTGCTCCTCACTTGAGAGCTTCATCCAAATACCTGGCAGTCTTACCCAACTCAGCAGTCATGGAAAGTAGAACTGGTTCTCTACGTGAAACTTTGACAGTCTAGCCCACAGTAAGCGTATTAAACATCTTACATTTCACATCTAAAACAGTAGTTTCCCATGTATCTCAAAGTACTGCACAGACTTTTGGTAGCAGAGCTTCAAAAATTTTTTCCAACTATCTGGCCCCAGTAAGAGTGGAGTCTACATTACCGGGTGATGTAGGAACAGAGTGTATCGTTATTTATCTCTAAGATAATCCTTGGTTTTCATATCACATCTGTGAGGCTTCCAGTCTTCTTCTGCAGTTAGACTGCCAAGAATTATATCTGTGGGAGTTACAGTTCCCTAGAAAAAAGGCAAACAGAGAACTTTCAGTCTAAAGTAATTTAATTTAGTGGAAGAAAAGCATTAAAAACCAACAAAAACAGAGTTTCCATGAAAGGCCACAGGAAACGCCTGTCTCCTGAAGCTCTCTACAGTAATTTCAGAACTAAATGGCTGATATCTTTGTAGACCCTAGAATGGTGTGAGACTTCATAGTTTCAAGGCACTTGTTTTTAGAATAATATAAATTTGTGGCAATCATAGATGTATTTAGTTGTGCTAGAATGTTACATCCTGTTTCCACCCACTTTATGGTGCTTTTGCATTGTAACAGCAATCTAGAAGTTTCTCAAAATAAATGAAACTCTACCAATACACTTAACATAAGAAGATTTAACGTGTTATCTTCTGACATAGTTTGGCCATGATTTTGCCCTGGGTTTCTCAGGAAAAGACAGTAGGGCACATACAGAGAAGAGAATATAATGAATTTGAGTTGCATCTAAGAAAAGAATTGTAGTATGGGTTTAAATGCCAAACCTTAAAACCTGAATGCACTAGGTGGGCAACATGCTCCCATGTATCATTATCTTTATGCACCAGGAAAGTTGTTACAGCCCACTTTTACATCTGGGCATGAAAGCTGTATAAGCTTCAACTTTCAACATTTTAATTCAGCTGGTTTTAATAACGCTTATAACATACAAAGATCAGCTCCAACTTTACTGAGCAGAAGCTGTATTTTCTGGTATCTGCTAAGCTGTGTGTCATGAGTTTCTGTAATAACTACCAGGGATTAGGTTAATAGCATTACAGCTGGAAGTGTTACTTCCGGCTTTGTGAGACCTGTTTACGATTTACAAGGTTGGAGTGATTAGTAGTGCAGATGCAGGTTCCGCTGGTTACAAAAGCTTATGTTGGCTGGAAAGCATAGTGGATTCATTTTCTGGAAGAAAAATATGGTATGTTACAGTAAAAAGTGTTGCTGGGTATGGAGAATCTCGGGCTCATTAAGGATCTATTCACAAAAGTAAAATAACTTTATAACATGCTGCTAGGATTCACACACACACACACCTCCCAGTAACTGGGATGTCACATAGCAGCATACATTCCAGAAAGTTATAAAATAAACTGGTTCTGAAAGCACTTAAGTGGCAAATCCCTATAATCCACATGATGATAATAAGTCAGGTCTTTCAGGAGTATAGTTACATGGAAAAATTTCTTCATTATGAAGCATAGCTAAGAGCCTGGCAGTCACTACAGAATCTGGTTGGGTTTTATTCTGCAGAGCAGCTGTAGCCATCCCTCACGTTAGCCAGTCCACTTAGAAGGAACATATCAGTACTTTATAACAGTGTAAAACTTGCCCAGGTAATTCTCAATTTCCACTGAACTATATCTTTACAGGCAGACACTTCTTGTTGCTGTTCTGGACGTCTTTACATCTAAACTAGGCTTCCAGCTATATGGGGCCTTTCATCTAGCATCTTGATCAGATGCTCCCTTCATGTGAAAATGGTGGCTTTAGAGACGAGCATATTGTCAGCTAAACCAATTCTAACTATTGCAAATTCAGATTTTCTAATCTAAAACTTTGAATCAAAGTAAATAAGATTGTTGCAACACTGAAGACCTGATAATACAAAGAGTAAATTCTGACAGTTTTTATATTAATCTTCTGCCTTTAAATTGTTGGCACCAGTGTCCATGGCATTGCTAACTGTGATTTACACCATCAGAGGCCAGCTAACGCTGTCCTTTCATTCATGGGTTTTGTCAGCTCTCTGGTGCTCCGGTAATCTCAGTTCATTTTCTTTGCTCCTAAGTGGTTTCCAAAGATCGACATTTTCCCTTGGTATACTATAAAACAGAAAACTACTGATTCATATTGACTGTTCTTCAAAGCATAGGAAGGAGTGATTAGACTCTGACCACAATGGTGAAAAGCCCTATGTCTCATTTAATTTCCTTTCTGCTGCATTTTTCTTAAAGATATCTTACTAGTTACAGCTTTCTATAGATAAACAGGCGCTGTGTTGGAAAATTTCACACTCAAAGTGAAGCCTACAAAATTTGCATTTGTGAAATTTTACAATGAGGTGGAAAAATGACACTCTTTACTCAAAACAAATTTGAGACATAATTGCTTGTAAGCTAAGCAGATATCAAATTCATTTGGTCATGAGTTAAATTGTGCTTTGGTTTTGCTGATTGCAGCCCCCCAAAAAGGACCATGTTTGCAACCATTTCTGGGGGTTTAATACTATCTGAAAAAATTGATGGTGTATGATGTGACTAATAGAATACTAAGACTCCTATATTGTCTTCAGGCATAAAGACAGCCTGACTCTTCCCAGACTTCTGTACCTATCCGACATTTCAATGTCACTCTAAAATGTTGCCCAGTCACAAGGACAGTTGTGCTAATGCTGCTTACTTCAACCAACCTGTCCTGCACACTAAATGTTTGCAAAATAAATTGGGTCCTTCTGAAGAACTTTAGTCTAAAGAGTGTCCTAAATTTATCCTCCAAGGTAGTAAAAGATTGCACTAGTTGGAAATTCAGTCCAGCTCTCCAGGAGGCTTCCTGTCACTGCTGCTGGGAAGCTCCCATGCCAAATGGCAGCCGTGATTAAAAGCATGACAGTCAGTGACCCTTAGCTTGCTCTTATAGCATAGGACCTCAAAAATGCTTCAGTGAACCTCAGAGGAAATTCAGATCACAAGGGAGACTGTTTCAAATTTGCCTAGAGGAATTGAGTTGTTTGGTTTTGGGTTTTATTCCCTTCAAAATATATGTCTTTCCCAGTAAAAAAAGAGAGAAAGATTGTATTGTCCCAGGGAAAGGTGGCTATGGCATGAAGAAAGAGTAGTGGGAGGCAGAGGGGAATTACAAGCGCTTTTTGTTTGCTCGTATGTGTTTTAAGTGCTATGTTGCTGATGCTTCTTACGCCATATGGCGGAACAGCTGATGGTTAAATGCTGATGCTGAAACATGATGCTGACACAGCAGATGCTAAAACGTGATTGTGGCAAAGATGATAGCAAAACACTGAAGGTGAAACACCAGTGAAGAAAATGTCGATGAGAAAATAGAAACCTCTGATGTTCCTCTGTTAGAAATTATATTTCTGGAGCTGGCAATAACTGTAGCAGCCCAGATGATGTTTGGAAGGCCAGACTGGACGGTTGCCAGATACATGGGAAACTAGAGGAGTTGTCAGCTGTTTGTTAGCAGGAGATAGTAAGCAAAGTTTCTTGTTCTTTGCTCTAAAGGGAAGGACACAAATCCTTTAGGAAGACGCAAATCAGTTGTGAAACTTTCTTTCCGCTTCTTAGAGTCCATCCAGCAGAAGCTTGCATCAGCTATATGCTGGTTTTATAGACATGAGAGAGGCTGGCTGCAAACCAGCAGGTTTCCAGCTGGTCACAGTGGAATAATGAGGTCATCCAACACACACAGAGTCTGTTTGCTTGCTTGTCTCCCTTAACTTTTATGTATTTTTTATGGTTCTAAACATTTAGAACAAGAGTTTTAAACATTTAGTTGCAACAAAATGTGGTGTGGTATTTTTTTAACAGGAAGTCATTCTTGAGTGTGCTTGCCTAAGTTTCTGAAAGACGGCTTTGACCTTATTAGCAGATATACACTGTGATCGTGTGAGGCAAACGAATGGCATTTTGTTTATCAAGTACCCAAGTTGTTCTAGAAAACTGAGGTAATTTAAAAAACTGGGAGAGGGCCAAATAACTTAAGTGGTGGTATAAAAGTTACAAGAAGAAGTATTTGCAGATATTAAATATTCTCTAGTCCAATGGTCTGTGCCCTCAGAAAATCCAAGGTAAACTGAGCAGCTCTCTGGCATCAGGAAAAGCTGCTCTTGTTTCCTGCAGACCAGATCTTGTTCTGCTTCTTAGCTTGTTGACTGAATTGTAGAATATAAAATTCACATTATTAAAATACTTTGTGATTATTTCAGTAGCCATTTATTTGTTAAAGATCTTGTAGCATGCATTAGAAGGGGGATGGAGAAAGTTTTACCACTAACATGAGATTATTTGGAAAGGAGGGAGGGCATGATCTGCATCTCCCACAAATACTGAAGTGTTCAACATGTGAAATTTGATGAGAAACCTTCAAACTGTACGTTTCCTTTGAGAGTCCTGGCATGTGTTTTACTTGTTTGTTTGTGGCTTACTCTGTCCTCTAAAAGAGTGTAGGTAGGCAGCAGGGAGGGGGACTTGTTTCTGTGTGTGGTACCATCTGCTGCAGTTTGGTCAGACAAGCTCCGTGAACACGGCAGACCTGAGGGATGCTCCTGGAGTACAGAGAGGGCACAAAGAGATGATGAGAGATTTTGGTAGCAACTGATGAGAAGGGCAGAGAGAAGCCAGGACTCAGACATGGTACAAAGCGTGGGAATCATTTACCTAACCACTGATACACCGTGTGGTTTTAAATACCTAAAGGCACTGAGCTGTCTGCAAGGAACCCCAGCTGATGAGACACACGACCTATGGGAGACCTGCACCCTCTGAAGACCTGGTCCCTCAGATACCCTGGGGCTTCTCAAAAGGCACAGCATGTCAGTGCATAGGTACCCATGTCCCTTCCCGGTAGCCTTCTGTCACCTGTACTACTTTCGCAGCAAAGGAAGCCACTGAATACTCGCTGTGATGAGAACACAGAGGGGAAGACAGAGGGAGTTCTGCTTTCAAACTCTGATTCTGTTTTGTGCAGCAGATCTCTAGTTAAAAAGTAGGTTGTTATAGTTCATGTTTAGAGATTCAAAATCCTTCTGGGGTCTTTGTTTTAAGGAAAAGAACTCAGCAATTGTACCCCAGGCTCTGCCTCACCATGTTTAGTCCAGAGAAGGATGTTTCCAGAGTAAGCGCCAAGTTCTCTTGCTGGAGAGGTAGGTAGGTTGGGTGTCCCTGGGCTGGCTGTGAGTAACTGTTAGGGAATCAAACACCAACTGTGAGTAATAGCAGTGCCGTTTTTACAGACTGCCGCTCTTACCTTTGGAAGTAATGAATCCTAGCAAATAATGTCAATGTTAGGAGGAGGCTGATAGTAGCAACGCACAGGACTGGGCCTAGATCTCAACTCTGGACAGGAGGGTGGGAAAGCAGATGACACTGTAACTTTTCTCCAGAGAGAAACTTTCACAGTTGCACATTAATTGTGAATGATTAATTAGTTCTTTTACAGTAAATTGTAAGCGCTTCAGTTAATTTTGGTGGGCATTCATGTCCAACTCATGCTTTTCCTGGTTCCACACTTTCATTCTTTTTCCCACACTAAATCTTTGTTTGGAGTTCCCTGGGAGGTATTGTGTTGGCTGTTTGTTTGCTTGGTCAAAGCGACAAAAACGTCAAAGAAAGATGACTGTGGAATATGATCTAGAGTTTACCAACACTTGTGTTCAGAAAACCAGCTCCAGCATCCAGCCAGGTGTCGATAACTAGCCCAAGGACTCTAGTACAGAGCCTGGGGAAGGAACACAACTGTTGTCCCTGGAAAAGTTCATTCCAGTGTGAAGGCTTATGGTTAAATGGGTTCAAAAAATGTTTTTGAAAAGTAATTCGCACCCCAGTGATTTGGGAAGAGGTTCAGTGTTTGGTACCTAATAAAGATAGCTGGCATTGGAGGGTATGTTATTTTAATTATAACAACATGGTGATGGCATTTTCAGGAAGGAATCCCACAGAGTTCTGACTGCAGACATTTCTCTACTCACAGCATTTAAACAGCTGCCAAAGAGTTTTCATTAATAGGTTATTTGGATACAGTATATGCAGGCTTATGCTGTGCTATCACTGCTTCACAGCCCTTCTTTCACTTTCTTGACTTTTTTGGAAAGATGAGCCAAATAGATTTGGCCAGAGCCAGTGTCTCAGATTAGAAGGCAAGAAAACAAGCGGTGAAAGGCAGCTGGTATTGCAGCTCTGTACCAGAGAGCAGGGTAAGAACCACAGCCCTCGAGATCACCAGCCGCTGTAATCACACTCCACATGCAAAGCATTTGCAGGGCAGCTTTCGACGTCTGCCCATCCGAGTGGGCTGATGCAGCAAAAACCCTCAGAAATTTTGTAATGTAACTATACTGAGGGCCTGGGAAACTCCAGCTTCAGTCTTTATGTGAAATCTCTCTAACTGCCTGTTATTTTTGGAAATCACATCATTTGTGACTTGCTGTCATTTATTGTGCTGGTGTAACTAATTACCAGTGACCTTGCTGGCATTTAGAACAGCTGAGGATCTTGCTCAGGGGTCAGAGCTGGGACCCAGCATTCCTCTGCACCGGGTAATGCCTAATATGTCTGGCCAGGTTTCATCTCACATGTATCACCCTACATGAGGAGTAACTGGGTAGGAATCCCAGAGTCAATCCAGTGCAAGGTGAGAATCAGGCCCAGCTACTCATGCTTGCAAAGTCATTTCTCCTGAGAACGTGTGTCTCTTATCGTGTTTCCTCAGAGCAGCTTGGGTAAGAGAGGAATTCAGGGAGTACCTGGGGCCTGTCAGAGCTTGCAGCTATTCTCAGATCAATTCAGCTATGCATTCACATTGCTTAGAAGATTTTGAAAAAGTATTACCATCCCAACCAGATTGTAGTGCTATGTTTTATATATATTAAAGTCTCTAACCAACAAATCTTTATGCGAAAGAAACCTGGAAATAACTCTGTGTAAATCATCATCAATTTTTTTATTATTCATTAAAGTAACATTAATCATAAACCTCTTTGGTATTCATGTGGATGTAATACGTAGTTCCAAAGGAATTATGTATTAAAGGGGACTTAAGCTCAGAACACTCAGTTCTCTATGAACATGCTGTGTTCATTATGTTAGATTTAGTGTGAACTATTTTCTTCAGTATTATTAGAAGGGAGTAATGGTTGAGTTTCGCATTTATTTGAAAGTGATTAAAGTAAAATTTTCACCTTGAATAAAACAGCAGCAACATATTAACAATTTTTATCATGCCCACAAAAGAAATCTCTTCTCAAAAGATTGGAAATAATCCTCTGAAATCTACCTGCAGCTGATTATATTAACCCATGCAAAATATACATTTCCACCTCTATAGATTATTATTTTTTTTTAATTTTACACTGTTGAGGTTGTTAATATCTCTGCTACTCACAGGCACCTAGGGGTAATGTTAGGATCACTGAACATTCACTCTTCTGTTTCTGACTTCTGAAGGCCCTACATTATTATTCTAAGACTCATTACTGATGTAAAAACTAACTGGTTTATTGAACATTGCATGTCTGGCCTCATGTCTGCATAGTACTAATTAAAAATCACGAACTTCTTTACCAGCAGGAAGCTTTGTAAAATGTGGTGTGGATTTTTTAGAGGATTTAATCCCATTTCTGTGTATATAAACCTAAGGGTGTTTTCTAGGCACTCCTGCAAGTTTAGAGGTATTATTTACAGTATACTAGGTTGGATTCTGCCTAATCTACCATTTTACACCACAGTACTAGACAAATTAGCTCTAGTCAGGAGAGATCTGATAATGAGAAATTAGTTTATCCCAGGAATTGTAAAGGTATGGGTCTCAGTGGACCTTGCTCCTGCCGCTGAACCTACCATGCAGTTGATAGTGTTTACTTTCCAAAACACTCACCTTATCTGAAGGGTAGAAAGTCCTCTAAGTGCCTGGAGGTCAGCTCATATTTCATCACTGAGCTTTTCCTGTTTGAATGAAGATTTACATCAAGACCTTTATGAGGTAGCATATAGGGCCATATTTTATCAGGTAGTGGATTTCTTTTCATTTTGTATTAGCAAAGTGTGTGTAATCCTAATTAAGGAATAAGTTAATCCTAATGTCAACTAGCATAAATCCTGTGAGGAGTGTTTGCATTGACAAAGTACTAGAACGTATTTGCTTGCCTTTGGTCTCCATGTTGTCCTTGTTCCAGTGCAGCCCAGTCTAAGGTCAGGAGAATCATAGAATCATGGAATGGCTTGGGTTGGAAGGGACCCTTAAAGGTCATCTAGTCCAATGCCATGGTCAGGAACATCTTTCACTAGATCCGGTTTCTCAGACCTCTATCCAACCTCCTGACCTTGAACACTGTGAAGAGTTGGTCCACTGCCCTTGCAAATGCTCAGCTTGTTTGGTGGAGTGTCACGGGATGTCTTGTACTTGTCTGGACACTGCTTAGACCTCTCGCTTGTCCTTGTCATCAACAGTGCAACTTTTTGTAAGTTCTTCAGGTAACTCTTGAGGTGTTTGTTTTAATTTTATGAATTGTGAAGTGCCAAAACCTCCAGCCACTATTCCTATCATCAGACATTTAAATTCCCTACCACAGCTGTGGCTACATGTTCCAGCTTAGCTTCACACTACTAAAACTAGTTTTTGGGGTTTTGTTAAAGAAAGAAAAATAAAAAAGGCTTTGACAACTACATTATTCAGAAATGGTAAGAAATTGCAAAAAGGCAGAATTAACTCCAATTAAAGTTCCAAACAATCCCTTCACCCTGCCTCTGAGCCACAGTCTGGGCTGACAGGATCCTCTTTCACCCTGGATTTCTCCATGACAAGCACCTTCCCCACTGCCAGGCCCTCCAGATGGCCACTCTGCTGCTCCCAAAATGATTGCAGCCCAATTCCCCACAGAGGGGTTCTTGTAAATATGTGCTGTCTGAGGACGGTAATTGTTGCTGCATAGTTGTCATTATCACTGTGGATCACTGGCTTCCACTAAATCAGTTAGAAACATGGTCTCTGATTTTTTCCATCCTCTGCCCTCCTTTCCACACACACTCAGAAGAGAATTGTATGTTTTCTCAGAGAGATTTTGGGTTTGTTCTTTGATACATGGTTTTCTTAAGGACAAATCCAGGTTTCAAGTCAAGATCCACTCACAGTGTTGTTAGGTAAACAAAAATGGCTTTAGAGACAGCAGTATGAGCCTGTCCTCTGCAGAGTGGGGGTTTTGCGTGGCTTTTTGAGAGTAAGGGTGAGAAGAGAGCTGCCCCCGGGAATGGCTTGGAACAGGGGATAGAGCCAGATCAGCCTTAGGGGGAAAACTGGTGGGAGAAAGGGGGAAAACAAATCCCTTTCCCTGCCACTCCACAGCACATTGAAGCCTGGATTCTGTAAATATGCTTTTATGTAGAATAAAGATGGCTGTGTAAGGAAAGCTATAGCACTAAATACCTTCAAACAGTGTCTTCTTTAGTCTGTGGGGAACCTTTATCTGCAGCAGTCACAGCTCTCCTGCTAGAAATCAACCTCTTTATCTCTTTTTGTATGAGGCATGGTGCAGAGGGGATAGAAGAGTTTCTGCTGGCTCATATGGCACGCATCATTGTGTTTGTGAACCTCTCTCAGTTATTAATAATGAATTAGTCTTCACAACACAAGTATATAAGGAAAGGTGGCTAGTAGTGTCATTTTTGGTTTAAAAAAATGAAAGCAGTGAGAGATGAAGAGAGCTGGTCAGGATCATACTGCACCAGAAATTGGAAACTGAGCATAGGTTTCCTGAATGCTATGTCAATGCCCTAGCCAGTTTAAAAACTTCACGTTTCTTTTATTACTAGCTTGCCCTGAAGAGTTTTTCTTATCGTCCTATTTCTTTCCCCTTTCTTTCCCTCCTGTCAGTACAGTACAGAGATCCATGTAAGCACAACTTTGTATTCTGCCAAAAAAATTGAAAGGCCTCAGGACACACTGTATTTGCAACATACGATGCCATTTTGCAAAACAAAAGTCATATTGCTGTTATTGAAAATAGTAAGAAAAAATATAATGCCATGTATTGCAGCAGTCTGTGTTGTTCAAACGTGCATGTCTGTCCTTTTCTCATGACTATTAACTGTTCTTTTGTTCCTGGTCTTTCCTTCTCTGCTTCAGATCACATGCTGGTCAAAAGCTACTTGCCATTTTGTGCATCAGAGAAAGAAAATAAATAAAGGAATGGGATTTTTCACTGCAGGTGTATGATTGCCTGTAACGTGGAAGGCTGCCAAAGGGAGCGTTCACATGTTCAGGGACTGGTGTTGCTGGTGTTAGTGCTTGTGTAAACTACCTGGTAAGCTGTGGGCTAAGGCTAAATTTTCTTCTTCCAGTGGGCTAAGAAGATTGGCAACATTATTTTTCAGCTGAATTAACTTTTCTGATAGCAGTCCAAGAGATAATCTTGAAGCAATCATCAAATAGAGCAGCTAATACTACTTTGCTGTTATATAGTTAGTTTGTAGACCCAGGAGCACTGCTGTCCTGCTCTGGGGGGGATCTTCAGGCGCTCTGTTCTCTTACAGGTTTTTAATCATGTGTTTCCATCACCTGCTTGTATATATCATAGGTGGGGAGGGAAAAGTACCTAGATACCTTTGATATTCAGCCAGGATAAATTGGAGTAACATTCAGGCTGACCTACAGTCTCCTAAATAGAGCAGCAGCAGAGCCAAAGCAGTGGGATGGAAGCTGTCTGCACCTACACTGAAGTGTACCCCAATTTATGCCCCGAGGAGCTTTACAATTCCTGGAAGGTTTGGGATGGGATTTCTCTTGAAGTAACAAATGAAGATGACATGGCTGATACTTCCTCTACACAGCCCTCTGCTTCACTCCGAGCACTGCCACCTTTAAGTGCTCCTCACTATTACCGGTAGCAGATGTGTTTAAAACCAAAGTGAGATCCTCTCCTCTCAGCCTCTAACCAGAGTGCTGTATCAGCGCTCTGATTATCAGGAGAGGAAAAAATACACTGAGCGAGTAAGAAAGCTGTTAGAGCCAGAGAATCCCAAAACGATGAGAAAAAAGCTTCCTTGATGAAGGATTTTTCTGGGCATGGTGGGAATTTGCTGTAGGGAAAAGTAAATCTTGTGAGTAATTGGGCTGTGAGTGGGAGGAGGGGAAGAGCTATATTCCAGCCCACAGCTCCCACCCGGGGCTGCTGCTCTGTAACCCCTTCGCACCTATTGAGTTCAGTGGCTCAAGAGGGTGGCCAGTGCCTTGCAGGGAAAGGTCCGTAATGAATAAACATCTTCATTTTAAGTCACTGTAGGCTCCTGATTTTGCATTTCATTTCCAAATGCAGTTATCCAATTTTCAGTTTAGGCCCTCTGAAATGTAGAAAAATAGAAGTAAACTGCAGAAGAAGGGGAGAAAAAAACCTTTAAAAATTGCTAAAATGATGCACAAAGAGAGAGAGAAAACGACCTTTGGTTGGGCATCCAACAGTGCAAAGAAATTCTAAAGTAGTTTACTTTGAAGTACATTTCAGTCAGAGGGATTTTATAGCAGTAAAATTGGGCACTTAGCAGGGATTGCATATAATTTCCACTCTATGCCAGTATAAAGCTTCAAACATAATGATTTTTTTTTTTTCCGTTCAGCACCAATAACTAAAGCCCTTGGTCATTAATAATGACTCATTCTTCACCTGCAGTATTTGAACTACATTTGTCATCTACTTACTAGCCTTTAAAAGAACTTAACCTGACTCTTCGTTTTGCCTTGTCTTTCAGTTTGAGTCATTTTCTCTACAAATGACACACCTTAGAATTTGACATTTACGTAGGACTCTGTACCTTATGTTAGAAGTGCTTTTAGATTGCATTTGTCTTAATTTTTGGTGTTACTATTATACACTAGTACATTTTATTACATTGTTTAGTTTAATCCTCCCGTAAGAATACTGTGTCAGGAATGGTAGGGGTTTGGGAGTGAGGAGGGGGTTGGTATGGTATCTCCAGCACCAGAACTTCCTGCTAGGTACGAGGTGGAATGATTCATCTAGAAGGCAGCCAACCTGTCAGAAAGGCTCTTTGGACACTAACACATTTTACCATAAAATCTGTCGTTGGCATCTGTAAAATGACCTGGTTTAATATGCATTTGAGGCAGCCAAGCAGAAGCTGGTAGCATCCAGTCGTCAATGAGGAGCGAAAGCGTCTTTCTCAGCACGTGAAATCCAGCAATCTAAACACTTAGCAGCAATGCCTGTTGTGGTTTTTTTGCTTTGTTAACAACCTGGGTATAACAGGAGGTAAAAGCTGTTTCAGCTCATACCCTTCCTTACATTTAAGGTATGGCTGAAGACCACGTGAAGACTGACAAGGTTAGACCCTGCGCCTGTTTTTTACACACATCTGTAGGAACTGTCATATCAGAAAAGTCCAGTCATGCAATTTAATCGGCTGTTGTGTCCTCAGCAATAGCCAAGTCCTCTCATCTAAACAGCAGTTGCAAACATATTCCGTAGAAGAAATATTTCTAGCTAGAAATGTTGTGTATGATTAACATAAATTCTGTTAGTATTCATATTATTTTATGTTTTAGCCCGAGAAATGCTTTCTGTTTTACCAATTACGAAATCCTGCGTTCCAGTCGTGCAGCAGTCACAGTAACCGTAAGCAATGCTAATGAGGGAAGCGAGCCTTGCTCCCACCAAAATCACTGCAAGTTTTGTCAGTGACCTTCATGTCAGAAAGAGCTGGCCCTGTTACAGAATTCAAAAATAAACCAAAGCTGTAAAAAACATCATATTTTCTTAAGGGAGTCATCCTTCTGTGTTTTCTTTCAGTGCCTGAAGTGCCTTTTGTAGAAAGGTTACTAACCTGCGACAGATGAAAGTTAAAGGAACACGGTTAGAAGGCAGAGTAAAAGGTAGTTATGAACATATGGTTGGAGAATTATTTTTAGAAATGAAACATAAAAACATCGAAAATATAGGCAAGCAGTGCAAACCAATGTTCCATAAATTGGAAGAACTTCATAATCAAATATTTATGGTTCTCTTTGCACTGTTTGAAAAATTAAATTATTAAAAGCAAATATTGTGGCAAATAGGTTCCCATCAATCTCAATAAAAGTTACATTTCACTATCTCTGTCACATTATTACTTTTTTGCTTTCAGTCTTTTAAGATTGAAGAGAACAGTAACAAACTCCAGTAACAAATCAAAGCTTTTCAATGTAATTTACTTGGTGAGTAATTTCTAATTGACTCAGACTGATGGGTCTGCATAGTTTGATGTATTGCCGAAGTGAGAGATACTTTGGACGAAGTGAATTTATAAGCACCTCTTCTCCAAAGAAAAATGGCTGCTATATTTAATTTTGTCATTTCTAGCTGTAGCAATGTTCATGTATACCTATCTGTGTGGTCTCTCAAGAAAAGAAAAACCCAAACCAGCACATACACCTGTCAGGAACCCCACTCCTTTCCTGCAGTGGAGGGGGGAGCCAGCTCCCACGCTGGATCTCAAGCGTGGGGAGTCGGACACAATGCATATTTACCCCATACCAGCAGCCTGATGTGTGTGTACTGCTTGCTCCTTTTCTCTCTCTTTTTTGAAAGTGTAGTTGCTTAGCAACATAATTTAGTCACCTGCAGGTCAGGGTTCAGATCTTGTTAATGTCATTGTGAATTAGGAGGAGGAAATGACTTTGGGGGTTTTACAGCTTCTTTGTGACATTGTTGTTAACCAAGAGGTTTGTATCCTGTTTGGTGGAAAGCCTTCAGTGACTGCTTGTTTTTTATGTGATTATTTCCATACGTATTCTGCAATATTTCTAAAGAGAAGAGGGGAGAGGGGAATATGACAGAAGATAAGTTATCTGATATACACATTGCAGATGTTAAAGGTCAGAAGTAGTGCTTTGCACCCAATGACAAATTACTTCATTTTAGGGCAAATTAAACTCCAGACTTTGGAAAGAAGTGTTCCAATGTCAGTCCTGCTCTGTCCTCTTGTCTTTCCCCACAGCACATTCAGGGAGGCTTTCAGGAGAGCAGAAGCAAGTTCCCCTCCACACATACCTGCCACTTTATTTCCCACAGCAGAAATCCCTGAAGGCTGGTGCCTCAGGGGAGCAATCTAAATTTAGCAACTACAAAATTCATCTTGAATTTTTGCTCCATACGCTTGCAACCTCTCAGATACTGTCTGATTCTCTCTGCTTCAGCCTGGTGTGATAATGGATTCGGTCTTCCCCTGGCACCCTGCTCTGGTCAGATGGCGAGGTTTCCCAAGACCGCCTGCTCAGTCTATGGCATTCTAGGATCCAAGGCATTCTAGCTGATGCGGTCCCAAATGCTGAGAGACTTGCAGGGCCACTCAGGCTTGGAGAAGCGAGTGCTTTCAGACCTGCCCGGGTGCCTCTGGGGTTGCTGCACACCCATCAGATCTGTTCAGTTCATCAGGTGGAGCCAGGAGGATGGAGCCATAGTGCAAGGCTGGGGATCTGCAAAGGCTCAGAAAAGCAAATGGGATTTTTGCATGCTCTGGGTGGGAGGGAAAGGCTTTGCCATTTTGATAGAAATATTTGAGCTGTCAGAAGGTTCTTTCCACTTCTTTGGCCTAACCAGTTGAAAAGAAAGCATGCATACATCCATGTGTACATATACATATATCCAGCGTCTGTGTTAGTATTATGGGTGAAGATCCAAATTTGATCCAAACATGAACAATTTGGTCCAAAATTGAATATTTCATTGCACTTTCAGGATGATAGCCACTTTCTATTACCATTTTAAAACAAGGTACTCAAGTCATGAATAGAAGTCTCACTGAAAAGAAAAAAAAAAAAAAGCCATAACATTTTCCTTGGAAAATAACCGAATTAAATATTTTGCATGTACTGGAAATATTTCTTCATTGTTTAGAGCCAAAACAGTTTTATCAAATTCAATCTGAATTCATGGGTGGTTAAAATCCTCCTAAAATCTCATTTCTTGGCAAACTTACTATTCACCAATTTTTTTAGCCAAAGTTTGCATTTGATTTTCTGATCAAATCTGTATGCATTGCTCTGGCCTCTGTGGTTTGAAATCCTGTGATAATGGCTCTGTCCCGCTGAGGTTTTCACATACGCGTTGTTTCACATGGGCTTTGTGGCTCAATTGTAAGCTGTGCGAGAAGCTGCAGTTGTGTTCACTGTTCACAAACACTAGTAATCCCAGGATCATTTACATGGGTGATTTGTGGTCTGGAGTTCATTAATCTTTAGTTGTGACTGTTCTTTATTTGTGCTATGTGACTGGTCAGCTAAGGCATATGGGGCCAGATCGCCAGCTGCTGAAAATCAGCGTGGCTCCGCTGATGGATGAAGGCAGGCTGGTTTCCGTCTGTGACGGATTGGATCCTGGAACAGAGGGGCTTCCTGCTTCTTTGACGGGCTTTGAGGCAGGCTATGCTAGTTTTTGTAATGTATGAGCTTCTACACAGGTGAAATCCACCTGTGAAACAAGCTGCCTTCTGATACCTTGCTTATGTAAACATTTGGGATCTTGTTAAAAAAAACAGTGTGAGCAGGTGTTTGCAAACAGGAGTTAAAAAGGCAACCAATAAATAGTTGAACTGAAAGACTTACTCGGAAATTTTTTTATTTTTGTTCAGGTGACTTCCCAAATGTAAAACAAGTAATTTCTTAGGTGGCTGTTTTACTGTTTCAGCAGTTGCAGACCATATTCTTGACTCCACTTCCTGCAAAAGCCTCAGTAGTGACAACAGTATTACGCAGCGGTTGTTCTAACATGTAAAACCTGAGTAATACTATAAACCATTATTTACAGGGATTGATACAACAAGCATTTAGGGTAAAGCTTTTTAAAAACTGATGCTGGCAAAGGCCCAGTGCCATACTGCCAGTTTGTAGTGAGCTTTGCAGAGGGGAGTCCAAATCACTGGCAAAAGTTTACAACTTTTCTGTGCTTTCATTCAGAATTGGGTGGGCAGAAGCAGCTATGTAAAGCAAAAATATCTTGTGGATTCACCTTTGTATTAATTAACTTTAGAAATATTTCAGATGCATTGCCAAACTCAGGCCCTCACAAAGTTGTTGGCATGTGAGATGTAAATCACTCATGCAACAGGGCATCTACCATCAGGGGTGCTAATTGAGACTAATGTTGCAGTGGGTAGTTGGTGAGATAGCAGAATGGCAATTAAAACTCAGAGGAGAGGGAATATTTCTTTCCTCCTTCCTTCTGGGTAGCATTGGCATTGTGATTACAGGCTGATACCTGGATTTCTCGACCTCTACCTGTATTGTGCCAATCTCCAGCAGCACCTTTAATGTATGACAGACACCAATGAACATAAGACCACCCTTAAACTGTGATAGGGGTTGTAAATAAAGAAGATTGTGGAAGGGGAAGATTTGTACTGTTATTAATTGTTCCCCATCCCTCTCTACCTCTTCCCCTAACATTTGACAGGGAGATTATAGCTGATAATAATATTTGGCAGTTATGGGAGGTGAAACTTTGAGAATTTTTGGAAACTTTTAATCCATGGATCTCAAAATACTTTCTAGACATTGACTGTCACAACTGGTTTGCTAGTTAAGTATAAGGCTGAGGAAAAGGGAAGTTACACAGTTTGCCAAATGGTGTGTGGTAATCAATAGCAGAGCTCAAAGTAGAAGCCAGAAGTCTTTCCTCATACCTCTGCTCCTTCTCCAGACAGTATGTACTGCTCTTTGATCTCATTTGCAGAACAGCTAGGTGCCTAGTAGTGATTAGCTAAAACTCACTACTTGATAACTCCTAATAAAAGCAAGGTCAATTGACACACACAACACTAGAGTGAGGAGTACATCAGAAAAAGAGTCACACTGAACAGCTAGATATTTTGGTTTTAATCATGAAGTTTCATATTTCCCAGCCACTAAAGATTTGGGCGTTCAAATTAAAGGAATGGAGTATAGATTTTAAAAAGTCTTCATATATTGTTTTATCTATCATGTATTGTCTTAAAGACATCCAAATCTACTGTGAGCCTAGCTCTGTGAGACTGCCATGCTTAATTATTGGTGGCTGGGGACAGGTTTTGCATGAGGGCAAAAGTTCCTAGTTTTTGTTTTCTATGTGTGCCTAGTGCTCTAGGAAACCCAGAGTTAATGAAACCACATAAAAATGAAATGGTTAAAACCAAACTTCTCTGTAGGCAAAGTTTCTTTTATTTTTCTTTGTAAAGTTTGGAGAAGATGTACCAGTTGTCTTTTGTTTTGTGTTTTCCTCAGAAAGAGAACCAACAGGGCTTGAAAGGAAGTGGATCTGTAGAGCTGTCAGCAGAATCTATAAAAGACACTCTCTGGGAATCCCATCCACCTCTCCACTTGCAGGCAAAAAGACATGGAAAATAACACATCAAAACTACATTTCTTAAATATTTTATACATAACTTTCAATGTTCCAGCTTTCACAAGAAAGCCAGATAGCTGTACTTCCTTTAGTGTTTTATATATGATACTTTAAAAACATCTGAAATAAGTTTATACCTTGTATCAGCTACCTATAGCAAACTGTTTTACAATCACTGCCATATGTAGTTCTGTTATATACACTTTCTTAAAGGTATAGGCAGTATAAAGTTGGAGCCTCTCTCTCCTGAAGTACCTGTTCTTTAGCTTATACAAGGCAGTGCTGTTCTTGAGCTTATGTTTAGGACTGTGATATGTTCCAGTGGCAAAACTACAACCAGGTCTCAGATGAGCCTGTGATTTACAAGAACTGATTGACCAAACAAATATCCTAAGCCTTCAGGAGGTACAGTAGATTGAAAATTAATTTGAAGTAAGGTTAATGACTTGGTGAAAATATAAATGTCACCTAGAAAGTCAGACATCATGCCTCTACTGTAATCATAAGTCCATAGTGATTGTACATGTGAATGGTTGAAGTTAAATACAAGTTTGAAATATGGGGTTCCTTATTCAAGAACTGGTAGAGAATAGAAGAGAATAGAAAAACATATTTTAGCTAATTTGGCAGTGTAAATCCAGATTAAATCTTTCTGTATTTCTTAATTAACTGCAAGGTTGCTTTATGCAAACACAGTTTGATCTACATATTTGTGTGTGATTGGCACAGAGATCAACCATGTCAAGTTTAAGTAAACACGAGCATATAAACTCAAACAACGAGCTGTTTGCCCAGCAAGGCAGCATAACTCTTGCAAACAGAAAGTCACTTCTTCATCTTCACGTAGAAAAGCTTATTTTCTTAGTGTCTTCCCACACTAGAAGCCCTGCAGACTCAGGTCTTTAAAGTGCACTAAACAATTCTGTATGGATGCAATCAAGTGTATTGTGAAGTACCTCAGTTTTACTTACTGGTATAAAGACACCTGCAAGGTAAGGCTTTTCAGATCTGGCTGCGTCAGTCAAAAAACAAACTATCGCAATTGTTACTCAGCTAGGAGAACAGATCTGCTGTAGAGCAAACCTTGACCTCCTCATTTTCATTATTTCAATTAACGTAATATTTCTGAGAGATGCTGGAGAGACAGCAATGTAGCTCAAAGTCCATTATCCATCCCATAGCCAGTATAATTGAATTAATGTTGTAGTTTGCTTTTCTCATTATAAAATCTTGGTGTGTGCTGGTTAGTATGTTCACAAACCTGTTTCTGAAATACTCTTCTTTCCTGAAGAAGGTAGAACATGTAAGGTCTGATTTCTAAGATTCCCCCATGATGTGTAGGATAGGAGGGGGTGAGGGTGGGAGAGCTGCCTGCAAGCTGCCTTTACTCTGCCTGCATTTCAGGCCTGTGCAGAGGGACCTGTGTAGCCTCTGGGTGACTCAGAGCAACCTTACAGGCCACAGGAGACAAAGGAAACACCAGGCAGCAGCAGCAGTGTAGCTAATTAAGGTGGTAATTTTCCTTATACTTGTGCCTAGACCACAGTAGCTACTTGGAGCAAGCAATAGCTGGCAACAGCTTTCAGTCACTGAAGGCTGTGTTAAGATCCAAACTCGTGCACTACAGAAGAACTGAATGATGCAGGAAGTGTTAAAAAAGGTGCAAAGAGTTTTCTGCCAAACACCTTTAATCATTCCATACTCTCTTTTCTCACTAAAACTGTTTTCATACAGTCTCTGACACCGTAGGTTGTGAGCCCGACTGGGTATTTCTGTGGACAGACATCACAGCTCCACACAGCACAGAAGACAGAACGTGACTCACCTTGAAATAGAATCTTAAAAACAGGATTTCTGCAAAATTGTTTTGTCCTGTCCAGGTTGTGGCATACTGCAGCAGATGATGATCACTGTTGTCTGGAGCTGGTCTGCTGTGGAAGAATCGAGGAGACAAGTATGTGCAGCATTTTATGTTGGCTTTGGGTGGATTTTCTACCTGGTCTTTGTGTCTGACTTCCAAGTGTGCCCATACATCCCTTTGGAGAATGGCTTGCAGGAGTAGAGCAGCCAGAAAGGAGGTGAAGGATCACTGTCTGCTGAAGCTCTTTTAACTTTCTTTCTAAAACCCCCAGGGAGGCAAGGGGGAAGGTGATGTGGGATCAAAAGCAATAATGGAGGAGCATTTGCAGGGGTGACTTTTTTTAAGATGAATTGTTTGGTTAGAGATATTTCTTTCTTTCTTCTCTAATACCCAGCTGCTGAGCTGAAATCTAAATGTACCTGGTCACTGCAGAGCATTGAAAACCTACAGTCCAAATGTCACAGCCATTTCTTGCCTTGTCTTTTCTTACCCTATCCAGAGCAGGAATACTTCCCATAAACAAGTACACCTTTACCAGCCTCTCACATGCAGGCATTTTCAAACCTCTTTATAGATTTAGGAATACAACATCCAGAAACTTTAAGGCACTATTGCTTCAGAAAGAAGGGAAAGCTGCCATCTGTCTCTTCGTTGCTTCTCACTCCAAACGGCAAGAGAATACTTTTTTCTGACCCAGCTCTTCCCATCTTTTACCCAATAAAGCATTAGTTAAAATTAAATGACACTGTGTTATTCACTTGGGAAAAATAAGGTAATTTATTTACATGCCTGTATAGCAGAACAGCGTGTTAGAGGAGGTAGCTAACTGAAGGAGGACAGTTCATGTCTCTGAAAGAATAGACTGCTTATTTAAACATTAAAAGGAAGGTAAAAAAAAATCTGCATTCCCCTTTACATGCAGCTTCGAGAAAGTGGAGTATTTTATGCTTAAGAGTCATTTTGTCAGCTGGCTGGCAATGTGTTAAAGATGCTTAAATGGAGGAGAGCAGAGCTGTGGTGACTTTTCCCCTAATCAAACAGCGTGGCGGGGAGAAAAGCACAGATGTAATTCTGGGTCTTTGAAATCAACAGAGCTGTGACAACAGAGGCTGCAGTTTCACCTGTAGCTGAGAGCAAGACAAACAGTATGCTGTATTCAGTGTATCTCCCTTTTAAAAAAATTGTTATTGCAGCAGTCTAAAAGTAACACAGCCAAATGTAGGCACTGCATCTTGGGGTGTTCCTAGAGAATAGGAGATCATGTTAATTGTCAATTTTTTGAAATAAGAGACTCCTGTGCTTACACAATGAAGTCTTTAATTACTGTGAAAATCAAGTACCTGTACAGAATAGCTTGGATTTCCCACTGGACCAAGAGAGGGTAAATTTCAGAGGGAAAACAGCTGAGTTTGGGTCATAGTCTCTGTCATGGTGACTTTTTCTGTTTTTTACAACTGCACCAATGGCTTGTCTGGTTGTAAGATCAGTCTTTGGGGGAATTCTTGCCTGTGGTGTCAGAGAGAACCCCGCCCAAGCCTTTAGAAATGCCCCTCCCCAAGCTTTACCCTCTAAACTTTGAAACCTGCCCTTTAAAAATAAAATCTTTAAAACCTGAAGGTGGGCTGGGGGGAGATGAAAGGACAAAGAAAGACTCTTCTGAAATGTGTCTCCTTTGAAGTAGCAACAGAGGTAATTGGATGGATAATTATCTTTCAATTCAGTACCTTTACTTGATGACTTTGAATTCAATATAAACAAGCAGCATACCTGGGTTTGCTGAGAGCTGCCAGTATTCTCTTGGTGCATGGAAAGGACAGGAATTTTTCTTTTCATACATCATTTACAAGTAACTGCAATGACTCCACAAAGTCGGTACAACTCACTAACAAAGCAGAAAAATGTACAAAGGAAAGAAAAAGATATTTTATTGCTGTTTTTTAAATAGAAGTCTCTGTAGGCAGAGTTCAGTTGCACTGGGATGGAATCAAAGGGCCAGTATGGAGGAATTTTTTTCACCTTCTGGAATTTGGATGTCTGGCTATTGTGTCAATTATCAGTACTCTTTATTTACTGAACAATGCCTCATATGAAGATAGCAAGATAATTTGATATTTGCTTATGAAAAGCCCATTTCTAAAGCAGTGGTACTGGAATTTTTAGCAGTTTTTCACAGGGACCATTTGCCAGAACTTCAAAGAAAACTGTTCTTGAGCAAACAGTCATTTGGAATAGACCTGTGTTTTCTATAACCTGGGGAGAGGAAATTTTCACTGCGAGGTGAAAATTAGTGAAGCGAATCTTTGGACATTTGTGGACAGTCAGAGCACCATAGCTTTCTCCTTGTACCCTCTCTCACATGCAAGAGCCACATTTTCTTCTAGCAGCCAGCCCCAAAGCACTGTCATTCCTGTAGCTCAGAAATGATTTTCAGATCAGGCTGAAAGCCAGTCTTCCCACCCGTCCTCACTATTTATTTGCTGGAGTGATGACAGGTCCAGCCAGTTATGGAGTAAAAATTTAGTTACTCTTTCTATGGGAGACAACATTCATACGCACAATTTCCTGCTGTGTGGGAGGGCTCCTGTTCTTGTCCGAAATGTCTCTATTATCTCTCCTGACTGTGGCATTCCAGGCAGGCAAGAAGGCAGATGAGATAGCCTCGCATCTTTCCCAAAAGTGCCCTAGGCTTGATGCTTCATGATTGAGAGATATCAGTGAGCAGAGCTTTGTCCCTACAGCTGAGGCAATGGGCCAAGCAGATATGCAGAGTTTTGAGAGGGACCAGTCACAGAGACTGAGCAAGGGAGAGATAAGAGGTATCATGTCGGAGAGAGAATAAAAGGAGAATGAGGCAGGCAAAACTCTACATGCAACAGAGTGGAGAAGGGTTTAGAAAAAATCCTTTGTGCTTGTTAATTTTTTTTTAAATCCCAGTCTTCTTGAACATGGGCTCATCCTTCAGAGAGCAAAATGGCTGACAGAGGAAGAAGTGGTTAGCAAATTACCTTCTTACATTAATTCCCTGGATAGAAAGAAATTTACTTGTAAAGGTATATTTTTAAAGATCTGCTTATAGGTCTTATCAACTACAGCTCTACCTACAAGATTGTGGAAACTTCAAGGTTTTTTTCACTCCATACCTCTCAGTTTCATTGTCAGTTGCCCACAAAGAGCTTAAAAAGCATTTATCCATTTTTCACCAGCATGACAGACCCTGTTGCTATTCTGTTGTCCTCCAAATACTTCTGCCTTAGAAAAACTTGATCTCTTAAGTGTTGTTTTCCCTTTCTTTTTGCAGCTAGGCGAGATGGAGCGATATTACACTGTGTGACACAAATCACAAAGTGGGTGAGTCCTCCCTTTCCTATCACTGCCCCTGCATACCTCTCTTATTTCGCTACTACATTGCCACATAAGTATTAATCAAGACTGTGTGTGATGCTCACACATATGAGCTTATTATGCAACCGATATTAACAATCATTACAAAAATCAGTCTGGCTCTGGCAGTCAAGTGGTGCTAAGCTGTCTGTGATGGGCTGAATTCAAGGCCACACAATTTCTGTTCTGAATTTCTGAAAATCTTAAGGCTGGCTGTCTTAAAACCTTAACTTTGCACACCACTAATCTTGGAACAAGCTGTGCAGGCAACCTTGTCACTGTAGTTTTCCAGGTTTTCCGATTTCATCTTAGTTAAAGCTTTATTTCTGCAGCCCATCACTTTTAGCCATCAGTATGTAGTGTATCTACGCTTCCTGCATATCAAAAAGGATATGCACATAGATAAATTGCCAAGGAAAGATATGTTCAAGGAGCAGAATTTAAAAGGCATTTAGATGGTAGAGGGGCACACTGAGAGAGGAAATGATCAGAGGAATTACAAACTGACACATGTTTTGGAATTCTCGGTCTTTAAAATCTGCCCCAAGCTCCTTAATTATGGAACAGGTCCGCAAGGAAAACTGTAACCTATTTCCCTTTGTTCAACTCTTTCTGGTTGGAAGGATTTATTAAGCCAATGTCAATATTCTTCCCATCAATTTTGGAATGTCTGAGTCTTTGTTGAAACAAGCTATTAGCAGCAATAAAAAGACACAGGACTAGAATAATTTGTCTAGAGTTCTCTTGTGTGAAATATTCGCTATAGTGTGAAGAAGCCGGTAAGTAATATTATACTCACAGCTTATTTTGGCTCACAGGTGGCAGCAAAATCAGTTAACTATTTCTATCCATAGGAATTGACTTCCACCCATTTTAGAAAGAAATTCAACTTTCAGTTAGTAAAGTTACAAAACGCTGCTCTGAAGCTGTGCAGTTTTGTGATGTGCTGCAAGATGTTCTTTGTGTACTAACCACCCTGGCTCCAGGGCAATGTGCTTCATCTGGTTATTCTTTCCCAGAAGGCAGAAGCTCCACCAGTACTGAAAATCTTCCTTACTTGAGTGAGCTGCTAATCTGCGTTCTCATTTGAAGTTTCTCAAGCTACTGGTTGGCACTGCTACTTACTTCTGATTACTTTTGCACAGAACTCGAGTCAGCAAAATTTGCAATGACTAGTATGAATGTCATAATACCATGAGCAGTGGGAAAGTGTGTTTTTGCAGATAAGGCACCCCACACTACCCATTTAACTCAGTATGATCCCCACACTATGAACCTGGCACTGTCCCAGAGAACGATATGGGAGAAAGAGGCCAAGCTATCATAGCAGGTAGATCAGTACACATAAATTTAGGCAATCATTTAATGGGAGCTCAGCTAAACAAGCTGTCCCTCACCTTTTGTTCCTTTATAGATGTTTATGTTACTAATTAAGCTGTGGGTTTAGGTCTGCAAAGTAATGAGGCTCTTCCACCTGCTGATGTCAAAATATCTGTTTGTTGATACTTTAAATAAAAACAGGTAGGAGAGCTGGCTGTAGTAATTGACTGGTTGCCTGCAAGAGTTATTTCAGGGTGAACACTGGAGAGGCTGGACTAGCCTAGAAATTCACAAAGAAAGGTTGATTTTTCCAGAGGTTGCTGACTGGACTGTTTTCCTGAGAAGTCTTAGCGTTTGGTAGTGTTCCTCACTCTAGGTGTAGTATGTACTAAGCCTACATCTGGGTTTTCATAAGGGAGCAGATTGTGTGTGTCTCTCTTGTATAGTCTAATTAAAATAACTTGCATACATATGTCAGTGTTCCCACTGAGTCTTATGGTATTTAGTTAACTGGTTTTCATTTTGTTGAATGTAGACTGGGACAGATTTGTGTTTCTAAGCTTTTGTGGCTGACAAAGTTTTAATTGAATATATAATGAGTGTTGTACATAAGTAATTATTTGAACCCTATGGCAGTGACAAACTGAAATCTAGCATACTCTCGTATTTTGCTTTATATTTAAATACCTCTGTTTGCATGTTTTGAAGACCTGAAGCTATATTTTGGGCTATATATTTTGATTCTTGACTACGCTTTAGAGGGAAACATCTGAGGAGCACTCCAAGTTTACAGAGCAAAGCTGGCAATGCTATACATTGCTCTTACCCTTTTCCGCTCCTTCAGACTTCGACCCTGAAACAAAGCTGTCTTTACACTGCAGTTGATCTCCTAGCTATCCAAGATGAGTTGTAAAACCTAGGTGCTGAACACTTGTTATGAAGTTTTTCAAGGGTAAGACCATTAACCTCAATCTGCTGGCCAAATTCCAGTCTTCGTATTTAACTTATCTGAGCTCCTCTGGTAGTTTCAGTTATCATGATCTTCACCCTCTCTCATCTCTGCAGCTGCCATGTGACATTTCCCTTCTTACTTCAGCAGAAGCTGCAGATTACCCAGCTCTAGATTTAATTCAACAATGAAGCATGCATTGTGGAAGAACACATTGCTGCTAAAAGATGTTCATGTTATCTTAATCATATGTTAGGTTAAAATCTGGATCAACATGTAGGAATGAAATAATATATTTGCATTGCTGAAAGGATAACATATTTTTTTGCCAACTGCTAAATCCAATCAGGAACTGCCATATAAAACTATCTGAAATGTATGGCTGTTAACAATTAAGTTATTAAAGCACTGTGTAATAAAAAAGGATTACATGTCCTTGTATAAGAAGGTTTTCAGTAATGGGTTAATATGGTCTGTATCTACTGTTTAAAAGTAGATAAAATATCATAGCAAAAATAAGGGTGATATGATAAAAAGGTGACTACTCAATGACTTAATGTGTGAAAGAAAGTAATGAGAGTGGAGAAATCAATATCATAATATATATAGGTTAGCATAGGTTCAAGCAATAGGTGATGTAGCTTTTTCTGAATAGCTCCTCTGGTTCAAATCCAGATTACAAGGCAAATTATGCCTTGACATATATCACTTATTTAACCCCAACGACTTTGGTTAGTAGAATTTGGGCCTGCCTCAGTGATGACATAAATTCTACTGCACGCAAATGAAAAATTGAGAATGAATATGTTATCTACTCAACTTTTACTTATTTTTATAGTGACAAACTGATTAAAAACTTCCTGATTATTTTTCCTAGTCCCCTATCCAAAGAGCTTTTTCTGGGATGAAGGGAACTGTTTTTTCAGTTGTTAGCTTTTACAGTCTAATACCTGCTTCATGGCTCATGAAAAGTGAATATGAACCTACTGGATTCACTGTACATACTGAAGACTTGCCTGGACATTTTTGTAAGCTATTGCTACTTCAAGCTGCTTTAAAGGAGAGACCATCTGCATCAGGAATCTCTACAGCATTTTTGCCAAAGTTTCTTCTGGGTCTCATCACTCAGATTTTGGGTTGTGCCCAGAAACAGAAGTTTGAATTTTCCTTAAAGACTGCAAAAAGTAATATCAAAAAGTTGGTTTTGCTACTGAGATCCTGATTCAGACTAAAACTGAGTGGTCAAAAGGAATTTTATGATTTATGATCTGTTCTGAATAGGGATGTATTTAAACACAGGATTGAGTTTCAGTATCTAAGAGGGAAGAACAAAGAACAGGAAGGGATGAAGAGGAGTGAAATGTGTCATATCCATGATTGTAGGCAAGTTCTACAAAACCCGTATAAATAGCTTAGACTGTACTGTACTATTAATCTCTGGGCCAGCTATTTAGCACATTGAATCTGAGGTGTCTTCATCCTTTATAAAGATAAACTCGCCATGACAAGATTAAGACCTGTGAGGAAAAGGTTTGTATGCTTATGTCTGCTAGAGAGTTAGAAAAGGCAGGTTGAATTTAGTTTAGCCTTAAAATGACTTAAAAACCTGATCTAGTTACTGCATTTTTTCACAAATAATGCATTCTTTTAGCGTGTAAAAATGAGCTGCAGCAAAGCTGCCACACAAGCATGATACAGTAAATAGACCTTAATCAATATTTCAATCAGCCACCTGTAGGTGACTGAGAATTGCTAGTTAGGGGTCTCCCAGGCAAATAAAAAGCTACTTGTTTTCTTTCTTTGAAAGAAGAGCTGTCAGGAAGTTTGCTTCTTTGGGAATTTCTTTACTTATATAAGCAATAGTGTTCTCCAAAAAAGTGAAGTATTCAGTGAATTCAATCCTAGCTTTCAAAAAACCCAAAACCCTGTTTAATTTTGACTGCTAAAGGGAATGCTAGATATTTATGTATCAGATCCAAGCTGGTATTAAATAAGTACAGCCCCATCAATTATCATGGGGCTGAGCTGAGTGATACACACCATGTGATAATCACACCCCCACTTTTGCAGAGAAGATTGGTTTGGATATTTTTATTCTTTTGTTGTTCAGAAGTTCTTATCTGAAGAAAACAAGAAGCTATAGTTTCTTGGCGTTGACACTGCTATGACCTCATTGATTGAATGAAGGTTGCTATGGTATAACTGCAGAATCTGTTCGGTGGTGTATACGGTATCACCACTGAAAGCCCATCATCTGCCAGATACCACACAGTGATAACTGGGAGCCTGCATTTTCCCTCCCGCCTCCCACCTTCGCAAAGTGCCATATGGTAACTGTTGCAAACACTGAGCTTTAGTGGCTATAAGTGTGTCTTCAAACTCTCCTCTTTTATTTATTAAATCATTCCTTTTTTCAACTTCAGGACTTAGTTGCACACCAAACTTAATAGGATCATTTACTACTGTGGATTTCTTCCTAGAAGAATTGACTGGCTTGTCCTTTGAAATCTGCTAAAAAATAATTACAGGCACGCTGCAGTTTTCTCTTTGGGGAGGCAAGGCCTCCCCAAGGCACCCGCTGTGCCAAAATGGTGGGGTCAGAGCTGCCTACAGGCAGAGCAGGCAACGTACCCTGCTACCCGTGGCTGGGATCCTGCTGGACACAGTTGGATGGCTGTGCCTGTACGGGAGAAGTGTCTCGGCATATGGGGACTGGTCTTATTTGCTTCCAGGAATGTTGTGTTAGGCTTTTTTGCAGACAGCTGTGAGTGTGGCTCAGACCTGTAACTAAAGGGTCCCGGTGACTCAGGAAGAGTCGGGGACTGTGGGCAGGATTACTCACGCATTGTCTGTCCACCAGGGATGGGGGCAATATTAACATCACACTAACAGCAAAGCTGTGAGCACTCCATGAGGCATGAAGTGATTCAGCTAACCACAACAAAACAGTTTTATGTAGAATGTGTCAGCCTTGAGAAGTGGGGGAAAATGTGTCACAGCAATATAAAGCCACATCTCCTGTGGCACTTTACCAGGGAAGTCAAAAGCAGCACATGAGGTGAATGGCCGGGGGCTAGCATGGGGGAGGTCCATGTGTACACTGTTGTCCCAGGGCAGGAGAAGATCTTGAGCTATGCTTAGTCTGCTTCTGGATATCAGGTGAAAGAAGAGCCAGTGTGTGCTGAGCAAGGATGGGTGCATGGGTGGTTAGGAGAGGAGTGGAAAAGAGGGAGAAATGCATTTGCTTCAATACTGAGGAGAAGACAAATGCCTGTAAAGAGGAGGAATAAAAGTCTGTTTGCTCTAATACAGCTAATAGACACTAGAAATTTTCCAGCTACCCTTTACCCCCCAGTATCTGAGTTTTGCCTTTATCATTTTATTTAAAGGCCAGTAAAACATAAAAGCAAAGCTTTAATTACTTCTGGCCACATGGCACTTAAAGCTTTCTTTGCAGGTTTCTCTGTCCTCTCTGAAACTAGTAGAGATGCCATCCTTCATATCCTGGATTTGAGCTATTAAGATCAACCTGAACTGACATCAGAGAGTGTATCACCAGTGAAAAAGTCCTGAATCCCTGGGTTTAGGGTTGTCAAATCTCTGAAACGCTTTCAGCGATCTAAACAGCACAGTATTGCTCATACATACTATATCTACATTAGAGCGTTCCTCCTAAATTTCATGTGGGATTTCCACTTTTATCTAGTGACATGCCTATACAATATGTAAAGCTCTTATTCTTTTGCACTAAATACACAAAACAGGTAGAGTGGTATGAACAAAAGTAATTGTCTAGTCATTTTACTGTATCATATGCAAAAGCCAGCTGATACATTCTAAGATGCAGAACAAAGGGAAAGGAGGAGAAAGAGATTGTTTCTGAAACTCCTATTTCTCCAATGATCTGTCAGCATATTTTTTTTTCTTAAAGGAAGTTTAGTATCAGTGCTTGTCATGTCCACTACATTTTGCCTGTGAAAATGGCTGTACTGATCCTTTGATTTGAAATTAAGTAGATATATAAAGTTTTCATTATAAAATAACAAGGTTTTTTGCTGGTAAAAAATCTTGTTTTCTCTGTTCCTGCTCTGTGACAGTTGGTTGGCAGAGAAAGGAGGAATAGTAAGTTTTAATTATATCTCCCCAAACAAGCAGATTTGAAAGCAATGCAGGGATTACATGAGAATAAAATCCCTTCAAGCATTAACTGTCGCTGGTAAAAGGATGTTAGATATAATCCTATAAGGTTAGATGTCCAGACATCCTGGTTTAACCAGGACAGTCTAATTTTTAATTTAACGTTCTGTCATCCTGATTATTTTCTTCGGAAGGCTCATGTGTCATGTTTGCCTTTGTGCCATACTCAAGAGTGGCACAATCATGAAAATAACACTTTAAATCATCACGCAGCTTTTCTCCTCCAATTTCATCAACCAGCATCACATGTCAAAATGCATTGAACATCACAAGCCAGGAGAATAGGAATTGTATTATCTTCTACATTAAAAAGGAATAGATAAGCAAGAGAACAAAGGAAAAGTAATAAAGAGGAGTGGGGAAAATAACTCCAGATCTATACATGCCTTTTTTTCTTTATGAGGAAAGATGCCCATGACAATACACAATACACTTGTCACTTGCTTGTTACGTAGAGCTTGAACTAAACCGGTTCCAAAAAGCTTCAGGTCCTGTCCCCTTCAGACATTTCTTGGTTGGCAGGAAACTAGTAAGCAAATGCCAGTGGAATAGTTAAGAAGATGGAAAGATTTTTTTTTATTCCACCCATGAGCTTTCAAACTCCCTCAGACAACAGATGGGTGATCCAAATTGGGTCTAATAAAGCAAGGATAGATATTTTTTCTGAGGCTAGAAGAAGTTTGGTCAGACTTAACAGAGTGTTTATTGTGCTCTTGTAATTTTTGTTTTTAGGCTGGAAGCAGAAAGATCTACTGAAATACAGTGTAGTTTCCAGCTGAAACCAGAACAGTATTGTGAATCACATGAGAGAAGCAGATCCTTTGTGATTTCTAGGCAGAACAGGTTGAGAAAAGCATCTGAACTCCTTCAGGATTTTCTGATCATCCAAGCCTGAGGCTTTGCTTTTCTCATCCCTCTATCCTCTCTCTGAGTCTCATTGTGAGAGTCGCTGAGTGCTCCCTTTGTCCAGCTTCACTGTCAGGTAAGAACATTCATTACCTCTGAGAAGGTGCCTGTGCTTTGTCGGATGAGATCTTAAAAATACCATGGTCAAGAGGTAATGCACAAGGTTTTAATAAGCATCTGACTAAACCAACTGGTTGTTTTCTTTTCAAGCCAGATTTTCTTTTATAAATTGTTTAAGTTTCATCAATGTATTGCTCTTACGCCCACATGTTCATCGTCACCTAAGTGAAGTCAGGACTTAGGTCTGTGATTCATTTGGAATTTCCCAGGTACTCAGAGGCTCTGTGCACAAAGCTGGCATCTCAGCCTCAGGAATTTCTTGAAGGTCTAACTACTGTACAACTTACTCTCCCCTTAGGGTAGACAATAGTAAGTTTAATAGATGTCTTGTTGGATAAATAGGACATGTCATCCGTAGACTTGGGCCAGGCACTGTGCACGGGGTCTGTTGGTTGTCACGTCCTGGCTGCTTTGCAAATATGCAAGCACAGGATAATGTGCTGAAGTACAGTGAAGCATGTTAGTCATGCTGAGGGAGGGTCCTCTGGGAGCTCTCTCAGTGAAAGAAAACACTGCTGCAGGAATTAAAGATGAGGTGTGAACAAAGCATTGCCACTCTGGAGAACTAAAAAAGCCCTTTCTTAAGTAAAGAACATTCCTGACCTACTGCTAAGGAGTCAGTAGTCAGTGACACTTGGAAACCATTGATCCTCAAGCATTCATCCACCTTGGATCCAAAGGTAGAGCAGTGAGAAGGCCAGATCAGTAAAGCAGTGGAGATCTGTTCTCTCTTCACACACTTGTGAAGTTCCACCTGTGCTAACTGGAGTCCTGACTGCTTTCACGCTGTGGTACATCTACAGCAAGCTGATGCAGTAAGAAATGGAAGGAGCTCTCTCCATCTCAGCACAGCCACATGGAAGGAGTTAAGTGCTGCAGCAGAGAGGGAGAAGCCAGTTACTTGTAGCAGAAAGATAACAGTAGGAGCCCTCCTGTAAGATGTATAAGGGTGGCCCAGGATGGAGGGATGGCCAGGCCTCTTCCATCCTGTCATGTGTTCTTGCAAATGCAGTGGTAAAATATCCAGGGTGGAGCCACAGTACTATCCACCTCCAAATAGGATATAAAGCGGATAAATGGTGCTGGGAACCATTAATCTCTGTTTCTCTCCTTTTTGCATATTCTGGCAGACTCTTGATAGTTGAATTTTGCTGTCAATTTTTATCATTTTTATTTTACATCAAAGAACGGAAGAAAAGCTTTCTGCTCTGTCTGAGCAGATGAGCTCATGGGTAAATGAGTAAAACCAGACCACTGAAATCTCAGTGCTCTGAAGTTTGATGGTAGCCAAAATGACAGGGGACAATCTTCCAATTGGGCAGGACACCCCCACCACCCACTGCTAATCGTGTTATTCAAGAATATAACTCAAGATGCTTTGGACCAGATTGTGATTTGAGATACACCTATTTAAATCTGGCATCAATCTTTCCTTCTGCTTCTATATTAATTAATGTCTTGTGGGCTGTATTTCTGCAGCTAGATAGTAGGCTGCTTTGGATCCGATTTATTTCACTGGATCAGGCAATTTAGTTCTCTTTGAAGTTTTCATTGTGATTTATATTTGGATGTGCCTTTATATAACTGAGAATTAAAAATGAGTATTTATGTCTTTTTGTTATTATTACGTCTTTGTGATTAAATGCTTGTCTTTAATAGCGGGTTATAACCCAGGAAGTCCTTCCCAGTCCTGCATTCCTCTACTGAAGACAGGAGGATTCTGGGCCATGCAGCGTGACATGGATACAGAGCTCACAGTGCGGTGGCATGGAGAGGAGGAACAGATTTTTGAAGAGACCTTCAACTGAGATTCCCTGTCAGCCACTGAGGGTGTTCATTGCGGTGAGGGCAGTGCTATCAGCCCTGCTGCTGGTGACTCAGCTATTGCACTGTTGGCTGCAGTTTGGCTTCAAAACAAATGCCTCTTTTGTGCTTCCCAACTCCATGCCAGCACTGAGGCAGTGTCCTGGGGCAGAGTCAATGAGGATAGTTTTGTGAACCTTTAACTATGAAAGGTGCTATGCAGAAAACCAAAAACATATCTCCCAGCCTCAGGCTGGACTCAGGCATGATAGTTTGTATAACCACCAGCAGCTGTTCCTTTGCTGGCTGGAGCTCAATCTTCATGGAAGGCAATGGAGGGAGAAAGATTAAGTAACGCTGCAGGCACAGCTGCATCTATTTTTCCCCCCCTGTGGCATCACCACTTTACCACTTGTTAAATGAATAGCCTTTGCTGATTCCTTCTCCCTTCTGTGCAGTACAAAAGCAGGATGGACTTGGACTCTGCTCTCCACCCCAGAGCAAAACAAACAGTCTAACTTCTTAACAGCCAAGAAATTAAGCAGGCAGTTCAGGCCACAAATTAGTCTGTTTTATCAACTTACTGAACTTTGGGTTGTTAGAGCATTCAACATTTTACATGTGCAAAGAAAAGGCAGGCTTCCCTACCTCAATTCAACATGTCCAGCTCAAAGCCCTCTGTTAGTACTTTTTAAATCAGACCTGGGAGTATGTCTTCAGCATGTTGAGGAGAGCTTGGGGTACCAGACAGTGGCTGTGGCTATAACCAGGGCCAGATACCAGTCAGACATGATTCTGTGTGTTCTGAATTTGACAGTGATAAAGAAGAATCTATGGGGGATGCATGGCACACTTGGGAATTCACCCAAACAATCACATTCCCAGTTTCTTCTCCTTGTCTGCCCTCCTCCTCGTCATCACTGTTAGCCCAGCATTGCACTCAAGGGCATGGCCAGCACTGGCAGCAGCACGTTGTTCTTGAGAAGTAGTGCTAATCTTCACTGTCCCCTCTGTGTTGGTTGGGAGGTGCAAGGTCATCACTTTAACAGAAATCAGCAGTATTAATTAGGAGAAGCCCGCAGTACATTTTGTTATGTACAAAAAGAACTTGGTACAACCTTTCTCATGACAAACCTTTGGCTAAAGTAATGAAAATGTTCTGGCAATAGCTAAAAGGAGCAGTGCACGTTGGGTAAGATGATTTCTGGCTACTTAGTCAAGGTGAAGTTCTCTCTGAGTGTCTGCCCAGTGTAAGTCTCACTTTCTCTCATCCCAAAGAATCCTTTGAGATTCCTGTCCTGATACTCACATCCCAGTTCATCCTCCAGCAACCAAACAACCCAGTGAAACTGTGACACTACTGAAACCAGTAGTTCTTGTGCCTTTCCTGAGCTAGCATTTTACCTCCATGTTTTTCTAGGCCTTCCAAAACATTCGTTTTATAGATAAGAGTAGCCACTCTATCTCCCCATATAGGATGTTGTGTCTTTTGCCATCAGGCTGCCACATATGCTCATATGGTACTTCTTTATTTGCCAGTTTGTTTTACCCAGGGGTAAACCTTTTGACTGTAAGAGCTGTTGCTCTTGCTGATTTACCCCAGAGAAGGGTAAATCAGATCCACAGGTCATGAGTAATGTAGCATAAGTACCTTATCTTCTATTTACCTAGGGAATGCAGTGCTGTTTAGGTGCTAAATAATGAATATAATTAAAAAAATGCACTGCTTCGGCTGGTGGCGTGTCCCCAGGAAGAGAATTCCACCAAAGAGGCACAGAGGATTGAAAAGTACAGCACTTTGAGCATAGCAATATTTGGGATGATTAACTGGTACTGTAGAAGGTCGTGGCAGAAGCATAAAGAACAAGCTGTGGAAAACAGTGATTCTCTTCCATAAATAAAATAACATTGTGATCTTAAAGAAGCAGGACTTGGAAACAAGCAGACGATGTAAATAAGTAAGTAGCAGGGGGAATGTGAGAATATCAATCAAGAAATTAAGCCGACAGCATAAATAAGCAGGCAGCCATAGCCTGGGGGGTGGATAGAAGAACATGAAGTCAAGCAAAGATGTCAGTGGAATAGTCGAGAGAAAAGAAAATCTGTGCTATGAAGACAAATGGTGCAGTGGAAGGAGTCTGAAAAAGAACTTCACCTCAAATACCAAATTCATGATAAGCAGGGCTGGCCAACAAACAAATTAATATAAGTGAAGCATAGGTCACAGTCAAAGAGACAGGATAGGATCCTTGCCACTGATAAAACTACATTAGCCTCAAAAAGTGATTTTGTATTTAAGTCACTGGTTTTATATCTCAGAATTTTTTTTAAATACCACATACTATAGAGGCTGTAAATGTGCCTAGGGAGGAATGCATTATGGATATAAAACTGTCAGTTATTCTTTACATTTCTAAAATCCTTCACTTTGAAAACCCATAAATGAACTGTAGGAGGGCATTTTTGAAGTAGGTAGCTGTAATTTTTGTTTTTGCTTTTAAGCTGTATCATTAGCAAATACTTTTCTTTTGCAACTAATAGTCCTTGTGGGATGTATCTGAATATTAAAAAAAGGGGAGAGAAGGTCAAAAGACATGTGTGGTAAACTCAGTTTTGTCATTTGACTTATTTTCTTCCATAAACTGTCAAAGTTTCTAACTAGTTCTCTTTGGCCCAGTGAGCCCATCTTAATTCTTCTTCATTAACAAAAGCTGTAGAAAATATCACCAGTGACAAATTAGGAGGTGTTTGAAGACACGTTCTGTGTTCATGAGAAGGCATAGGTTGAGAGGACAGTTTGGTGCAAGAGCTATATATGCAGTCAAAATAAAATAAACTATTTCTTTTTAACAAAGAAAAGGTTGCTTCTTCGAATTTAATGTAAAAATTTGCTGAGAATAACATAAGATAGGATAAAGCAGGCTGGGCTGACAGAGTACTGCCATGGCCATTGAAAGCAGTGAACATGATTCCGAATTTATTGAGACCCTTTCACATCACTGAAGCACAACTTTGTGGGTTTTGGCTCATTCATTGGCACCCCCTTGCAGAAACAAGACCCTCCACCTTTCTCCAGAAGCAAATTTCAGATTTTTTTCCCCTTCAGAACCACATACCATTCACAACTACACTCAGAGACTCTAAAGAATGGGAGAATTATGTTATTTCTTTAGATTTTCCTCTTACAAATCATTATTTTCCTGCATTTGCTTTGGGAAAACCTTGATTAGGTCTAGTTTGAGCCTAAGAAATTTCATGACCTTTCAGGGCTGGGCCCCGGGGTTCTCTTGTTCAGAATACAAAGCTTGCTAATAGGTTGTGAGGGCATTTGTTATATCTTTAGTTCTTGGAGGAGTTGTGTGTGTTGGAGGACGGATGCCTTTAATCAGTGCTCTGGAGGCTCACTGCTCCAAGGCCAGCAATCTGCTTGCTGTTTACTATGTTGGGTTTCAGTTTTGTTTTTTTCCTGAAGAAAACAAAGTGAAATGATCACATTATGTGACAGTGTATTTGAGCTTTTCAAATCAGCTTCGATATACTGGTTAAGGATCTTGTTGGTCTTTACCTCATGAACTTATCTGGCATGGTTAGAAAATCTTCTATTATTCTACTTTGAATTGAGTTTCATTCTCCAGAGAGTACACATCGCAGTACTTTGTGGAGTTTGTCTGCTAGCCTGTGCAATACAACTCTATGTTTTCAGTTGCTTCGTGCAAACTGCATCCCCAAATACAGACACAGAACAAAGCAGAAGATAGAATATGACATAAATTACAGAAAACACTCGCTCAGAGATAACGTTTGGAAGGAATACGTATAAGCAATCAATCACAAAGCTCAGGGGTAAGGTCTCTGGGACGCAGCCTTTTCTGTGTTCAGAGTTGTATTCACATAACAGCAAAGCCCTTGTCCACAGTGGGATTTCTAGGCATTACTACAATACAAATAATAATAATTAAAAATAAGGTGTTTAATTCATTGCAATTCCAAACAATTCTGCAGAGAATTCTATAGCAGTAGAAGATAAGCAACTTAAAAGGAAAGGTACTGTATACTTGATTCTGCTTGCTCACAGGTGGGATAAAAGCTATTACCAATTTAGACTGGTATATCAAGAAGGAGTATCGGATATATCAATAAGTAATCGGTAAAGAAAAAACAGCACTATTAATTAGCACGTATCACTTCTGCACAGATGACTTTGTTTGCAGAAGAGGCAGCCTTAGGGCCTGGCCAAATCCTGTCCTTCATCATTTATAGTTTTTAGATACTATTTTTTTGCTTTACCTGAGTGAAGTTTTTAAAATTCAGGGGGATTTTTTTCATTACTAATCCCAGCTTTTTCCTGTTCTTTTTACCACCATGTTAGGACTGAAACGTAGGTTCTCTGTGAACATGGCTTTCCACTGAAGTGTTTGAACCAAGAAGCTTGAACAGAGACCTCTCCAGGCACCAGGACAGAGCAGGAAAGGAGTTGTCCTGTTGGCTTGCCGGAGCAGCTGCAGGCAACATGTTTATGGGTCAGGTCAGCACAGGATAAGAGTATCTGCACCCTTGTTTTCTTTAGTCCAGTGCTTTGTATCAAGTCATCAGTTTTGTGAAGACATTAACGAGCATCTTTACACTTTTGCTGAGTGAAATGATGCTTCTATGGATCTAGTCAAATAGAGAAATTTTTTTACATCTTAAATGAGCGCTTTAAGACTCCTCATTGTAGTCCAGTCACTGTAAGATATGAGCTTTTTTAATAAAAATGCAGTCAATTCTCCTTCAATGTTGCCAGCAAACAAAGATTGACTGTTTTTAATGTACATTTCAATTTACAGTGCTTTTGGAGGCCATGAGGGAAATATATAGTCCTAACCGCTTAGCTGAAAGTCGTTGTTATGTCAATACAAAATCATTATAATAAAAAACTCCTGTCGTCTCTGAACTTAAAAAATCTAGAAATAATTTGATACGTATTTTATACAAATCCATAGCTTACCTCAGTTGGAAATGGTATTATGGTTAGCTCCATTATCATTATTAGAAACTTATGATCATAATCATGGCACCCCTGCAGAAAGAGTTCTGAAAGGCTCCACAGCCCCTCACTGCTGACAGGGTAGTTTCTATGGGAGGCTTTACAGCAAGGTAATGGATCTAGTTAATGTATTGTTGAACTAGCTGGGACTGGGATGGAGCAGGCGGTCTGTATGCCTGGGCTTGCCACTACGACCCGAACATATTGACTCTTCTGTCAAAGCAGTGGGCTCTTACAGTAGTGTATGTTGGAAGGGACCTCTGGAAATCACCTGATCAAATGCCCTGCTAAAGGTGGGCCAGCTAAATCAGGTTGCTCAGGGCCCTGTCTAGTCAAGATTTGAATATCTCTTTGGATGAAGATTTCATAACCTCACAGAGTACCTTTTCCTGTGTTGGACAGGTAAATTTTTTTTTCCTAACATCAACTCAGAATTTCCCTTATTGCAACTCTTGTCCACTGCCTCTCATCCTATCATCTGTGCACCTCCAGCAACCCAGCTCTGACTTGTCTGCACCCTGCCATCAGGGTGCACCCTTCAGTTGTAGACAGCAATGAGATCCTCTCACCCTTGTCTTTTTAAGACTGGCCACACCCAGTTTTCTCAGCCTCCCGTCGTGCATCACGTACTCCAGCCCCCTAAGCGATGTGCTGGCTCTCTATTCCCTGTTCTTCTGCACTCCAGGGACCAGGATTTGGGGTGGAAATTGAGGACTCCACAAGACTTGATACCTGGCAAATGAAATAAGGATTAGTACATCTCCTCCACAGAAAAACTCACGTTTGTATCAGGGATGCTGTCAGGGCCAAAGGCCTCCTGCTTCTCGGGGTGGAGAGCTCATGCCTGCTACTCTTGGAGGTTCCTGACAGGGTGCTTAACCTCCCAAAAGAGAGTTCAGCCAGGTTTGGGAGATGATATACGGCAGGCTAGCAAGCAGTTTTCAAGCTGGCTGGATCAGGTGATGTGAGAGGAGGGTGATGATGATCTGCCAGTTAAAGAATATAACAGGAGATTTCTAATATCTTTGAAAGATGCGCAGATTGGTTTTACTTTCTAGTAAGGAGAGGCAGAAGCAGAAAGCTAGGAGAACAAAAATCCCCTGCATTGCTGAGTTCCTGGTGAAGCAGGAAACAGGTCCTTTTAGTAATGAACTCCTCAAAGAGATTAAGAAATTTTGAAGGCAGCATCTATCTATCTCTAGATTCAGCTCCACACGTGACAAATGCTTTTACTGAGAGCGAGCATCTGACCTTTTCCTTCCCATCTCTCCTGCAGCTGCAGGGCTCAGCCTGCTCATTAGCAGTGCCTAGGTATTAACCTTAGAATAATCTAAGAGAAAAGCCCAGAGAAAGCTGCAGCCTCCATTCTTAAATACTCCCTTGCAGGCCAAATGAATGGAGCAGGTACCGTATTCCTCCACCCAGGAGAGTTCCCATGCAGGTCACCCATGTTTTGGAAACTACCAATATAATCCTTTTGAAAGCACTGATGTGAATATACCAGAAATATTTTGGTTGACCCAGTAAAGTCTGTGTGATGTGTGGATTTATAGCTTTACATGTGGTATAAACAGAAAATAAAGCACATCTTCCCACCTCTTTCTTCTTTGCCATGCACAGACATATGCTTAAAACATACGAAGCACAAAGCAAGAGTTTGAAGGGAAAGGTGCTGGCAGGAGGCTGCCGACATGTCTGATGCTCTCTGACATCCCTGGACGCTGGTTCCTCACTGCGGCTGTTGCAAGCACAGCTGCTGCTTGTTCAGTTGCTGTCAACACCCCTGTGCTGCTGGTGGAGAGCCTCTAGGAAACAGAACTTTGTTTTTCTGGTAGTTGCGTTATGAAACTTCCCGAGAGCTGTGCTTAAATACAGGTTGGAGTCAGGACTGGCTCCCAGAAAATACCTGCATTTTGAATGATAATGGGAGCAGAGGTTTGCAACTCTCTCAAATGAAGGAGAGCTAGATGGTAACAGTGACTGCTTACACAGCCTCAGGAGTAATTACTTGTCATCTTGGAAGCGCTAACATACCTAAGAAATTGTTAAGTTGTAGCTAGCCAGAGTACAGACTCGTGGTCCTGTCCCCTGTTTGTTCCCAGCTTTTGCAGAAGAGCTGCTTTGTTCTCTTCCTTTAACTGTTTGGTTTGGGGGAACAATAAAATCTACTTCTAAAATAAAGACTTTTACCTGATACTCCTAAGAACATTCCCCTGCTGTTTCTAATAATCAGTAACTATATTTTAATTCATACCTCCATATTTAATTGGTAAGTTAGGAAGTCTAGTTACAAACCTACTCTGCAGGCTGTGTCAAGGTGTGCCAGCACATCACTGAAGGGAGCAAGTAGCTGGCACACCACTGCACAGCCTCCAGACATACTGATATGACTTGCAAAAGCCTCTGGATGCTAGTTTCTGTTCGTTTTACAAGGCTCTTCAATAAATGATCAAGTACTGTTCTGTACTCTCCAGTAATTTGATATTCATCTTAAGGCAGTGATATTTGTCATGAGCTACCAGTCTCACTTTTTGCAGAAACAAAGGCTAAAGAGACCAAAGAGCTGCATGGCCATTTCATCTTCTTCGTGATAAAGAAATGTTTTCTCCCATAGCTTTTCTACATTCTGCAGCCACCTTCTGCTATGATTTTGCCACCTTACACAAGGTAAGGAGGGTTAGTCCAGGTTACTCAGATGGGTGGCTTCTAAGAAATAGCTGAGCTGCTGAAGGATAATATTTTCTTCGTGATTCAATAGGTGAATAGTAGCATATCTGTGCTACTAAAGATGCAGTCTTTCAAACAACATGGAAAGCAAGCTTCTGAGTATATACTGTCATCAGGTATCTGTCTGCACTTTTGAAAGAGGTTGTCCCAGTAAATTCCCATTTAGGTAACTTCCTGTGAAGTATGATTCAGGAAAAGAAATACGCTAAAATATACATCTGGCTTTTTGTGCGATCATGTTTCCAGTGTGTTTCTCCCCTGTTTGTATTTACTGTTTTTTCTCAGACTTTTGTAGGAAGTGGAATGGAAACAATAGTAACTTATGTGATCAAATATTACTAAGCAGTAGTCATTCATTTGCCAATCTATAGAGTCAAAAAAGAAAATTAATTAATAGCAGTCTGTTAAATAAGCTGAGGTTATTTTGAATTGCCAAAATTCCACAGAAAAATTGATTTTGTACTTTCTGCACTTTTTTCCTGTACTTCCTCCTTTCATTCTTTAAATTCCCTTGTGGCTTCAAATGGAAAAGATGTTTTCTCGTTCCTGTCAGGTGAGCTTGGATAGTGCTAACATGTGCCATAGCAAAACTGCGTCATATGTGCTGGATGCATGTAAAGCAGTGCCTCCAAACTTTTGGGGAGGTTGTTCTTTATTTCTCAGGGTTACGTGAGGATGGTCAGAAGAACAGAAAACACATGTTAAATTTCTGAAGTCAACCTGAAGGAGTCATGAGGTGGTCTTGTGCCTGTTAGAATTTACATTTCTAGTAATTCTATTAAATCACCCAAGCAAGGGATGCCCAACTCCAAGGCTCAGAAGAATGCTTCAGAAATGCTATGCTATCAGTGCCTTCCAGCTATACCTAATCCTTCTCATCATTTCTCACATGAACAATCTCACTGACTTCAGCTGGGCTTCTCCCAGGCCTTAGTTCAGGAATGGCATCTAAGTGAGCCTATCAAAGCGCAGCCTCTTGCACCTTCATTTGCCACTGAGCACTTCTTCCTGCTTTAAACAGGTAAGTCCTCCTGCTCCCCCTCTCCCCACATGAAATGTAGCCCAGAGTAAGAAAGGAAGAGGAAAGAATCTCTTGTTATATTAGGAGTGGTTTGGAATAAAAGGGTACTGTAGAAATGCATGATGGAGATCATTATCACTTATTTCTTACTGCCAAACATTCTCAGCTGTCGATCCGGTTGAGTCTCTCAGTTGAACGTGTCATTGTGACTTGCTGTCCATTTGAGATCAAACCAGTCCATCCATCCAACTACTCTATATACTTTTTTTGCCTATGACAGTAAAGCAAAATCATCCTTCTGCAGCATATCTCTGTCAATAAATTGTCTGCATTTTGCATTAACAAAAACAATCCTTTGACAGTTAGGGAAGGTGATTATTACTTAGTGCCTCTTTACTCACTATTCTGCTTCTCCAAATTCAGCCACATGTGTTAATTTAAAAGAGGAAAAATAACAACAGTAAGAAGAAAGAAGACCTCATGCTATATGAGGCTCAATTTGAGGAGTTTAACTTCCTACAGGGAGTTACATAGCAAAACCCCATCTAGATGCTCACCTACACTGTTAAACTCTGCACATTTTTGCAGGTGCCTGGTTTTACATTATGTGGTCAAGCCATCCAGGTCTTTCTAGAAACATGACACTAAAGTTGGCAGAAGAGCCATTAGCTCTTAGACATAATAGACCAGCCTTTCTTAAAAATTCTTTTTTTGTAGGACCCACCAATGCAATTTTCAGAGGTGTTTTTTAGGATTTGAAAATAATAGCTGAGCTTGCTTCTTTCTGCATGGGGTATTAGAACATGAGGTCTCAGCATTCTCCTTGGAAAAGTGGCTCTTCAGCTGTGTTACCTCTATGATGCTTAGGTCTCTTAATTGTTGCTTCTTTATTTTATTGAAGACTTGACAAGATGCTTCACACTCAGGTATTAATACATGGCACCCTAGCTGTCCCTGGGCACCAGTACCTGCTGATACACTTCCACTGAGTAGACAGTTGAGCTTCCAACCAAAATGCACCTGCTCAAGGCAAATAGGCAACTATGGGTCTCAGTTCCCCCTCTAAAAGTTCATCAACACAATCAAGAACAAGCCTGAAGGGGATCTCGTTAAAAACAAATTGTAGGTTCTATAAAGGGGCAACTAGTAATTAAAGCAGAGCACAGAATGCAAAAAAATTTAAGTTATTAGAATGAGAGCTTTTTTCTCTCCTGTGAATGGTAAGGAAAGGACATAACTCCAAGATCAGAGAGCTCCTTGATCATTCCATCATGCATCAGAAAGCTCCTTGATCAACCTTGTGATTGGTACATCAGTGTTCAATTGTCATTTCTGTGAATGTTTTCTTGTTAATTTTCAATTTACCATATAGAAGAATCAGAGAGAAAACACTTACTGCAAAGGTCCACTGAGGTTAGGTGTATTAGTGTAAAGGAGAGTCAGAGCACTTGGTCATTTTGTTATGAACAAAGCTAAAGGTCTCTGAGACCTTCACCACTTGCCTTTCCAGCAGCCTTGCCAGGCTTCTCCCTTACCCCAGCTGTCTTGTGCTGGCAACTGCTCAGTGTAACACGAGGTGGAATTTGGCCTTGTACCTACCCCTGTAAAGCTGTAATTTTTTGTTGTTGTTGTCCTTTTGTACCTGAAGTGTTTGGGAAAAATGCTGATATCTTGGCAAATATCAGGACATCTTTGCTGTTAAGAGAGCAGTGATTAATGTGCTTTTTTGTTCTCTCTGATTAAATTAAAACATGTATTCTAACATGTCTTGGAGACATTTATAATTGTCCTTGTGTAGCCCAGCTTATCAGGACGCAGTAGCAGGTGTTGTCAGCTCAGCCAGCCAGGATTTTTATTCCTGTATGCCAGCCTCTCTGCTGAAGGCCAAGGCCCAGATGCCACAACCCTTTGCTCATGCTAAGCAGGATTTTCACCAGCAGTCCTGTTGCGGGGGATGGAGGCTGGGTGACTCTGAGGACCACGACAAAGCCCTCCTGCAGCCGGTGTGCTGAGCAGCAGTGCCGTACGTGCCGTCTTGCAGAGGTCTCTCCACATTAACCCGCCTGGCTGCACTGGAGATTGGGGAAGGTGGCTTTTTAGATTTCTCAAGATCTGTGAGTACTTGAAACAAACTTTACTGGCTTTATCTTAAATAGAGCTTTTTGCTAGTTTATCTCAAAGTGTGTTTCTGTGGAGAGTAGTAGCTGCTTTGATGTGGGAAGAAAACAGTTTCTGTGAACAGCCTATTCTGTGCCCTGTGAAGAGCCCTCTCCTCCTCACCTATTGATGTAACCCAGAGAAAAGTGTCCCCCTCCATCACCACCACTGCTCCTCCTGTCACAGGGTACTCGAATGTAGGGGTTTGAGGAGGTTATAACTGCTGAGGTGGCTGCCTTCCCGGTCTGCCCTAACCCCTGCCACTACGCTCATGTCATCAAGGCTACTCAGTTCTCAAGACAACAAGTTTGTCTGTCTGGTGGTCACTTTATCCAGATCTGGGATCAGCTTTGTCCTGACTAAGCTCCTTCCCTTTTTCTGGTGAATTTTAGGCAAGTGGCGTAATCTTCTTTATTTCCAGCCCCTTTTGAAGGGGCTGACACTATAGGCTAACACTATAGGAAAGCCTATCCCTTGAGAAAAAAGTTTATAGACTTGGAGGTTATCCTTCTTGTTCTAGAATAAAGTTGAAATAAGTTTCATTTGTACTTGTGCCATCTTTGTGTGAGGAATAAAAGATAAACTGATTAATAGCATTTGCAGAATTGCAGGAGTTGTACACAAAGGTTCAGGTTTTTCTGCTTCTGCCATTTTGTCATTATTTTCTCTTAAGAAAGGTTAGGTCCATGGAGGTGTTGCCACGTACTACTTGTTGAATGTCTGAAAAAATGAGTATCAAAAAGTTTAAAAGGCAGGACAGTGTTCACTGTAATGTATTCAACAGCTGGAAAGAGGAATGCATGCTTGTGATATTGTTCTGTTGTTACAACTCCTTGGCAAATTCTTCCTGCGTAGGGAAAAGAACTAACAATCCCTAAATACAATACTTAGCTAGGGGCCATTTTTGCACTTGTTCATTTGTGTCACTTAAGTTTCCTTTGCCCATCAGCACCAGAGTCATGCTAATACATCAGTTGTGTTTTGGGGATGTAAATCTATTTACTGTTCTGAAATGCCTGTAGACAGGGATCTGGTAGGAGCTCTGTTAGAGCATTCATCAAAAAACATCACATAAATGGTGTGTCTGATCACAATAACGGACACTCAGGGTTACCATTGATTTGGTAGCAGATGTGTAACAGACAACTGAGATTTTTATCAAAGGTTTTCTGGACAGTGAGTTACCATGGCAGTTGCAGTAAGATGAAACACTGTAGGATCTTTGAGAAGGAGTCTGTTATAATTTTGTAATTCTATAGGGCATATTGTCCAAGAATTCAAAGCACCCCATTAAGTTTCACTGTGCTATTGTAAGGTGGGTAAATATGATTAGATCCATTATTAGACAGTCAAAACGAGACAGAGAAGTGATATGATTCCCCCACTGTGGCATATATACACTGCTGGTGTTGACTCAGTGTTCCTCTTCTGTCATGTAAGCCTGCCACAGCCCAGCAAGGCAACTGCAGGATATCTGATGGCTCCTTTATGCAGTTTTGCAGACTCGGGTGCAGCTGTGTTTTCCCAGTGGTGTCTATTCCTGGCCTCTCAGAGATTCACCCCTGGAGTGAATATTTTACATATTTTGCTTGATGTATCTAAAAGTAGAGTTCATTAAGCAGTCCTTAAAAAAAGCCCTACCACACAGTTCATGCCTTCATTAGCGTCTGTATGCTGTCAGTGCTTTTATCAGCCCCCTCACCCACTTGAAGTGTTACCCCATTGAAATCAGCAGTCTGTGCCTTTACTCCCACACAGTGCATTTGTGGCTGAGACCATACCTTCCCCCTACCCGCATGTCCTAGACCCTTATAGCCCTGATGTTGTACTCTCCTGTGTCCCTACCACAGCTCCTTTTGATTACAGAACAGCAGCAGCTGCCCTCCTGGGAGCCTCCACACAGACAGGTACAGGCCAGAACTTCCTCCTGAGCTGGGTATTTTTATTAAAAATTACTCCCATAGGCTGATTGTTATTATTATTCTTTTTAATCCTGGTATTGTCTCCCTTAGGCCAGTCAAACTGAGAAGAGACAAACTTTAATCTGTGATTGCTTTTACACTTGCTTGTGTTTCACACATGCTGGGAGGTGCGAGGCTCCTGCATGCACTCTCCCAGTGTGCTGCTTCTTCACATTCCTGAGATTCTTTTTGCAGTTGATTTTCTCCTTTTAAAGGCAATCTGTGCTCTAAAGGAGAAATCAACTCTTTCTTAATCCTGTCTTCCTTGCTAGTGTTGCTTTACCTTTGTCAAGACATGGATTATCCAGGGCTGAATATGATTTGGGCCTTTCCATTGGTAAACATTTGGGATGGGGGAGAAAACAGAACAGACACGCTTAGCTTTAAAGACAGCCTTAAAGAGATTCAGCTTTCTCTGGGAAGGGGCCAGCTGCAGTATTTTACATTTGAGCTCATTCCAGCTCTAAGATCTTGTCTAATCTGTGGACACAGGGAGTTCAGTGTAGTTGGGAAGGCCAACAGTGGTCCTTCAAAGGAGCCTCAGTGATCTCCATTCCATGCCAGCCCACCAGGATGGCGTCTGGTAAGATGCAAATGCAAAGTGAAGCTGCAATCATGTATAACAGCAAACTTTCAGCTCAGCCCCACAATCTGCTCTCTTGGGCACGAACACATAAACTCTGGTGATGGGAATACATGTGTGAGTGCACTGTGAGCCCAGACCTTTGAGACTGCAGAGCAAGCTCTTTGCTTCATGTTCTTTCTCAGAAGAGCATGCAGAAGGGATACAAACAATAGGTCAAACAACTTTTTAGCAGTTTAATTTAAAAAATCAGCACTGTTGCTGACTTCAGTATCTAGACTTCCAAACTCCTTGTTGTTTCCTCAGTTACCAGCCCCTGTATCCTTCCAACCCTGCTGCCATGTTTGTAGTGGCATCCATCAACCAGGGATGGTCTCTGAAATTCATGGCATCCAGCAAACCAGCCCTTCCTTCTTGGTTCCTCCTGCTGTGACATCTTGTCTTATCCAGTCTGGGCTCATATAGTTATAGTTTCTTATCTCCCCTTGCTTGACTGTTTTGTGATCTCCTCAAGGCTGACTTTTTGGTCATGTTTTTAGAGCATGCTAAAAAGTCCTTGCTCAAACCTTCCTAATCTTTTCTTTCTCAGCCTTTCTTCTTACAAAGGACTCCTATGTCTTCCCTGTGCTTCATTTTATAATCGTCCATCCTGATCTCAAATATTACATGATAGTTCTTGCTGATTCACCAATTAAATTGATCAGAATAATTCTGATTGTTTTAAAAGTAATTTTTAACACACCTTAAATCAGCCCTATTGATTCTTCTCTCATGTGGCCCCTGTAGGTGTTTTCTGAGAGGGGAAAAAAAAAGCATCACTTTTACTCTTTTTTTCTGACTTTTGGCTTTTGTGGCAGCACAATATTTGACTCTCTGCTCCTTGTCTTGCTCTGAAACAGTTTATCACATCTCCTTCAACAATTACTGTCTGCTCCTCTATTATTCACTTTCACTAGCTTGATTCTTTCCTATCAATCAGCCTTCTTTTCCCTCTCCAGCCTGCATTCTGTCAGCATGAAAGTCTCCTGCCTTGAACTGCAATCCAGGGTAAATGCAGAATTTTAACCCTTCCCACAAGTGCCCAGCCCTCTATACCTTAATGCCAATACAGCAATTAATTTTCTATCACCCTAGTTCAGCTGAAGCTCTTCAAACTCTTCATCATCTGCTCACTCTTCCTCTCCATTTGTTAGTGTGGGATTTCTGAGTCAATGAAATGGTCTTCTGCAGTTTTTGCTCACCACCTCAATGACATTCCAAGTTTCATCAACATTTTGGTGGGCGCTGTAAGTTTTTAGGAAAGCAAAACCTACTGCAATACTACAGCTTCTCACTGATTTCGGTGTACTTCAAATGAATCTTTGAAAACAAAAGTTGTCCATTCATTATGACCACAGAAGTGGATTCTGCTTCATGTTCTGCTGTGGCCCACAGTGTGTTCTTATCTTCTTTACCTTTGAACCTCCCTACGTCTGCCCTCCCCCTGGTTTCACCATCCGGAGTGTCAGTATTGCTGCGTGCAGTCACCTCAGAGCCTTCATGTGTTTACATTTTAAAGACTCTCAGAGAAATAGGTTTTCATAAGTAGGAAGTAAAACTCTGGTTTTATCATAATCATTAATAAAGCAATTAATTTGGTCTGTGTGCTATAAAATTCGAAGACCTTTGGTAGGTCATGCTTAGAAGTACATGTCTTTTGTATTAGTGAAGTGATAAAATGCAAATGGAAATGAGAAATGTTTTCTGCTCTTTACATAGAATGTGGAAAAAATGTGCTAGAATTGTACTGGATTATTGAAGGAAATATGTTAGGTGACTATTCTTAATAGTCTCAGAAAAACATGAAATATTACTTTTTTTCCATGAAAAAAGTAGTTTTAAGGTAAAACACTGCTCATTTATGAAAAGTATATAATTTTGTACAACCCCAAAGCCTGTCACAAAACTGTCCTTGCAGTGGCCTGCCACCAGTGGCAGCAGTCTGCGGGTAGCAGCATAAATCTGGTGTGAGCCAGTGGAGGGACGGACACCAACACTCAGCAGGTTAGTGGCTGAACGACTTGCTCAGATGGAGGGAACTGGAAAGAGAGTAATTCTATCTGTGCTTCCTATCAGTTAGGATCAAAGCTACTTAGCTGGCTGAGATATGCTTCCTCTGAATCCTCATTTTGGGTTTCTGTCATGCTTCTCTAATGTCCTACAAAGTTACATTTCCATAAAAACATTTCCATTTTTCCTGCTTATTTTTTTTAAGTGGAATGTCTCCTTAATGATGCTTTTTGGATTCAAAACCTCCTCATCTAGGTCAGCATTTTCAGAATGCCAGTTTCCCAGTTGTTATATTGCTACGCCTCAAATCCTTAATTTTAAACAATAAAAGTCTTGGAACTGTTCTTGCTTTTCTTTAATTTCCTTCCTTCCGAGAACTGAATTTTTTCTCTCATCACAGTCTCCATCCCAGCTTCAACCCATTTATCAATTTATAAGTCTCGCTTCTTCCAGAATAGTTTTTCAGATACGTATTTTTAGATGAGAGCTGTTCCATCTTTCCAAAATGATCACTTCAACCTCAGCCACTGGAGCTCAGACATACAATATTTAAGTTATTATTTATAGTTCAGGAACATGCGGAGACTTTTATTAAAGATAAGGCATTAGGCATGTGCCTTGATGAGTAAAGGCACAGTGAATGATAGTCCCTACTCTGAGCAGTGTGCACTCTTAAGCCTGGGTGGACATGCTGGGAGAATTTAAGCAGAAATTCAACCCAGACACACATTAACACCACCCAGGGTTGAATACAGTCTCCATGTGTTGTCAGAGTTATCCAGCCCTGCCTTCCCCATCAGTACCACCCCATCTCAGCATGATATTGCTTTTGTCTCAGCACCCGGTAGGCAAGAGAGACAGCAGGACGGGATCAAACAGAGGAATAAGGGAACTGAGTGCCATGAGAGCACGACCACCCAAGGGAGATGTGAGGTGAGCACAGATGGGCGCCTCTGCCTCCACCATGCAGAGGAGTGCAGTAAAGCGATCCCCAGAGTTGCAGTTGTGGTGGTATAGCTCTAGGGCACAGTAAGGAAATACTGCCTTGAGATAACAGATTACATATACAAACATGGACAGACAACTCCAGACTCCAGCACTTTTCCAGTCATTGCTGGAGGTCCCTTTTCTCCATTGTGTCCCTAATTCTTTTGATTCCTCAGCTAGTACCAAGTCACGATCTGTCAGGCTTCTACAGAGTCTGGTGCGTTTCTGTACTGAAAGAAACCTTTCTACTTGGCTTACCATTTATAGCTCCAATTTTTTTCACTAGGTAGTGTAAATTAGTTCTGTGTGACTTGATGGATTCTATCCCTCCCCCTTGACAACAGTGATAAAAGATTGGATCCCTTTCTGGGTGTTTGTAAAACCAAACATGCAAAATCTAATTTGTTTAGGGCCAAGCTTTTAATTGGTTTACCATCACAATGTGAAACTGAAAGCTTTAGCAATCTTGGGGATTGATCGACTGACTTATAATAAGGGACTTGACCTGAGAAGGGTTATTGCCCTTAGATGTAGTAATATAAACCTTTTTGGATGGTCAGGATGTTGGTGCTGACTTCTGTGGAGCACAGATTTGGTGTACAGCTTCTGAACCCTGCTGTGGTTGTTGATGAAATGTCCTAGTAAAATGGTCTTCCAAGCTGCACTTCTTATCAGGACTGAACACTATAACAGAGAAATGAAGCTTAACAACACTGTCCAGAGTTTTTCTCTGCTCCCAGGTGTCTGAAAATCAGGCCGTGTCCCCTGACCTAACAGGGAGGAGTGAAACCCCCTGCAGGTTTGATGGGGTTGGTTTTGGTTTTTGACTGCTCAGAATTAGGGTTGCAAAGCAAAACCAATACTTATATGCAGAACATTCCTGGTCTTAAAACTACCTCTAATTAATTTAGGGCTTTTTGCCCTGGACCATAGATCATAAAGCCTTCTTTAGCCTTTCAGAGGCAGCACTGCTTTAGCCTTCTGTTTGTGCTGATTAATATCAAGTCAGAATAATTCTTTTTTCCCTAGAGAAATCCCCTGTGTTTTACTCATAAATAAAAAAGAAAAGGAAGAAACATTCTTGATGGTATTTTTACGATTTGACTTTGCCATCAGAATAGAACTGCACACATACAGCACTTGTCGTCCCTAAAACTTACATTTTGAAAGTTCTTTGAAGATGTAAATTACAGATCTTTCATATGAAAAGTTAATGAAGGACTCTAAACAAAATAAAATAGAAATGATGACATGAAAGAGCCTTCTTATGGCTTCAATAACAAGATAAACAGTTTAATATTCCACATACTGCATTAAAAATAACAGCTGGGCTCTATGGAGACGAATCCCCTAACTCAACTACATTGGTTTTCACATTAGCCAAGGACAGTTAAGGAGACTGATGACTCTCTCTTAATTGTCACCTCCTTTTGGCCCCCAGAAACACTGAAGGCAGCCAACACCTGCTAAGTTTTAGCAGACACCACAAGTACTTTAGCAAATACAGTAGTAAAGTGCCATTACCACCAACACTTCAGTAGCCTCCAAAGTGATAGACACATACTGTATTGACAGCCTAGAATTTTAATGAGCTATAGCTGTTTCAGACTGTATTGATTGTCCTTTTTTTCTCTTCCTTCGATTCAGACAAGAGGAAACAAGAACCAGCGTTTCATTAAAAGGAGACTTTGTCCAGTGATTCATATTTCATGAATACTTGTGAGCGAGCACGTCCTGTAAAATAACCAATTAATTCAGCCATGTTAAGACTCAGGCTGAAAACTGAAAACTACACCACTACATTTACAGAAGACTGGGAAGGCACAAGGTTTGAAATTTCCTACTGTATAAAAAGTTCCCAAACAAGATTTTGATCTACATCCCTTGGTTCACTTCACTTCACTTTCTACTTCTTGGCTTTCCTGACAGCTTCTCCTGTGTATGTTGTTCTGTGTGACTATCGTACCGTGCTGTTCACAGCTCAGGATGTTTCAAGATACAATGCCCATTTTTCTGTGAGTGGTTTTTGGTGGTGGTGGTTTTGACAGCATCACAGATTCTAGTTAAAAATGACCGAAAGAGCAGGGGAAGGAGTAGCCTGCAATAATGATTTGCAAATTGTGTTAATTTCATAGTGGGATCCTGCTTTTTGATAGGATTTAATGCGTAATGAGCTCCTGAGACGTTATTTTTGCTTCAAAGCTTTGCTGAGTACTAGATCCTATTAAATTCTTGCAGTGAACACACCAAAAAATACTTTGTGCTAATTTTAATAATTTTTAATTGAAGGAATATTTTTATTCCAATTTGAGTATTCAAGCTGTTTAAAAGTTAACACATTCTCAAAGTATTCATCTGTCTTTTCCTTCCATAATATCTTTTTTTAGGCAGCCTGTGGCCTTTTTTTTTTTGTCCTGGATTTGTTTTTCAGACCCAATGGAAACAAATTTAGACTTTTTTTGCTATTTATTTCTTTTAAAGTGCCTGCATGCTGCAGTTTAATCTCCACTCTTTTTATTGCTATTTTATAGTCTACCATTATTGTTTGTTTGTTTCCTTTTCTTTTTCCTAAAAGCAGAAACAAAATACAAATTTCCCTGCTAGTCCTTTCTTTGTGTGTATGTGTGTCATGCTCAGTAACATATGTATTTCGTTGTTGGTAGCATTGTTATATTATGTTAAATCTTATGAACCCCAACAGAGACTGGCATCCCAGGTTGCAAGACAGCTAGCAGGAGACCAAACAACGTCGCAATCTACATATATAAGCGAGAAATGTGTATTACTGCCATGTTTCAGGAAGGGAAAGTACATGCTGAGAGATTCAGTGACCTGGTTCAAGCCTTCCTAAAGATCTGGGATTGGTTCCCATAGCCACAAGACTGTTTCTCTGTTTGATTTATCCTCTCAACCTTATTTCTGCTCTCCAAAATCACATGGAAAGCTGGAGGACAGCGGGCAGTCATATGACAAATGAAACACAGCTGTGGAGCTTGTCTCTTATGCAACTCTGCCATTTTAAGCATGGTGGAGACTAAAAAATTGATGTTAAAGTGACAGCTGTGCTGAAGGTAAACCCTGGCCAAACAAACCCTGTGCCTGAGGCCCTCCTACATGATGACTGCTCAAGCTATGGCAGGCGTGAAGCAGTCCCGAGTCCCACACCTGCCACAGGATTTGGGGCTAGCAGAGGTGAATGATGGTGAAGCCGACGTGCGTGATCCCAGCTTGCCTACCATTTCCTTACAGGTGTCAGCAAGGGCTGTGCAGCCAGACACTTTGGTGACAGACGTGTAAGGTAGCCATGGGCTTAGTTTGGTGAGGACCAAAGGCTTTTGGTTTGGTGCTGTGGCTGCCCAGGGCTCTGCTCCTGGTGCAGCTGGCACAGGTGTTTTTTTTGTGGTAAATGAGAGTGACCCTAATGAGTGAGTCATTCTTTCTCTCTCCATCTCCATGTTAATTCTTAGGAATCACAGACAGATGGTTAAGAGCTTTGAGATGTTTGGGGTGACCTTGGGGAGGCTCTAACTACAACGCAAAATTGCAAATGGTAAATGCAGTAAGCAGATTAAGAGTCTGGCACTCCAGTAAATCTCAAGACCTAGTCTTATGTTGCTATTTTTCCCCCATGGCAAACTTACAGATTTCAGAAGACTTTGCTGTAACAGTGACTTGAAAATTATAGTGAGTGAGTGTTCCCTTTTAAATAATGGATTATGAGGCAAAGATTAATTTTTGCTCAATTTTCACACTAATTCAGTGCCTTGCTGCCAGCAGAAGCACAAAGAAGGACATGAATTCAGAGTGGCTTTCTTTTCTTTCAAAGTCTTAACATGGTTTTATTGGATGGGACTGTTTGTAATAAAGTCCCATCATTCACATCTGGCTGCCTACCTAACCACAGGACTTTGACATTTCTGGAACATCCTTTGGTTAATGTCATCAGTGAAGATAGTCAAACCACTTCTCAGCTTGCTCAACGCCCGTCTAAAGGAAACCAGTCCTCTTCTACTACAGACAGAAGGTCATATACCAACAATCCCTATGACAGCCAACACTCTGCAGCTGCCAGGCGCTGCTTATTTTTAGGCCAACTGAAAAAGGGAGGAAGATGAGAGAGAGAAGGAAAGAGTGAAAGGCAGACCGCTGGGAAGAGGTGAAACCAGAAATGCTATGTCCCAGAGGCATTTATCAGCCCAAATTAAATGGAAATGGTGAAAGGGAAACACTGCTTTGCTTTTCTCAAAATTGTATTTCCAGTTGAATGAGTTGAAAAGAAAATATCCTTTCCTTTTCCTGTGATTTTGAGAGATCTGTTTGCTAAGTCTGGAGGCTTAATAGGAGAGACAAGGAGTATTTATTTTCCGTATACGTTGGTAATTTATGAGGTTGCTATAAATGCAGAGTTTATGGAAGTAAAATCAGGCCATGAAATAAAAAGGATTTTATTCAAATATCCCAGCTTATTAATTCTTTCTAATTCTTCACAGAGAAGGAGATGAGTGAGGATGCACAGAAGGTTTACTGAATTTTAAGAGGGAGAAGATCCAGTAAAAGTAGCAAATGCAGGTGTATTTTAAAAATAGAAAAAGGGGAAAGATAAGAGAATCTTATTAGGGTTTGAAATGTAATTGAATTTTCCTTTTCCTATTTTGCCATCAAAGATGTCAAAAAGAAGTTTACTGTTCTGGGAAAGGGTCTTGCATTGCTAACTAACTTACCTAAAGTGGCTTCACCTTCTTGTGCAGCAGGGTGTGACTGACGGGATGTAAATGCAGCTCTTATCTATGACACATGAATGGGTGGAGAGGAGATTTAGAGCCTTGAGCAAGAAATAAGATGCCACAATTGCTTTCACTGGGAATTAGTGTTCCACCAGGAGCAGAAATGGGACAAGCATATTGTTCTTTATGAGTAGTATTAACTACCAGTTCCACTGAGTGCCTGTCAGTATGCATGGCTGTGTGTTGTATTATTGTTCTGCCTTGACTTCCAGAAGCCTCCAATAGGTTGAAGGGGTGACGAAGGATCCTATTTACATGATGTGCTGTAAGAAACATAGAAAGATAGAGATGCTGCTAAAGTGTCACAAAGTCTAAGGCTAAGATGCTGTACCTGAGAGCCTCAAAAGCTTTCAGAAATCTATCCTTTTAAAATGCTTTTTGGAAGAAAAGAGTCAGCATAGCATGAACCTTCAGTATCTGCTGGCTTCATGTCAGCAGGCTCTCCCTAGGCATGACACACTTCCCAGTGGCTGCTTTACTCTGGTATTTGGATCTGGAAAGGGAGAACACATGGGAGTGAGGGTGTATTGAATGCTGTAGCTAATATGTCAGCTGATATTGATCTCACAGAGCCATTGTTTGGAGGACTTCTCCAAATCAAGTCCTTTCTATTAGCTAACTTTGGAAAAATGCAAATGTCCCAAGACATAATTCCTTTCTTGGCAGACCCAAAGGCCCTGCACTGCCTTCTCCCACCCCTTACTCTCAAATTTTGTAACGTCTGAGTATGTTTATTATCCCAGCTGTCTTTAAGGTATCTGTTAGCTTTTCCCCCCCAGACTGATACTCCACATGGTTTTGGACGTGAGGGATGGGGGTGCAAATAAATCCCTTATTCTTCATAGCTCAACTGTTTTCCTGGCTAAGAGGAGCAGCTAAGCCCCAGAATGTCAGAGCAGCTGGTGACAGCAGTCACCACACAGCTCACTGGGCTAAATGAGATGGGGAGGACAGAAGCTGAGATCTGTTTCCTTGAATTAAACTGATTAGGGCTCTGTAGTTGAGGCAAATGGCATAGAATGAGGAAAAAAGGTCATTGCAGTGGCTCTGAGTGGAAGCATAAGCCTCCTTCCCATCTTGGCATCTCCTGACCTTGTGTGTCTGCCTCAGCTACTCATCTCTGCAGGGGTTAGCTGTGATCCCCAGTGCTCCCGTGAATGCAGCTCTGGCAGAAGGTACATTAAAGCTGGTAGTGTGTGGTAGAGGAGCAGCACTGCTCCTGGAGTGTCAGCTGGCTGGATGACACAGAGCAGTTTCACAAGGCAGGAATAGACTGGAAGTCTGTGATGAGACCGTGGGACAGAGGGGTTTAAAGACAGACTGGCTCTGGAGTTCCTAGTCCAGCAGTACCCCACAGGGGGCTGTGGCTGGGGCTGTGATGGCGAGATGAGGTGGGCTGCCGTTTGTGTAGTGCAGTAGTGCACTAGTAGTATCACAGTTCGTGATACTTTGGTGTCTTTTTTTGGAATGCTTTTGATAGTAGAAGTGGCATATGACCTTCTGCATCTGAGATCTGACGGCTCAGGAGTCTCCAGCTATACTATTGGCCATCAGTCCCTATTCTTGTATACAGAACTATCGCCAAGCTAAGAAAAGCCTTAGAGAAAGCTGGCTTTTCTAAGAAGCAATTCCCATTGTTACATTCACTAAGACTTCTGGACCCCTGAGGTATACAAGGGAGTGTCTGAGTTGTAAGTATCAAAAGAAATTAATTATTCTATATTATAATTAAGACTTTTTTAATTAGTTGAATAATTAGAATTTTTCTTGCGTTACGGTGCAGCTTTTCACATAGCCAGATAATCTGTAACTTTAGAACTATTTACCTGAGTAAAAGAAATTTCTAGCATCAACAATTCTCTTTCTGTAATAAAAAGTAGTAAATAACAGCTCTACTGTGGCTGCAAGAAAGGCAGCTCTCTTTAAAAGAATTCTGTCAAGTCAAACTTGTCCCTCAAAATGTATGTTTTGTAAAAGCCTTCAGAAAATGTTGGGTCGAACTGTTTTAGTGTTATTGTGAGGAAATCAATATTTCCCTGCAGCCTTTGCAACCCCCAAATTGTAGCATGGTTTTTGTGCAGAAGAAGCTGAAAGTGAAACTGTCTAAAAATGAGAGTGAAGTAAACCAGTCTGTTTCTATAATTTGCCCTAAAAGCACCCAAGGTAAACAAAATGGCGCACTTGAGCAGTCAAAAATGAAAAATTCTCCTAATGTGAATAGCTGAAATGGGAGGGCATTGGTGGGGTTTTGAGAGGGGTTTTTTCCTTTTCTTTCAGCTTTTGTCCCTCTTCCCTCATCCTTCTCATCTCCTTCAATACCCTGTTACTCAGATGCTGTGCTAGATATTACCATGGAGCGTGTCTTCCAGGCTTTGTCCTCCAGTGAAAGCATCAAGGAAATCATGCAAGATCCCCACATGCTTCAACAGAGGAATTAGTTAATTGCCTGCAGCGGCTCCCCCACCACTGGAGAAGAGAAAACCTTTTCATATTGCTCTGAAATTCCAGCAGTGTGCATCAAACACAGGTGGGAGCAACAGCTCCATCAGATGTCGTCATGCTTTTGGGACCCTTGAGCTAAGCAAAGACATGGACAGCACTTCCGTGTATTCCTGATCGCCCGCTGTGAATTCTGCCAGATGACATGGCCACGGGTCAAAGGCTCTGTAGGGCTGGGGTCTGGTCAGGTGATGCCAGGAGGAACAGGGTTTATGGTCTTGGATACTGTGGCTGTAGATGGGTATTTTAAGCTGCTGAAACTGAGTTCAGAAAGGAAGCACATTGGTTTGGGGAGCTTGGCTGAGATGTCTGTCAAGAAAATGAAAAGGGAAAGTGTGGGAGACACGTAACTTGCTCAGAGATACACTGGTGTGGATGCAGCAGCTTTACAATGTCATATGTTCACCTGCATCAGACAAGAAAAAAAGGTTAAAACAGGTTGTGGGAGCAGGAGGGCAGAGAGCAAAGGACCAGAGGAAAGAAAATGCTGTGCTGACTGGTAAAGAGACTGCTCTCTTTGTGCTCTTTGTGCTTAGACTGAAACATCTTCACAGGATTTTTTTTCCTCTAATCTGGAAATAATTCTGATTTATTTTAAGCCTTCTATTAAGACAAGTCACGCAGCACTGCCTGGCTGGCAGCAGGAGGCTGTGTGTGTGTGCATGTGTGCGCGAATGTGTGTGTGTATTTCCAAGGGTGCTGCCTGCCTTCTTTAGTTGACACTGCAGTCAATTATTGTGTTTTCAATTATATATAAAAGGCAATGATGGAGTTTTTCAGCTTTTATAGCACCACAAATCACAGGGTCCTTCACTGTAGAAGCAGCATTGCTACCACAGTGTAGCCTGGCAGATCACAACTTTCATGTGCAGACTTGCAGAGGTATCAGTGCCATCAGGGACCCCCAAACTGCAAGAGGACCACCATGGGGCAGGCAAGCTCTTGCAGGCAGCTGCTCCTCCACACGGTCCTTCAGCCGCCAGACTCTGTCTGACAGACAAGGAAGGACAATGTGCTCCTTGGGCTATGCCGTGGAAGGGCAGGAAGACCTACTTGCTGCGTGCTTCGTATGTTCAGCAACAGGTTTTTGAAGGAGCTGTGCAGCTTGGATGTGCAAGGAAGGGTTACAAAGGCTAGATGAGAAGGTCATTCACGGGAAGTGTCATGATACAGAGAATGACATTGTCTACAGCACAACTTACCATGAAAACTTTAGCCACACAATGGGTCTCTTGCCAGCCCAAAGTAACTTGGTAGATCTGAAGTGAGTAGGCTGGAAAACTGTTGGAAACTATGGTCTGTTTCACAGAGTGATCATTTAGTTGTACATAATATAGTCACATACTCACTGCTGTATTTGCAAAGCTAACCTTGGAAAAAGGGGGTTTAGACAGGCAGGTCAGGGGTGTTTTCCCTTGAAACTAGGCTATATAAGGAAAAACCTGAGAATGTAATAGTGCACGGGCACCACAGTCCTCACCAGTAGCCAGAAGATGCCACCTACCATCCAGGGATCTGAGCAAGGTCTCGGCACTGTCAGCTTTGGTCTTCCCTCAGCTTTGGCATTTGGGCATGTTGATGCGCATGTAAACACCCCAAAATTGTCTGGTACAAGGGCAGCACTAGCAATTGTCAGCTTCTCTTGTTTAGTAAAAGAGATATTAGCCAAGCCATTTTTATTCTGCTCTGTGCTGGCAAGGAACGGCGTGTCTGAATGCATCATCAGACTGCATTTTACTTGTGGCATATTGGTGGTAACCCAGCAGTCAAGTCCATGAGAGTGAGGCTGTGAGAGTCTGAGCGGAGCAGGGATAGAAATCAAATCATTGCCACATAGGGCGAACAAGAACACTTGAATTCTGAGACTCCAGTAAGCAAGTAAGTGAGAAAAATAAACAGAAGTTGTCAGCTATACTGGATATATTGACTGCAGTAGAAACTGCAGGAGGAGTAGTGACCCTGATGACGGGGATGGAGACATTTAGAATGATCCCATTTCACACAGGCCATACCCTGGAAACATGTGCTCCTTCGCATAATGAGCTACAAGCATACAGGCAAGGAAGATCCCATCGTGGTAAAGAATACTGTTAATTCAAGGAGACAGGGACCAGTATGAGAGAGAGACCACTGAAAGACTCAAACGGAGTTGGTTACCACTCAAAGCTGAGCTTTCACTATGGAATTGGGACTTTAAATAGGGATATTCGTGTGGAGTGGATTGTGGCTTTAGGCAAACAGCCCGGTTAGACCAATTCTGATGAGAATCCTGGAGCTAAAGCTGGCTGAATGCCCACTGACTGGACTTTGCATGACACTGAGCTCCACGAGCCTGCAGTGGGAAGAGAGAATAGGCTACGGCTGTTGTGATGAATGTCAAGATTTTGAACTGGTTTGGCATCTAAGCTGGAAGAAAAAGAAAAAATGAGATGAGGGATTAGAGTCATGTATTGCTAGAAAACTACTAGTAGGATAGCTGCTGCATTATTGCTGGGGGAGACTGAGGTCCTATAGATAATGAACTGGGATTCAGAATTGCAATGCTAGAGGTGAGGCATGACTGCGGGACCTGGGAACTCTGCTAACATAAACGAGGGGCACGGATGGAAGGACATGCTGGGAGGGCTGGAAGGATTTTCTGGAAAGAAATGAAACCAGAAAGAAATCTAGTCAAAGCATTTGGTACCGGTAGTAATCACTTTCACTAATCAGCATCCTGAGGACAAACAAACCCAAAGCTCTGGAGGATGAGAGGGACCTTTTGCAGTCCTGTAATATGTGGCACTCTGCCCATGGGAAGGCAGAGGGTATTTTGTCTGGACTGGTTAAGTCTTGGAAATGGCATTTGAAGATATGAAACGGGGATTGGAAGGAACTAGAGAGCCTGGGAGAAGATATGGCGAGGTGGAATATAAAACCCATTAGTGTCTTAATGCATAAATTGGCAGAACTGTACAATAACAATGAAAAGCAAGATACTAGGAACCCAAACTGTTATTGGATTCTGGTGCCTCAGTGACTACTGAGATTACTATTTTGCATGAGTGTGGGTGCCTACAAGGTACACTATACGGACACGAGTGCACAGAGGTCTTCCATGGTGCATGGAGTGTATCAGCTCTGCTGCTACACCCATTTTCAGTGCAAACTGCTTACTGGAGGGTGTGATTGAGTTTTCTTGTATTCAGTATCATATTCAGAATTAAAAATGGTCTTTTCAGCAGCCTGTTCCTTAAACAAAATAGGTTACTTTAGATCTGACTAACTGTGGAAGGATAACGCAGAAATAGAAAGACTCATAATTATCTTACCTACAAAATGATATACTCCCATAAAGGCTCCTGAAATAGTCAGAACACCTCAGGATGAGGGTGAGTTACTTTCTACAAGTATAAGCTTGAGATAAGTTGGAGTATGGAAAGATTAATGCCTTTGCTTTAATAACAGGGCTTGATCCAAGACTGCAGAAACGATGTAAGTACCCAAGCGAAGCCCAGAAAGGATTGTTGTCCACTATTAATAGCCTGATGGATCAAGGAGTGCCAGTGCAATGACCCAGTGTGTGTAATTCCCCTGTGTGGCTGGTATTAAAGGGAGATAGAAAGATGCATCTGACTGTGGATTTCAGAGCATTAAATGCTGTAACTTCACAAACATCACCTCTTGTTAAAATGCCAGAAATTACGGCTGCAATACTACAAGGAGCTAAGTGGTTTTCAGTCGTAGATCTAGAAAATGCATTTTTTCTTTAGCCCTTTAGCAGAGAAATGTTGGTAAAAGTTTGTTTTACATTGCAGGAGAAACAAAATTGTTTCACATGAGTTCCTCAAGGATTTCACAAGCTCATGTGATTTGTCACATACACACCACCCGAATGTGATAGAAATTAGCCTGCAGGTCCAGGAAGCATGTAACATCATATGTGGATTGCACCTGAATTGGGGAATTCTGAAGAACAAGCGTGTCTGCAGACAGGAAGTTTTGGCTGCAGTCCAGGAGGAAGGATTGAAAGTCAACAGACAAAAGGTTCAATTAGTGCAACAAGAGGTAAAATATTTAGGAGCAATACTAGGTATTGAAGGCCAGACTCCTGATAAACAGAGTGTGGAATTAATTCAAAAGCTACCCAGCCCCACTGCTCTTCCTAGCTAACAGCACTGTAAGGCACATCTAATTGTATGCAGGATTTTATTCTGATGTTCACTGAAGTGAGTCGTCCTCCAGCTAAGCTTTTAGAGAAAACTAGGCAGTGGGAGCAGGGTACAGAAAAGCAGGCAGCATGGTCGAGCTGAAGCCAGCCCTAGCCCAAGCTGTGGTGGTGGGCTATCTGGACCCAGGAAACCTCTTCATGTGTGGTTTGCCCCTCTGTTAGCCAGGAAGGAAGTGCCAGTTTGGCACAAAAGAAAGATACTGTGTTACAGGCTACTGCCTGTGCATTTCAAATCTTATTGACACCACTACTCCTTGTCAAAAGGAATGAGTATCTTTAGTCTGGAAATCAGAAAAATTGGATTATATCATTGGAGGAAGGCCAGTGGCACAACACACCAGTCATGCTTCTTTGAAATACATTGCGTTCAGTTAAGCACAAGATGGTACATATCTAGCTCTAGGTTGGCAAAATGGACCCTCATGTAATGAGTCAGGGAGTCAGGCCTGGAAAAGGACACGGGACACAGGCACCTCCATGCCTTAATGGTGGAGGGTGCTGAGCATGAGTGTCAGATATTGCAACCTCCTGATGTGCAGCGGCCTGGGCAGGTTTAATTTCCTTTGTCAAAATACATCTGCATAAACCAGAAATCTGCTTTACAGGTCATTCAAGTTCCCATAGGATAAGACTTGCACAAGATTTGCTCCAGTCCGTGTAAAGAAGAGCAGGAGGTAGTGGGTCAGGTCTCACCTCACTCAGTACAACTGGCAGAAATCCCAGCTGCATTGTCAGGTGTGCTTCCCAGCGGCATGAGCAAACAAGGGTGAAGGATTTCATTTTACTGAACAAGTTTTTTGCCCAGCTAGGTATAAAGCAGCAACTACACATAACAGAATACCCACAAACCTCAGGATATGAAGAATTTGGCTTCTAAAGGAAGCTTTAAGGAAGTTAGTAAAGGTGAATGGCAAAAATTAGGATGTGGTGTTCTCGTCTAAATGGCTCCGCAAATTACTACAGCCAGCCATTATTATATTCCTTTTAAGACCATGATATGAAGGGAGATGTGACTGACAGTATCGGTGGTTAAAAACTTCCATATCAGATGAATAGCAACTGAAAGGTCTCACAGATTAATGGATAAAAGGATCTGACAAACTGCAGCAGGATAATCAACAAATAGCTGAGCAATTAGGGAAAAATGTTCATAGAATAGATAAAAAGTATAAAATGGTAAATAACCAGCATGAAGAATGGCAAGTAAGGGGTCAGGTAGTTTATCACGGGTTTCCTGGAAAGAAGCACAACTTTTGCTGTAAGTGGGATGGATCTGGCACCAGCACAGATAAAGGCATTTCCATTGTTTATTAGTTCAAGTAAGTTCTGACAATGTGAGGCAGTTTCATCAATCACAGCCAAAGCTCTGGAGAGGAGAAAAAGACTAAGCTTTATGAAAAGTTGTCTTTATTTTTCAGGGTCACATAAAGGGAGTGAGTGTTAACCAGTCACCAGACCTGGATCAGCACAGAAACATGGATTTGCTGTGGTGTGTAAGAATAGCTCTTCCAGCTGTTGTACAGGGCATCAATGTTATCAAAGTTAGGAACATGGTTGAACAGTGTCGGGTTCTTTCTGTTGTGCCTTCTCTATCAGGACAAGGTCTGCATGCAGCCCTGGTGTTGCCTGTGTTTTGCAGTAGGGTGAACAGGAGTGGAAGGAGCAGAGCTGTCAGGGATGCTGCCTAAGATAGCTGCATCCATCTCCTTGCTGGTTTGCACCCTCTCTGTCTGAGCAGAACACTTTCCGTGGTCAGTATGGGCAGTCAGTGTGATAAAACCATTGTACAGGCCTTGATACACTAGATGCTAGACAGCAGCATGGCCTGCAGACAGAGCTCTCTAGCCTGTATCTCTGAGACGTCCAAGTTCCCTGATCATCCACAACTGGATGCGTGCAGGGATGCCTTAAAGCTGCATTAGTCCCATTTTTCTGGAGCTAGTCATGCTTTGGTGTGGTTGTTAGAAGAACACAGTCTCACCTGACAGTGTGAAAGTCCTCACGTTTTTTTTCCTTTGCTCTTCCCTCTATTTTACAGAGTCCCATCCACTTTATTTTAAAAGTATTGTATTTAACAGGAGACATCCCTCTTTCCTGAGAGGCCAGCAAGCTGCTAACAAGTAATGTAGTCATAGCCACACACTATTGTTCCTGTCATCTCTAATCACTCAGTGATCACCATCACGCTAAATCCCTTCTTCCATCTGAATTATGTGAAATACTCCCTCACCCTTCAGTGCAGCCTGAGATTCTCTTTGCTTTCTCCATCTTTGGCCCTCCCCAAGCTGTGCAAGCAATCCAGTGGCTCCAAACAGGAAAACTGTCTCATTATGGTGGAGGGTCTCTAACTCACTACATTTTCCTGTCGGAGAGAGTAGTTTCTTCTGCCATGAACTAGAATCCCTTGAGAGAAAGCAAGTTTAAAAAGTCTTTCAGCAGCCTTTTCTGTTCTGCCCTCCTGGTGCAGGTTGAAAATAAGAAGAAAAGGGGGGAAAGATTAAAAAAAAAAAAAAGAAAGAAAGCAAAAATCTTCAAAAAGGAAGACTTTCCCAGAGCCCAAGCAATCAATCGGACAATAGGAGATAATGATTCCACCTCTGCGCCCTCCTCCTGCCGGACAGGAATTTTAAACCCTGCGTCTGCCAGAGATGGTAAAAGACCTAAGTGATCCGCCTTGGCTCTGAACGTGGCACCTTGGTGACGAGCTGAAAAGCTTGTTGCTCACTTTGCAAACAGACTTAGCAGAGGGCAGAGGTAAAACCAACTGGGACCTGGCCTTCTAATCAGGCCCATGCTGTGAGCTCATAGTATTAATCCGACAGCCAGTGACATCAAGGCAGGAGGCCTGCATGACCCCGAGCCTGTCCAACGGTGGCTTACACTACCCAGTACTGCATGTTCCGTTTAATAAACTCCATTGATATATTTAATAAAGACACCTCGTACTTCCACAGTTTCATGTGTGACCTCTCTGTGGTTGCTACCAAAAACACAAAGTAAGAGAGTCAAGGATCATTAGCTGACGAGGCAAAACTGCCCCTTCCCTTGCTCTTCTATTTTTCTTGTGAATATCAACTGCTTGGGAGGCAGCGATAGCTTGTAATCCTTCCTGTCTCCATTATAGAAGGGACAGGTTTCTGTGAGAGCTTGGGAAAAAATTACAACATAATTGTCTGCAGTTTGGGCAGCTCGCAGTCCCGCTCACTGCCTTCAGACTCCTCATGCCAGCAGTCATCTTCTGCCCAGAGGCTGTGTTGATGGGCTCCTGAGAGCCTGCAGGGATTGGGTGCTACTGTCACCCCATCTCCTCCCAATTTTGTGGTGAGAGAGGAGCATCTGCAGACACCAGGGGCCAGAGGAAATCCATTAGCAACCCCCAAGCACCTCTCTGAGGGCCCCTGGCTGCGCTGCACAAGCCAGGGGACTTTGGCTTCTGGTAAAGGTCATCTTCCTCAGCAGGGGACGATGGACATGTACGTTTGTAATTTTTTTCTAGACAGACTAATGAAAACCTTGTAGGAAAAATGTCTGGTTTAAAACCTAAAGAGAAAAGGGTTTGTTTGGTAGATTTTCCGTTAAGTTTTTGGCTTACTGTTTTTTGGTTTCTTTTTTTTAATTACTGCATTTGGTAGTTGGTTTTTTGCATTAAAAATAGTGTCAGTTGTCAAACAAGACTCCTGATTGATTTGGTTTTTTATGTCTAGCTTTCAACATCCTCAAAGGCATCTGATTGTTCAGGACATACTGAGTATCTGCACTTACAGAAATCAAGCCTCAAGTGGAACTCCCCTGAAAGCAAGGCACCGGGAAGCCAAGATTAGTTTTCAGAAAGTAAGTGGTTTTCATTTTTCGGTTTCTCAAGGACTCTCTCAAGGGCCAAGCAGATGGCTGGGAGATCCACAGAATGGAAACCTGCAGTTCTAATGGGGACAGAAAAGTGTGTGTGGAGGGGGTTGTTTGTTTGGGGTTTCTTTTAGCTAAAATCGTCTTTTTGTTTGACAGCAATTTATGCTATTTATGCAGCTGAAATGCCAGTGCATTTTTTGTGTGGACTCTTCCTTTTCAACAAAGCACTGAGGAAATTGCCACACTAATTCTCTGAGCTTCCTAGCAGCTCTCAAGCATAACGAGAAGAGCAATTTCCAACTTAAAAATACAAAGGCAAACAAAAGAATAAAAGCACACACAGACCGGTTCAGTTCAGAAGCCTCTTGAAAACTTTAGGCAGCTATGGCTATATTCTCATTGCATTTTGAGTGGAGACTTGGGCCTGTGCTGAAGACCAAGCCAGCCTTAGCTGCCCTGTGGGTTTCTCAGGAACACTTAGGGTTGTGTTAGTCTTTTGGCCAGCCCAGAGTAACCATCAGCCTGCTGTGCAGCTGGACGGGCTGCCTCCATGCCCTGGCAGCAACGACATGCTTTGGAGAGGCTCTAAACCCTCGCCACTGCAAGGCGTGATGGCTGCAGGCAGGCAGAGCTTCGGAGAGGCTCTGAACCCTTGCCACTACAAGGTGTGATGGCTGCAGAGCGCGTGGGATGGGCAGCACAAGCCACAGGCATCCCCACGGCACCCAGCCCTGAGCCTGGCCAGCCGAGATATGGCACTGCTGCACCCCGAGGTCCCGGCAAAGCTTTGTACCCTGGTAAGTGGAAACAAAACTAAAAGCTGGCACATTAACTCTTATCTAGTGCACGCCATCTGGACCTACCAAAATGCCTTGTTACATTAGAAAAATAATGCAGATCTTGCATCTGCGAATGGGAAAACTGAGTCTTAGGATAGGGGTGGTCCCTCTCCATGGGGAGCCCCATGCATTCTTGGGGATCCTGCGCCCACCAAGCATGGGCTTCTCTGGAAAAGTGCACACACACCCCCTCTCTGTGTCTATGTTTGCATGTATTTGCTATATAGCTGTCCCACACGTTTTCCTTGCTAGCCTGTCATAACCATTACTAAAATATGCTTATCTCATATATGCAAATAGCAGGATATTTATAAGGTTCTTTGAAATTTCCATAATTGTGTAAAAAAAAAATCTCTTTGCTTATCTTACAAAGTGTTGTAACCACAATGTTACTTTTATTGAAATCCAAAAATCACTCAGCAAAATAAGAATAGTTAAAAAACTGACAGTTTTTTTATATTTTTGAAATAGAAGGGAAAGAAAGTAAGCAAACCAGGCTTTATTATTTTAAATTAGAAAGTTTAATGCTCACCAAAAAGGATATAAACTGTAAATGTATTTTAGCAGTTCCTAGAGAAAAAGGGAGAGGTTTTAATAATAACACTGTGTGCTCCTATATCATTTTCATTAGAAAAATTTCAGAGCACTTTCTGCTTATTAAAGAATGGAATGCCTCAGAAGACTCTTGGGAGGTACTATAGAAAAGTAAGGTAACAAATATAAATCCACATTATGCTCCATACTGTGATTACCTGGAACTTCCTAAGCATCTTGGGGATATACATGTCCCTGCTATGGCTCAGGATTATAAATCTGCCCTCCACGGCACAGCCTCACCCAACTGTGACAGTAGCTGGCTGTGGCAACTCAAGGGGCTTCGCTGCACGTATCTGCTCATTTCCTGGGTGAGTGAACCAACGCCTGGAAGGTTTTTCCCAAGCTCAAAGGTGAGGAACCAAAATGAGCAACAGGGCTAGGCCAAGCACCTTGCTGTGCTCATTGTGGGCTCCTGTCACCTTGTATCCTGCCCTGTGGGGACATGCAAGGAGCTCTGTGGGGATCTCAGGGAATCCTGGCCGGTCTCTGCCCTCACTCGAGTAGGTTCCCTCACGGTGTACAGGAACATTGCCAGGCAGACTCCGACCATTCACCTTGGGAATGATCTGGAGAGGACAGAAAAATAAGATATTAGCCTAAAATTAGCAAGAGTCACAAAATGTTTACTGGAACAACAAAAGGAGGAAGAGAGGCTGTAAAGGTAGAGGATATTCCCTGGGCTGATGAAGAAAATAATATTAAAAAATCCCTGGTGTTTAATTTCAGAAAACGCAATAGACTGAGTGCCCAGAAGAGGAACAGCATGTTAACATATCTTAGATAAACAGGAGCCAAACTGTTAGCCTGACAGAAAAACGAGAAAGCCCATCAATGCAATGGGGGAAAATAATAAATTAAAAAACAGATGGTTCAAAGATGTGATTGCATCTTCAGCTTCAGTGAAAGGAAAGAAGGGGAATACATATGTATTACAGGCAGGCCGGGAACACAATAGCTGGAAAAACATACACGAACAGAAGAGGCAGACTCATCATAATGAAGTTAATTAAAATAGCAGGACCTCAAGTTATTTTAGGTCCCGGTGGTAGAAATCCCAGAATTCCAAGCCCCATTCTTCATTAATACAAAAAGTTTCCTATTTCGTCCATGCTCAGAAAAGGGACCTCTTCCTTTCTGCGCTAGATAGTGAGTCAAGGCAGATGGGAATTATTCTGAGCTTAGAGAAAACAAAGGAACACAAATTAATGGCTTACTGGCAGAAAGGCAGTTTAAAACACTTTGCCAAGGCACATTTTATTCCTACACTTACATACATATTTTTTTCTTTAATTCTGTTTAGATCAGAAGTGCATGACCAAGCAGAGATACGTATCTGTGTTGTGTGTATAGGCTGGAGTGGGCATTAAAACAAACAAGCAAACAAACAAAAAGCAGACAAAAGAAAGGGGAAAAAAAATCTATAATGGCTGGTGCAACAACTTAACAACTTGCTTCATGTTACTCAGCACACAGAAAATAGAACAGCCCCATCTTGCCAGCTTGAACTCATAATTTCTGTGTGGGTTTATATGCATCTGTACTTCTGTCACACATATATACAAATGTGTATGTGCACACCCATATATTGCTGTTTCATATGAAGAAGTACTGATTGTTTGCAGGGGGTCCTCATGGCCATAGGGACACTGGCCAGGATCCTTATTCTACCATAATAAGCAGTTTTGCCTTTGGCTTCCAAAGCGGCAGGGTTTCACTCCAGCTTCCTTTGCAGCAGTAAAACTTTAAATCTGTAGCTAGACTTTCTCTGCCCAGGACTGTACTTCAACCACCTCTGTGAGAAATCTGGAAATGGTTTAACTGTGCAAATTAATCATGCATAAACAATTTAAGATATGATACCAATATTATTTCAGTCATAATTTGGCAAGATGATGGAGGCAGAAACTCAAACTGTACTTGTGTCTGAATAGTGTTGATTCTTTTGTAACTATTAACTCTCACAACTTCAATTTTTTATCCCTTGGGAACAGATTCTGTCTGTATTTAGGGGCTTAGAAACAGGAGATCAGGAGATGTAGGTTCAGTTCTTGTTACATGACTTTTAACTACTTTCTTAACTTCCTGACACCTTTTTTTTTTCCCTTGTGTAAAATTAGGATAATGACATTTCTTCATATGACAGCAGCTTAATGCATTTATGTCAAAAATGCTCAGGTGAAAGTTGCTATACATTTCAGAGATTTATTGTTTGTTACCACAATTGTTATTACTGATATTTCTGAGAGTTTCACTCTCACATATATAATAAGGGCAAAATATTATTAACATTTTGCCTTATTTTGAACTTAACACCAGTTTTGTTCTGAATTAATTCCTTTGAATAGAATTATTCCTGAACTACATCAACTGGGGACCAGCTGCTGACCCCAAGTGTTTAAGAACTACAGATAATCATGGATGAAAAGAGACAAAAATACATTTTATCTAAGAAGTGACTACTGTTGTGATAGAGGCTGAAATTAAAGTATAATCCAGAGAGAGGAGGGAGAGAGAGTATTCTTTAATTAAAATCAGCTACCTCAAAAGATGGATATTCTCAGGAGTGAAATTTGCACTGTGCTGAAGGCTTTCCACTTAAACCCTTGATGATGCAAAGAATAAGAATTCTCAAGGAGTAATATTGGCATTAGCAGATAGCCACTTGCCACTGCACAATAAGGCAAAATTTGCAGCAAAAAAATATGAGGACAATAGAATGGAAAGATGGACAAAATAGGAAGCTATCTGAAACACAAACCCATGATTTTCCAGCAACAAATGAATACTTTGTCAAAGAAAGAGACTGAAGATAGAGACTTGGAGATAGAGAAAGAAAAATTAAACCAGAAGCAGCAGAGATCAATGAAAACAATCAGCACTTTCTGCCAGGAGATATGTTAAAAAGTCTGAAACAGAGGTTTTAGATAACGTGTTCAAAATGATCCATTGTCCCACACACCATCTTCATAGCAATTAATGGTCCCAGCCAAGGAAAAATTATGGTACAAGCCATGAAGATTGTATGGATCTCCCATGAAAGGCAGCAGGTGAAAGGCAGAACATCCATTTGGGGTAGTTCTGGGGCTTGTGGTGATAATGCCTTCCTCACCTTCGGAGAGATGCTGCTTCTGGCAACGTGGGATCCACAGAGTGTGCGCTTGAGGGGAGTACTTGTGACGAGCATTTCATAGTGAATCCTGTTCTGTTCTCATTTTAGTTACCATCACAGATGGCTTCCTGCAATACAGAGAAGGCTCCTGGCAAGGCAGTTTGCTGGATAACGTTAGAATTGGATGTGATGGAAGTATTACCTCACAGAAACACCCATTCACCAGCATTTATTTCATTGTGTTCAGCACAGTAGATTTGAGCAGCTACTTCGCTCTGGCACTGGCTTCCTCGCACTGCGCTCACATACAAATCTCTCTTGCATGAATCTTGCCTAGCAGTAATCTGTAACCAGGTGGTCTCTGTGAGAAGTGGCTATGCTGCTGTGAGGAAAAATGTATCCTTTTTTTTTTTTTCCTTCCTGTTAAAAAAAGTATTTCAGCAATAAATTGGAGGAGCTGCTGCAGTGGTATCAGAGGCTCTCTGGCTATGTCTCTGGGGACTGTGGGCAGCAGCAGAACACCCTCCCTGGGCTCTGGGCACCTTATTGCTAGGGAGACCATGCATGTAGCTTCAGTGCCTATAAATACCTTGTAGCTTTGCTGTATGTGATGCAAATGTTTTTCTAGAAAGAGCCCAAAACCAAATTGTTAGTCTGATATTGGCCACACGATACTGCAGCCAGGAAGGATGGGATATGTAGTAGGTGACTTTTTTAATGCATCAGATTTAAAAAACCTGTGGAAATCTTGGCTGAGTCCATGTTCCCAGAGAGTCGTTGTGGATACAGGACAAATTTCAGTTCAAGCAGAAGGGTTGGCTAATCATTAAAATACATCATACAGATAATCTGGCTCTTAGTCCCAGACCTTTAAAAGTATTTTAATACCCATAGTATTTTAAGTGCTAAAATGGCTTGACCAAACTTGGCATTAGTTACCAGCATCTCTTGAAAGGAAAAAAGAATTCATGGCAGTAAAAGAGTGAGGCCTTCTTGGTGATGTTGTTTACATTGGAAATTGGTGGATCACACTGAGCTGAGTTACAAGTTCTCAAAGTTATGGTTTTTCATAGCAACTGTCCTCACTCCTCATTTGCCAGTTCTACCAGTCTTGCTCGCACAGATGCCACAGTCCTGTAGAGCCCCTCTGAGCACACAGGGCTGGGTGTTTCATGGGAGAAGAAAAGTACTGAAAGTCCAGCAATGGTCGTACATGCTGGCGAGCAGTATTCACATATTAACAGATTTCCACTCAAACTGGCAAATAGGAATGTCTATGTTAGAAATGCTGTGTGAAAGCCAAGGCAACAAAAGTCAAAATGTGCATATGAGAATATGTGGTACACACAGTATATGTCACAATGTTTACCATCACTTCAAAACATGCACCCGCCCACAGTTCTTCACTAGCAGCATCCTGGAACTTCTCCAATTGGGATTTGCTATATGAAGCAAAAGTCAATTAAAATCAGCCATTATTGTACAGATCATGAGATCCATAGTACAAGATACCATACTCATCCCAGATGCTCATTAATAGCAGTGTGTTGCAAACAAGTCCAGGACAATTGTATGGGTTTGTATACTTTTCTGATTGCTGTGTTTGCTCAGTTAGCACATAACACTTTCAAATGGGTTGGCTTAAAGATTTTAGCAAATAGCAAATTCCCCAGAAATGCAGTTCTGTTGCATTCCGGAACTATTGCAAATGTAGGTCAGAGTCAGTAAGTAGGTTTAGCTAATGAAAACAGAGGGGGGGAGAAAGATTTTGGGAAAAGGAAATTATGTCCATCCAGCTTGATGAGGAAGACCTGTTAGCCCCAGCTCACCCACCTTCTTTTACCAAAGAGCCTGCTGCTGTATGAGGTGTGGTGACTCATCTTTGCATCACACTAATCCTACATTTTTAGCCTGGAAAGTAACCACCTGCTAAAAGCGTGGTATGCTTGGTTGGGTTCCCTCAGTCGCTTGTGGAGCTCTTCCATGTAGTCAAGAAAATGTGATTTTTCAGGGAGGTAAACTGTGTAGTCTCATGTTCAGGAGCTCACATAATTGCACATCTCTAAAAGCCCAGTTCCTGCCACACTTTTATTTGTGAGGAAGCAGCATTTAGTGGCCCAGTTCTGAGAAACCCGCACAAAAACACTCTTGAGCTGAGATGGGTGGAGGCTTCCAGTCCTTCAGGCAGAGCTGAGCACTAACATACAGCTCCCAGCTCACAGGTTAGGCCTCACCAGAATTACAGACCAGCAGTGAATCTGGTCCTTCATTTCCTGCTTGGAAGCAAAACACTGACAGTTTTTTTAATTGAATAAAACATTCACTCAATAGGAAACAAACATCTTTGTTTTGGAAAAAGATTCACCCACCCCTGCACACACACAAATGCACATGCTAATTTTTAGGGCTGATTTATAAACCAAAAAATCTGTAATTAGCACAATTTTATTTGTAATTAGCAGGGATAAGTTGTTTGCTTTAGTGCCAATATTAGTAGCAATGGAAGTGCACTCACTGTTTTGTTTTTAATTCTTTCACTGCCTCTTTGCATTTAGTTTCAAGGTGGGATCAGTATGTGGAAACATGATGTAATTTATGCTGTAACCATCTCATGAACTTCGGCAAATCCACTCCCAATAATGTATTATAATTATACAGATGATCAGAATTGGATTTGAAAATGCATGAAGGCTGGCGTCAACTGCTGCTGTGTGTCTGACCAGACCAGAAAATGAAAACAACAGTTACTGGCATTTATTGTCAGAGGAGCTCCTACTCAAATTTGCAGACAGATATGGACTGCAAAAATTAAATGGCTATCCACTTCATATATATACCTAATTTCTGTGGGTTTTGAGACTCATGTCCTAATCTCTGTTATGCTTGTTCCCATTTTCTTCTTCCAACAGTACCCCTTTAAGAGAAGCTTCCCTACTTTAAAGCCAAATGCAGTGCTCCCTGCTGTGATGGATTCCTTCTTTTTCCTTCCTAATTGGAGCCATTTCATCAGATCGAATTTTGACAAAGATAGTAATTGTCATCCAATTTTAAGGCAATGACAAGATCAATATGAATTCTCAGATGACAAGTATTATTACTGGGTGAGCACAAAGAAACAAAGAAAATGAAAAATCCATGTTCTACGGATCAAAACAGTTAGAGGCGCATGCTTGCCTTGATCCACGTGTGTGTGAATCCTGTTGACAACAATAGACGCTGTGCATGTGGATGGATGGGGTAGAACAGATGGCCTTTGCCAGTCAAATAGCGAAGGAAAACGAGCACCCAGTGCTTTAGTACATTGCAGTTTCGGTAATATGGGAATCAATTAACTTACCACCAAACAGACTTACAGGGAAAATTACCCACAGCCCCATCTCAGAGAATTCTGCTTCTCCTTAACGTTTTGTACTCCTTCTGTTTCCTGAATGTCAGGAGTAAATACCCAAGAAAATCCTGGTTCTTTAAGGTAGATACATTCAACATATATTTATGTAGGCAGAAGTACTTGATTATTTTTATAACATTGTTTAAATGAGATGATCTGATTAGTTAATGGTCCAAAGAGTTCAGCTAGGGTTCAAATAAGGATTTAAAATGTGTTGCAACATCTTTAGATGTTTTCCCAACAACAGTGGTTTTGGGACAGATTCTGCCATGTATGCGTAACTGTTGCCAAATACTGTCATTTTATTTTAGTGGGTTTACCCTGCAACAAGACACTTCTTCTAGGCGTTTGACCCTCAGAGCTCAGCTCTTGTTCCACATTTGCTACTCAGTGTGCATTCAAGTTACCTCTGCAGGACTGCTATGCACACATTCATCTTGCTATTAAACCAGGCATCCTGCTTTCCCACCCCCAAAATGTTAAATCCAAAGAAACAGACACTGTTTTTTTTCTTTTGCAGTATTTATATTCAGAATACAGTTTAACTGAGGAAAGGGATTTTGGCAAAATAATACATGATTGTCATACTAATTGGCAGCTGCAATGATAACAACCATGACAAGTTTTAGCTCTGTCCACTTCAACCCAGCCAAGTCATTAAAGGTTTCCAAGCAGAGGATTGTGTTATGAAGCCTAATATACACTGGTAGCTACACTGGTATCACTGGATTGCTAACCACATTTTTAACCACCCGAATGCAGGTCCAGCAGGATTTTGATCCATGGAGGAAGGTCTCAGCCAAGCACTGAAAAGATGTTTGTTAGCCTCCAAAATATAAATAAAATATTTACAAAGAGAATAATTGACTTTTGATGTTTACTTCAGGCTATGGTTAAGCAGGCAGTGTCTGTACTAAGCAATGCAGTGACCACCTGCCACAAATGCTGTGATATTTGACAGATCCCTTTCTGCCAAGAACTATAATTCCTATTTAAATCTAAATAGAGGAGCCATGAATGCAGATTTCTCATCACAAAGACGCTGATGTTAATCCCCAGTACAGAAAAATAAGAAAAGCCAGAACGTTTTATTGGATTTTATATGGAAGATAATTAAACAGTATTTCTTCTTTACTTGTTATACAGCATCCCATCAACATTCCTGCTGAAATTTGTTTATAAGAAAGCCAGAAAGTTTTATTACATTTTTATGTAAAAGAAAATTAGCATTTTGTATATTTGAACTTACATTAGAATAACAAAAAGCAGGTAAACAAAAAATGACCAAAGAATGATGAAAATAAATAGAAAAGAAATGTAAGGAAAGCATAACACTGTTCTCATACACACAATTTTATATTCTAAGCATGCAAAGAAAATAAATGTTTATGTGCATATGTATGTATTGTATATATTCACGTACCAAGCAGTTCTGAAAAACTAAGCTCCCAAAAGTTAGGAAATGCTAGAATTAGATACGCTTGCACGCCCTTAATTTGGCCTTTTTTGAATGTATACACACGGACGTATGCTATTTTTTTTCCACAAGCACACACCCCCCATACAAAATGGTGCAGTGTAGGCAGAAAATTGGCTGGGAGAATGATATAATCTCTGAGAGAGCTGCTTTGCAGAAGCCTGTTTCTTTTCTGCCCACAACGCAGTTTGGTATTTTGGATGTACCCAAGGAAGTTATCTTAGTATGTTTCCCAGCAGGTGGGTGCTGCCAATCTGAGTCTGTAAGAGAATGTGTCTAAGTGTGCATTTAAAGCGTGCTTATTAATAGAGGGGAGGCGGGGGGCAGGGGGAGCTGTATCCAAGGTTGCATCCTCGGCATTTAAAAATGTTTCAGTTCAGCCTGGTCTGCCATTTACTGCATTATGTGATGCATGTGGATTTTCCAAACAAAAGATGTTTATAAGGAGAGTATATTTTAAGATCCTTTTCATGACTGTACAGACCCCTCTCCAAGCAGATGGCCTGACAGTTGCAAGAAAACTATTCACAAGCCAAAAGTAGCATTTAAAATTCTTTTTAAAAGACAGTTTGTTCTCCATATACATGTACATTTTAAGCAGGTACTAATTCTGTTCGCAGCAGCACCTTCCCTGCTTTCCAGCGCATTCCAGATCTGACAGCACAAACTGAAGACGCGCAGGCTGCGGGGAGCGCAGCCTCCAGCAGCACCAGCAGCGCGGCACAGGACTGCCATGTCGCATCAGCACCCTGAGCCGCTGTCTCCGAGGCTACTTTCAGCAGTGGTTGATGCAGAGAACACCATTAAAATTCAGACTCCACTCACTGCTAACTTGGAGTAATATTGGAGGTACAACAGTTTCTCTTTTGTACTCAAAATAGGCTATATCCACAGTGGAAATATTTACTTAGTGTTTACAAGTGCATAGAAACAAGCAGCATTAGCAAAGAACTTTCCAAGGACATGAATATATTTCATTCCATTTTCATTCACAGCCTTGACTGTTACTTAGGTGTAGTTGAAGTTCATTGGGGAGAATAACCAGCTGAGAACAAAGTAACTAAACCTGAGCCACTTGACCAGTACTAAGTTTATGTATTCTGGGAGAAATCTATTGGCAATGACTTCATACCCTGCATTTACTGACCCTTTTAATTGCCTTCTACAGAACCTCCTGCTTGAAGGAAGCAGGCACTCCCATATCATGCACTTGATAAATAAATAATGCCGTCCCTCTGGAGACAAAAATTCCATCTCTAACCAATCTAAGCACAAGGACAGGACTAACTGTCCTTACGGATTGGGGGGATTGTTTGTTTTTGCTTTTCCTTCACCTAGGTAACTGAGGCTTATTATTTGTAGTGTCTAATGCATTTAGAAATATTTCCGAAAAATTTGCCTAATATCCTGCAGCAATGAGTTGCAGGGTTGATTATACACTGCACAAATGTTTTCAGAATTTTTCCTTCACCTTTCCATGCATATTTGTTCTTGAGAGAAAAGAGAATAGTCCCTTCTCCCTGCTTCTGTTATATCATCTTTTACTCTTGTGTTTTGCAAACTAAATAATGCTAGTCTTTTTAATCACCTTTTAGATGGAAGCCTCTTTCCTCATGTGTTTAATCACTTTTGCTGCACTTTTTTTACTGCAGAAGTACATACATGTGAGAATATACACCCCTGGAGCAATCAAAAAGTCTACTAAGAACAGGTTTTAAGGCTTAGCGGAGGTTTGCTCTTTGCTCCCAAAACAATCCCTCTTCATCTCATTCTAAATTCACTTTTAGAAACAGGGTCCCCCGGTGCAGGTGCTGAGATGTGTGGGCGGATGTGCAAGTTTAAAAGTGAGGAACAGGACAGAGAGGGCAGGAAGGCTTCATATCGCATTCAGCAGTGCGGTCACCAGGCCAGTCCTGACTTGCTGCAGGAATGGAGCCAGAGACTGGTGCAAGGTAAGAAATTGTTTCTTCTGTATGAGGATGAGCTTTATTAAGCCCATACTTTTCAGACATGATAATCTGTAGATGATGCTCTGTTTCGTCTTCCCGAGGCTCACCTTTACTCCAGTCTGCCTTTGTCCTTCACTCGCACTTTGCGGCACAGAATCTCTCTTTGAACAGTGATAGTAAGTTCAGGTCTGGTGTTACAGCTCCACTCAGTCCAAAAGGGAACATGAAGGAGAAATGAGATGCTGGTGAAAAGCCTCTTGAGGGACAAATGTGCTCTCCAGGTGGGACCAGCATCTTCGTAAAGGTGCAGTCAAAGCAGTTGTTACTTCTCTTTTGGCAGCCTTGTGTTCTCTGTTTCAGTCCTACGGAAGATTTTTTCTCATTGCTTTCTGGATCCAAAATGCTGTGTGTCTTATAAAGGCCAAAACTTTTGCTCGGGGAAACCAGCATGCATTCCATCAAGGGGAATAGTCTAGGTGTACGTAGATTAGCTGAAAACCAGGCCCAAAAATATTTTGGGTGGGATTACCCTGGTTTAATTTTAGCCTTCTGAAGTTTGATTATCTAGTCCAAGCTTGTTGCTTAATCTTCTCCTGCAGTCAACAGAGAGAGGAGTTGATTCACCTCATTACAAAATAGGGGTCTGAGAAGGGATGGCTTCCTGCCCTGAAAGTACCTCCCCCTCCTTTGGCACAAAATTGTTAAGGTGGTGAACTAGGTGTTTCCCTTTATAGGCTGTAGAGCTGCATAACTAAAAACTATCCAAAAGTGCTTGCTCACAGATCCTACTCCTAGAGCCAGTTAAGTTGCTGTTATTGATCTTGGTATGAGCACTGGAGAACTCTGGGGTACAGGAGGCTCATACAGACTCAGGCTGTCTTACAGCAGTGGCTGGAAAGAGTGATTATGGGCAATGCTGTTACAGACCTATTGCCAATTGTGCTACATCGATAAGCAGTTAGATTTGTATTTACGATGGTGATATATGGTTACTAAATAAACTTTGCAATATTCAAATCGGTGTTTGGGGGAGAGGAAGGGAGCATTGGTTTTTTCCCCCATCTAGTTATAGCTTCTCTGTCTAAACCTCTTTTGAAAAAAAAAAAAAAAGTTAAGGCACTGAACTTTCCTTTCGGTCTTCAAATCAAATCAAATCAAATATATCTTGTCCTTGGAAAGTTCTTTGTTAATCCTGTTTGTATTTTTTAAATGCTATGCAAACATTTTCATTGTGGATTAATGTGCTGTTTCAAAGCAGTTGAGATTTTAAGATTGTCATTAATTCAGAGAAAGAGACTTCTGTTACTATTCCAGTTCTTTTGGAAACTAATTTCATTCAACGCCCTTTTTGAGGCTTTGCACTAGAGTGCTAACCGAATACTATCAAAGGCCATATTAAAGAGGATTGTATATAGTTGACCAGGGTTTATATCAGTGACTAGTTTTAGATAGTGTCTTACATTGAAAATATGATTCTTCAATTATACCTCCTATTGCAAAAATGAAATTACCTTGAATGCTTGGTCTAGTAGGCTTATTTCTTAGAATACAATAGTAAATGGTCAAATTCTTCCTCACACTAAAACATATCTGATTAAAAAATGAAAGAGAGAGAGAGAAATGTGAAAAGCAAAGTCAGTCATAAGAGCCCTGAGATCAGTAAAAGGACAACTTACACACTGGCTCTCCGTTTGAGTAGCCCAAATAATTCCAGGACTGCCTGAATGCTTCAGGTAGGAGTGTCTAAAGTGCCTAATGTTCTGCCAGCTGATTTAGGACGCTGCGAAGAGGGGTTAGAAGGCCAAAGCAAATGTGCAGAAGCTCTTAAACACATTCATACTATTCAGAGATAGTAATCAAAGCGATTTGCAAATACATCTTCTTAGCAAAACTTAACATCTTTGAGATCACAATCATAAAAAATAATTGATACAATTAGGGGACTGAAGCTACATTTGGTGTGACTGCAGCAATTCACACATTATGTTTCTAAGTGTTTTCTTGTCTGCTTTCCCGAGTCATAATGTACATCTGATTTATTTGGAGAATAATAGTGATTTGCAGTAGTTCCCTGTTCTTTTTTTCTCTTGTGATCTGTGCAGATGTTTTAGGCGTGACTTCACTGTGCAGAGGGTCTGACCCTGTGAGGACACACCAGGCCTTGGCCAGACAGCTCTGGCTGGCAATGCTGGCAGGTTGGTCTTGGTGTGTATTGAATTGAGCACCTCCTGCTGCTGAATGTACACGCAACCTCAAGGCTACCTACTGTGGTGTTTCTAAACACTCTGCTTTTCTAATTCCAGGATTACAGTGCTTAAAGGCACATAAGGATGATGAACAAGTGGAAAGGATCTTATGTCCTTACATCCGCAGGGAGTTTTGTGCCTCTGTCCTGTTGGCATTAGTCATGTAAGCCTCTCATTCATCTACCTTGGGAAGACTGATCTGCTCAGCCTTTGGTGTTTTCATCTGGTTTTGATGTGCTAGCTGAACTAACTCAATGATTGCTTATGTGTATGATAATTAATTATAATTTTTTACTATACAAAGCAATCTTGTGGACTCATGCTTCATTAGTAGTCTGATCAGTTAGCCACTGCAATGTTAACTGACTTAATTTGCACTGCAGATACTATAGCTAGAAGGCAGTGGACATTTGTGTGGAAGATGGGAGGTGGAGTTTCATCAACTCTTTGCATTAAATTCTTAGTATCCTCCTCTTACCTGGGCAGCATATAATGAGAGGACAGCACAAGACTAAACGTTGTGCTCCCTGCTGAAAACTTGTCTTTGATAAAGAATCCATTGGTTTGGTTCACTGGAGAAAGTAAGCTACTCAGGCCGCAGGGGTCCAGCTTGCTGAGCATGGACACACACCTTGAGACTCTTGTGCTCTCACTTTCTTCAGAGCCATGGTAAGAAGTTCCAAGAGCTATTGTTGAAAAACCTAACACAAGAGTGAAGTGGTTATTTTCTCTTCCTTATCTTATTTGTAAAATGATCAAAATGATCCTTAGGAATATACAAAGCATTTTGAGACCCTGAGCCACCACCTGCAGGAATCTTATTGTTTGCTAGAACAGAATCATTTTTGTTTTCCAAAAAAGCCTGGAAGAGGACAAAGAAACATTTTTCTATGTTGTATGCATTAGTAAGAAGAATTAGACAGGCTGTAATCTTGGTCAGTCTGACTTCTACAATCATGGAAAATTACAAAGATTGATGTTAGTTGCAATTTATCTTATTGCACAAACTCATACAGGATGAATCTTCTCTTTTGAAATACATATTTCACTAAAACTGGCATATATATGAAGTGATTTCTTTTTCTTTCATTTCCCCATCAGACTGATAATAGACTGTGTAGGAAAGTGCTGAAAAACACAAAAAGAAAAAGTTGGAGCAATTCGAATTGTCATGGCAATATCCTAGATTCTTCAAGAAGTTTGGTTCTGTTTAGCTAGTCACTTTAATTTTCCTTTGCTAACTTGTCTCCATTCTCTGCCTTAATGATAATTCTTTATATGACTGTCAGCCCTTTGCATTGTGACAGCTTAAATTAATGTTTTGATATTTCTTCCTTTGTAAGAATACAACAAAGACGACAACTGCCAAGGATAGGACAGAAACTGTATGAATGTAAAACAGACATTGTGCACCAATAAAGCCAGAAGGAATAATTTTCATTTTATTGCCTGGTTAATAAGTCTTTGCAACAACTAATCCTGGAGACTTTAGGTTCTATAGGCTAGTGTGGCCCTTCTGCTTTATCTGGATTGCAGTAAACTTCTTACTGAGGAGCTTGGATGCTTCTGGGAATACTTCAGCCCATTTAGGTCAGGGAGGTTTAATACCGAAGGCAGGCTGATTCAGCCCCTAATACTACACTAACTGTACATCTAAGCTTTGGTGGATTAGCTTGTTTTAAAGCCATAATCATAATAGCACTTGTTCACAGTTGAAACTCTTTTGCAAACTAACGTATGTTCATCTCATTTTTACGTACCACCTTGACAAAAGTTAAGAGGATCAATAATAAGAATTACAAAAGGAAGATGCAGGAGGAAGGATTTGATTTGGCATTTATGAAAAAAAATGGTGGAACAGAATTGTCTTAAGATTTTGTTGAGGTTTACACCAGTCCTTATCTAATGTTCAAGGCCTTTAGCAGCATCATTTCTGTTCTTAATGTATGCTTCGAAAATCTCAACCACATCTGGCATTGCCTTAAATGAAGCTTGACTTCAATGAGGATAGTGTTTTTCGATGTTCTTTAAAAAACACTTTTAAAAAGATCTAAGATATTTAGATGCAGTTTAATGTTTCAGTATAGTTGAGGATTTCATTACTACCTTTTCTCATTTTTATCATTTTCCGTCTGTTTTTCCTCTCATATGTTCCTTCAGGACCTGGCCTCACCTGAGAGATGAGGAATTTAAATGAAAGTAGGGAAAAAAAAAATCAATTAATCTATTCTTTGTGGCAGAAGCCACCAGATGATGCTGTTACTCTTACAGCTTCTTAACATGTGAGCAAGATTTCAGTTTTTGAAGGAATACTGCATTGTTATTAGTTTAGTTTTACAGTAATCCTCTGAGAGAAGCTAGCAGCAGAGTGTGTTTTCTGCTTCATTCTCCTATATTAGGATGCAGTTCTTGGGACAAATTACTTTCCTTGGAGTTAAATTTCCCAGCTGGAAAATAGTGCTTTCTGGAAGTAGTAGGAACTTTTGCGATGACTGCAGATAACACTGTCACAGGTAAAAAAAAAAAAAAAAAAAAAAAAAAAGGGGGGTTCACTTAGGAGAAAGTTCACATTACTTTCTGTTCCATCAACAGATTGGTACCAAACCTCCAAATTCTGTCACTATACAGAAAGGAGTGATAGTCGTCACAGACAGAAGACACTGAAGAAGTAAAGGACACTTATCACCGTGGATGTGCTGGGCTATATAAAGAAAGCCATAAGGAGAGCAGTGTTTGGATCTCAAACCATTCTTGTGACCTGTACCTCTCCCTCTTTAACAGAGTGCTGGTCCCAGAGAGCTTCAAAGAATAGATCAAAAGTGTGAGACATACTATTTATCTTAATGGACCACAAGTGCTGAAAGCTAGGGATGAAAAATTTAACATCAGATTTGTCAAATATTTCACTGCTGATGGGATCATTTTAGCAGAAATGACCAATGACAGTGCTTATCCATCAAATTGAAGGTTTAATATAAAAAATAAATAACACAGAAGATAGGGCTTTTAATGGATGATTCATTTATGCATTTCAATTAAAAATCTTGATTGTTTAAATGCAAATGAAGCAAACACAGAAATGCCAGTGCGTTGCATCAGCATGCTTAAAATCACAGCACCATCAGAGATTTGGTTCAGTAAGATATAATGATAGGATCCCGAGTGAAACATATGAGAAAGTTTTACTGTATCTGCAGAAGATATTGCCATCGGCTGTTCCTTACTCTGCTTCTACCAGCAGAAACAACCCCCACAGCAGTCATCTGAAGAAAATGAGAGCTCATGCCCCAGCCAAGCTGTTACTGGACAGTGATCTGTTAAACTAGGAAGTTTTCCTGAAGGGCACATGTCAATGCTCAAACATTTCCAGATCTGAACAAGGCAAGATTAAACTATTCAGTTTATGCTAGGAGGACAGAAGTGACATGCATATACCCGAGATTATCTTTGCCCTGGAATTTCTAAGCTTAACTGCCATTTTACGTAAAATAATTTTTGTTTACTTTTTATAGATCTTACAAGAAAGAATAAGCAAGTACGTACAGAAATCAAGAAAGCATGTTACAGAGCTAATGCATCCAGGCTTTGCAAAGCCAGTTAAGCAATCAAATCAAGGTCACAGCTGAGGTGGACTCAATAGATCAATGAGATTGAATGGCCAAAATTAATATACTAGGAAATTAAAATCAAAAGGATAAAGCTGAGACTGAATTTGTTTTGGTTGGTCTTGGGCTGGGTATATTTAAGGGGAAGCTGTTTTCTTTTCAGTCTAAAGCCACAGCCAGTACTCAAAGAGCGTGCGTCTGGCCAGAAAAAGATACAAATCCTCAAAGGATGTTTGTATCCATCAGGTGCAAGGTCTGTGTTGGTCCTTCCCAAGAGACACCCTCTAAAGCAAAGGGTGTGATCCTGACCTGTTTCATTTAAAGAGGAGGTGCAACAACCATAGTGCTGTCAGCAGCTCGCCTTCATTATTTTCTTCCTTAAATCTCACAGTTGTAACAAGTTACTAGCTTGCTGTTCTCTTTTTTCCCTTTCTAACACAGAGAAAATCTTTCCATAGAAGTGACACAGATGACAGCCAAATCAAGCAGTAACAGCTTTGGGGAAAAAATAATAAATCCAGAAGAATCTGCCTAATTATATGCAAGATTTGCAGAATTTGGTGTTTACTTTTAGGGACCTGTATGTAGTGCTGTTTCTCCATTATAGAGTGCAAATATGCAAGTGTGTGTTTGAGATAAGGCAGTATCGTCCCTGTATAATGAAAAGGAAATGAAAAGAAAGAGTTCAAAATGCTTTATATTTTGGTATCCTTCACTTGTGGTGTTGACAGCAGCTGTAACAAAGTTTCAGGTTGAACACAACTTACAATTCATGTCGAACATCTCAGTGGCATTAGCACAGTCAGTAACAAGTTCTTCACCTCTTTTCCTGTGAATTGTACAGTCACAAGAGGGAAAAGTTTTCTGTCCAGAAGCTGTCCATGCTGGCTGGAAATGAATGTGCTTCTTCCCATCAAGATCCTCACCCCTTTAAGAGTCCTACTCGTGGTGATTAGGACAAGACCTTGCTATAGATGATGTTGCCTAGTGGACATGTGTTCATGAGGGTGAGTGTGCACTGTCATGCAATATCTGCTGGTCTAATTGCAGGCTGCTTGTCAAAAAAAGAGATATGGAGGGCAGGCTGTGAAACTTATGTTTAATTTCTGGCTTAACAAAAAATAGCAAGTGGACAGTACAGTAAAATACTTCAACAGTAAATACAATGTGAGCTCTTTCATGGCAGTTACTTCCTCACCCTACCTTGGGCAGTTAATGCAGGTAAATTCATATCTTTCCCCAAAGAAAAATTATTCATTTTTTTTCTCCATCAGGCTAAATTTCACTCGTAATTAGAGTTTTTCTAGGTCCAGTTCAAACTGATTGCAAGGAACAAGCACAGGTGTGATGGGGAGCAGCTGAGGGAACTGGAGGGGTTTAGACTGGAGAAGAGGATGCTGAGGGGAGACCTCATCGCCCTCTACAACTCACTGAAAGGAGGATGCAGAGAGGTGGGGGTGAGTCTCTTGACCCAAGGAACAAGCGATAGGACAAGAGGGAATGACCTCAAGCTGCGCCAGGACAGGGTTAGACTGGCTATTAGGAAGTATTTCTTTACAGAAGGGGTTGTTGGGCGTTGGAATGGGCTGCCCAGGGCAGGGGGGGAGTCCCCATCCCTGGAGGGGTTGAAGAGTCGGGTTGACACAGCGCTGAGGGATCTGGTGGAGTTGAGAACAGTCAGTGTGAGGTTAATGGTTGGACTGGAGGATCTTCAAGGTCTTTTTCCAACTGAGATGGTTATGTGATTCTGATTCTGTGATTCTGTGAAACTTTGTTCTAAAGGAACAGATTTCCCTTTGAACATGGGCTGGACAACCCTGAGTCCAGGGAACTGGGCTGCAAGGCCTGTGTCTGCCATTACCCTTGGGCTGGAGTGAAGCCCTGCATGGGGGCATGTGGAGCCTCTCCTCCCCTCGCCACATGCTTCATCAGCAGGAAGCAATTAGCCACTCACCAGGTCTCACCAGCCATTTGCCCCAGAACAGCCACATCAGTCATGATGGAAGGGCACATCCAAGAGCTGGGATTTTGATGGGAGGTGGGAGAGGGAGAGAAAAATGAGTCTTCTTGCTGGTTGGCTTGAACATCCCCATGGACTTGTAAAGCCCGGAGCTTGGTTGCTGCCTGTCTGTGTTACAGGTCTGCGCAGAGCATGCCAATGGCTGCTGAGGCAACTTCTGTGAGCAACTATTACCCAGCATGAGGGGCGGGCTGCAGAGCCAGGCCTTCTGTTTGGGCAAAACCCAACAACACTGCTGAATTAAAGATGTAATTGAGGTTTTGGCAAAATTGCAACACAGCTGCCCAAGGTCATCTCCAGTGAAAGTAGCTGAGGAGGTTTACACAGAAGATGTTAATTGGATTTTCGTTTTCTCTTTAGAAAGGTTTAGAGCTATCGGATCTCACCACACTACAAGCGGCATGAATATGTCCAATGATATTGTGAGCTGATTATTGTTCATTCTTAACGGCTTTCCATCTCCGTAACAACGGTATTAGCATTAATATTGTGCCCAGGGCTCTGAATATGGATACTAATGGAACTCAATCAGCTCTTAAAGAACAAAGGATCCCTTTTACATGGCACCCTGTGACAGTCAGAGGATTGGATTAGCAACTTGTCAATCCTCCGGTTTGCAGACCTTTTTTGATGCGCTCTTGAATGCTTGGATAGTATGTAGAATTACATTATCTGAAAAATTAATACAAAACATTAAATGAAAGCTATGTGCTATTCCCTCCTGACCTGATTATTCTAGATTATTTAACTAAGTAGCCAGCATACCCCCTAATTTAAGTGTTGAATTTCTACAACACAAAACGCTATCTTTTCTCATAAAAGAAGCCCACGAAAGAGCAAGCTCAATTGCCAATTATGCTTCTTCCATGAAATCTCTTCTATCCCCTTCAGGATAGGTTTGGGTAAAAATATAATTGCAGTGGATAAGGAAGCTTAAGAAAAGATGTAAATGAAAAATGTTATGTGTTGGCATCTGATTGATCCATTTGAAAGGAAGAGAAGGAGAATTTGACGAGATGGTAAGGAGCTCATAGTTTGTTTCGAAGGAACCCAGCATTTTTAACCTGTACAGGGTGCTGAGCTATAATTAAGAATGGCAAGTCAGTGAAAAATCTATTTAAACTCCTGACAGCTTCTCTAGATTAGCATTTTTGACATCTACATTCACTCTGGCAAATCACTAATGGGATTTTTTTTTAAATTATATTTTTATTAGCTTTCTGCATATAACAAAGTAAAAATGATGTTACAGCCTGGACAGGTCTTTAACTTAAAAGCTCAATACTTACAATGTGCTTAATTAGCTGCCTGATTATTGTTTTACTCTGAAAGAAGTTTTGTAAATGTGTTTTCATCTATAAAGCATCTTTAAAGTGAAAGCAACTGATTCTACTAGTTGGTGAAAACTATAGCAAACCCTAGATAACAAAGCACCGTGAGTAATTGATGTCAAGATATTCATCTCTGCTTTTTTTTTTTTTTCCTGAGACGATTGAAGTACTGAATAACAAAACAAATATTTGGGTGAACTCTTAAGTTATGTAAGTCTTCCCCATTAATAATTATTCTGCAGGGAAAGAATATGGCTCAAGCCTGGTAACTCGGGTATAGGTATAATATTTTAAAACACATCAACAATCTTGTTCAAACTGTGAAGAACTTGCAATAACATTTAAGTCACATGCACTGTGAATGTGTTGGTTTTAATTTGATAGCAAAGAAATACCATCATTAATTAGAATGCTTTCAGATTAGTGTTTGTCTTGCATAATTCAACATTTGCCAAAGTTCAGGGAAGATATGCACTAAATAGAAATTATTACTTTGATAATGCTGCTACATTTCCTCTCCTTAGTTTTAATATGGCTTTTTAATTTGGGTAATGAGTATATATCACTAATCATTTTGAAAGCCTATTACCAACACCAACCAATCCGTCAACTTGAGTTAATAGTTTACTTTATTATAAAAATTGGAACTGGACACAGCTGTGGAGAACTGAAGGAAAGAAAAAAATGCCTCCTTAGCAGATAACCTATTTTCCTCTGTGCACAAAATGCCCCTTGTTCTGTCGGGACTTGTTTTCCCACTGCTGGAACTCCATTGGTAGCCATTAAGCTCCTGCTCGAGACACATTCCACTGCAGGGCATTTGGAAATTAAATGCTCAAGGAATTAGAAGATGACGGTCTTCTCCCATACTTAATTTTCCTGTGTATTATTAGTAGCTGCCTCTGCACTGCTAATGCCCTTCTCCCACTGTGTAGGCATGAGCTGGCAAGGTCATTTATTTTTGAACGTGTTTACTGGAAAAATGCGGTGGCATCTGAATGATTGTTTTGGGAAAAATAAAAATCTTTGGATGAGTCATAAGTGAAGAAAAAAAGGTCATTTGAGAAGATTTCAGTAAGAGAAGAAATTGATAAAGAATATGGAAATGCATTCTAATTAGAATGAAAAGTTTGAAGACTGCACCCTGTAGTGAAATTAGTGTCTGAAGCAGACAATGCTCCTCATTAACAAATCGGGACCTCACTTTTATTACACTTAAACCAAGATTCTTCACTGTGTCCTACCACTTAAAAATATGCATCAGTGACCACAACACTTGCGCCTGTGGTTATTCTTAACCCTCTACATTCATGAGCAAAGAGAAACTTTGAAAGAAGCACTAGTTGAATGAGGGATGCTACAGAGATATGTAGTGTATTATGCTGAAATTGAATCTTCCTTTGAATGGTGGAAGAATAATAAGGACCCTGCCTACTGAATCATGTTAAACTGCAGCATTTATTTATTTTTAGTACAGTTTCATCTGGTGACAATGCAGTCATCATAGCCTTTTTTTGTTAAGGTGTGTGTATATTTCTATTTGAAAACCTTAGCATAAGAAAGGCATGAACCGTAAAGCTTTTAAAATCAACCCCCTCCAAACAGTAAGAACTCCAGTTCCCCCAAGTTTTGATGTTTTGTCATTACTGTGTGTTGTTATATAGGAAGGAGAGGAAGAAAAAAAATTAAATGAGCAAATATTCAGAAAAATTTTAATTAGAAGTCTTTTCTTTAGTAAGATCTTGCTTTGACATTAATCCTTATCTGTAGCTGAGGTGTCATTGGCCTTTGCCAGAATCATGGTCCCATTCTTCCCCACATCTTCTGCACCCTGTAGTCCCCTTCCATCATTCTCCAAACCCAGCCTCTGCAAGGCCAACAACATGCCCCTGGAAACGGAGAACTGCTCACAGAAAATGCCAACAGTCCAGATGAGTGTGAAAGGAAATACAGACCAAACCTGACATGTTCCAAGCCAATGAAATACCTTTTCAGGTTTCCTAGTGGAATATTCCACCAAAAATCTACTATCTGCACACAGAGAGTTTAAGAGTTTTCCATTTCCTGATGGAAAAGAATTTCCCTGAAATATGGTGAATGGCATTTTATTGCTGCATCCAGCCCACATGCTTAGAAAGCAGAAGCCGCATCTCCAACAGCTGAACCAGCTCCATCTGGCCCAGCGGCTGCCCGTGCCCCTCAGCTCGCCTGCCCGTCCCTGTGCCTCGTTGGCCAGCACCAGGCCTGGCCCCGCTGTGCCAGGAGCCAGGACCTGCTCTGCCAAGAGCCTCACCGGTGTTTTCCCCCAGCAGTTCATTGTGCAGCTCCAAGCTGCGGCAGAGGTGCTGGGTACCCAAGCGGATCCATGGCCTCAGCTCCCCATGCTCTATGGCCAAAGCTCGGGGGTGTCTTGTGTCCGCTCTCTTTCCTCTGGAGACCAAGAGGCATCGTCTGAAAAATGCTGCCAGCAGCGTGCCGGCCCTGGCAGGTGCCGCTTTGATCGCAGGGGTACGCTGGAGGTGGCTGCCTCTGGCCTCGCACTGCACGGTGCTGGTGCGAGGTTTCAGCAGGGCTCTCGTGCTGGCAGGAGGCTTGATTTCCCCGGAGCGCCTGTGTTTCAACCCACCTGCAGCTTGCAGTGAGCACAACATGTCTCTAACAGAGATAAAACCTGACTAGCATATCAAGGGAAGGCTACTTTTATTTACTTCAGTCTTGTGAAAGAAGAGGGGTGTGAGGGTGTAGATAAAGGTAATAACTCCAAGCTCTGGTAGCATTTGAAATTATTCTGCTGTTTATGGTTTCTTTTGGCTGCAAGTAATTCTGTATCTGTTAAATAGCCAGTAGGGCCTTCCTACTGATAGGACCGAATCCCAGCGCAGAGCCAAAGCCACAGGCAGGGGATGACAAACAGGAGGCACACCAGGTACAAAGCAGGCATCCGTCTTAAATTCACTTGACTTGTCTGCTGTTTTATGGGCCTTGTTCTCCTTGCTCGCACACTTGTATTCCACTGGTGTCAGTACAGCAACTTCAGTGAAGTCCTCCTGTGTAAGAGCACTTCAGACCCTCCAGACACAGAATAGAAAGGCTTTTCATGCCGTGGCAGCGCCTGACTTCACACACACCACCCCCCTACACCCCCCCAGCCTCACAGCTCTCAGGTTTATTCTCCACTCTCCAGCGTTCTTGCTGTGCAGCACTGCTAAGCCATTTGGGTAAATGTTTTTTTAAAAAACTAGTTATTTTTGTTATCTACTTTGTCATGGGAGCTGCAAGAGCTCACCTTGCTGAAGTGCTTAGGGACCCTGCCGCCACCGAGCAGCACGGCTGGGGGAGGCGTGCCTGGGCAGGGAGCTGGGGATCACGCCTGCGCCGTGGGGACGGTGCTGGGGGGGGCGGGATGCTGGAGAGCTGCAGCTAATTACAGTCAAAAATCATAACTTTAGACAACTCTAATGTTTGCAGCTGGAAAGACTTAAAAGCTATTTGCCTCTAATCTCCCTCTGACAATCAATGAATTGAACAGTAAATGTTATTAGACTAATTTACTGTTCATCAAGAGTAAGAAATGAATAGAATAATTTACTATTCATACATCCAACTGTGTGACATGTGTACAGATCAGTTTGAAAGAAAAAGCAACATTAGGGTTCCAATTCTCCTCCCATACCTTTTTTTATTCCAATTTATCTCCATTCTTATCTGTAAAGCTGCTCTGGCTTTGCCCCAGTGACAGAATGACCACATCTGTTTGGGTACACATCTGCTTTGGTATGTGGAGTAATTTGCTACCTACCTAACCATCTCAGTATTTTTCACTGGGGGAAGCAGTCACAAACCGTACAACTATAAAGGAAGCCCCTGCTAATTCTCAGTTCTTTGTGGGAGACAATTACCTCCAGTTTTTGGGCAACTCCCATGAGGATGCTACAGTTGTGCTGCATCTTGAACATCTCATCCTTCTGCTGTGGTTATCCTCGTTATTTGGGAGTTTGGAACATGCAAGGAATAAATAGTATTATTTGCCCTTTCTAGGCCAAAACCAGGATAGTGTTAGGCATTTAGAAATGCTGAAAAACCTGCATTTCTTATAGAACTCGGCAATATTAATGTGTGGAAAAACCCCCAAAAAACAGGCCCACAGCCTCCCTGATCAAATAGTCTCTGAATATTTTAGATATTAAAGAGAGAATATGAGAGCATATCAGTCACTTTTTGGATGCCACAGATCTGAACACAAGGAAAGCACAAGGATAAGTGTGGTCTAAAATGACTGGAAATGAGGTTCTCATTGGGGTTCATATTACCTGCTGGTGGAAATGGCCTTCCAACCCTCAGTGATGGTTTCTGGGGTCAAAACTCTGGGCTTCCTGACTATGGTAAGAGGTATGACAGCCCTGGTGACCTTATCTCCCAACCCAGCACAGGACCAATGTCCTCCCTATTAATTCCCCTTGGCTAAATTAATTTTTTCCACAAGTTGCACCAAACAGAAGCAGTTTTTTAGCTCAGAGGAAATAGCTGGTAAGTGCACACAGACAAATTCTCACTTCAGCTGTATAGTTTTTCCAGCATCTCAAGAGATGCCACAGTTTTTGTTTTGATAAACAAGATGCCACCTACCATCTGCCATCTCCCATTGCCTCTGTCAGGAAGTGCGGGTTGGAGAATTCTTCCGACTGGAAGAGTCTCAGCTGTCTCTGCACTTCAACACTACCCTTTCGTGTAATCTTTAAAGGTCTGTCCACAAGCTCTGAAATGCTAGTATTGAAAAGAAAATCTGACAAAACCAAAGATTCAACCTTGAAGATTTAGGATCGATTTTGCTTTTAAAACTATTAAAAAAAAATTAGCAACAAAGCAGAAAGAACAGTTTTACGTTTTTTTCCTACTTCTGAGCTGCATGCTTTTTCCCAGGACCCGACAGTCAGGCTCAATTTTGTCCTCCCCATGCGCTAGCACCAGTAAGAGAGATCCCACCAGCCAAATGCCACTTCAAGACTCCCAAGCAACTTTTTCCTCAGAATGTCTCCTTTCTCACATATGAAGCATAAGAAGAGCTCAGTGAGGTTCCTCAGGATGAAAGCTTTCCTCCCAAGTTCTTACCGATGAAGATGAGCCCCAGAGCCAGTGATGGTCCAGTGGAATTTAACCTTTTCTGACTAGCAAAAGGGATGTGATGCTTCCTCTGGAACATGCCACAACAAGTTCAGGTTCATCTGGGGCCATGTGTCTTGCAGGACTGTTCACCCAGCTGACCCCCATGTAGACAAGTTGCAGATGCTGAGCCAGGTGAGATAATTTGCAGTGCAGTTTTAGCTGGTGGCAGCACAGTCATTATGAGAGTGCCATTACTGTTACAGCGTTAGCAAGAAATTGTGCCAAAGGCTGGCTGTGATCATGTAAATAGTTCATGGAGGAATGCAGGGATTATGATTAGCTTGTGCTGGAGGTGGGGAAGACACCTGAGAAAAGATGTTCATGCCCGTGTGGGAGCACAATTGTTGCCAGCAGAGACACAGGGGATGGGCACAGCTCCTGCCCTGGAAGGCAGAAATGTTGGACTGTTTGGGGCAGAGCTGACGGCTAGCTGATCTGCAGCCAGCTCTGGTTTCTGTGCTAGGCAATGTTTAAAAAATAGAATCAACACATCAAATGATGTGTCATGTAAGTTTTCCATGTCAAGGAAAATAGCCCGAGGCCCTTCTTCCCACATTTGCTGCTACAACAGCCAGACAACCTGGCCCCAAAATTTATTCTGGTCTTTAATCAGGCAAAATCCCTGTGATCTCCGAGGTTGGGCTTCACGGTTTTGGAAAGAGATTATACAGTTTACTAGAAGAAAGGCACTTGCCCACTGTTCTTGAGGTCTGTGGTCACCGTGAGAGTCACGCATGTTGTGCACTGCCTGCTGAAAAAGTGGAAATGTTCTCATTTGCCCCAGTCATCTCTGTGCAATAAACATCCAGCGTAGCTGCTTCAGAGCCATTACTCATGCTATGTTTCCTTCTGTATACACAAAAGCAGATGCTATCCAGCACCCAGATGACCCTGAGTGCTGCTTTCATCCTGTGCTAGTTTTGCTTTATTATTTTTTTCCATGCTCTTTGTGCTGACGTTTACCCTTCCCCACAACTATGTTGCCCTAAGGACAAAGCTGGTCCTCCATAGACCAGGCATAGTGAGGGTGCACAGGATGCAAGGTCACTTCTACTCTTGAATTTTTGTTCCCCAATTTAGGACACAAATACAATTTTCAAGTGGCCGTGGTGAGATTTCCCCTCCATGCACACATCATGCTTCCCTTTCTGCTTCAAGTAGTTATTTCACAGGTTTCTTTTTACTTGGGGTATTGTGAGATGCCAATATTGCCTTTAGGAGAGAACAGCAACCTGAATGTGAGTTCAGCTGACGCAGACTCCGGCCACCACCAGCTCCAGGTGGAGCAGGACCATCACAGTGCTCACGAAAGTCTCCATTTCAGGTTCTCAGGACACTGAATCATTCAGGACTCTAAAACAAACACACTTTCAGGAGAGAAAGGCCATAAAACTAGATATGAGCCTGGGTTTAAAAAGAACAAGCCCTAAACAGGCTTGTAGGCCAATATGCAATTTCTCTGGCAGGCAATATGGTTTTCTTGTATATATAATAAACCTCAGTAATCAGTATTGCTCTGAGCTGCCACAACCCACTCTCTCCCGTGGTGCAACCCTGGTCGCTCTCACTGATGTGTGCTATTTCTGAACTAAAGCATAAGGTTTATCATCCCTGCTGTTCTACCCTGCATGCAGGAGTAAAGAAAGGTCGACTACTGTGTTCAGGCAGCATCAAATTACTGTAAAACAAGTGAGATACTGCAGGGATATACGGGGAATCTCAGCATCTTCACTTCTCTTTCAGGTTTTTAGTATAAATGGGTCACAAACTGTTGCATTCTTAACAGAAATATGAGCCATCAACTCACACATCTCTTCCAAACTAACGTGCAGTATGGATTTGCAAATGAAACCTTTATGTACCTGGACATCTCTGAAATGCACTGATGATGACTTCCTCCTCCAAGTGATAGAGGAGACAACGAGGAGAGGTGCTATGCTGGATCTTGTTCTCACCAACAAGGAGGGGCTGGTGGGGATATGAAGCTCAAGGGCAGCCTTGGCTGCAGGGATCATGAAATGGTGGAGTTCCAGATCCTTAGGGCAGCAAGGAGGGTGCACAGCAAGCTCACTACTCTGGACTTCAGGAGAGCAGACTTTGGCCTCTTCAGGGATCTGCTTGACAGAGTAGCATGGGATAAAGTCTTGGAGGGAAGAGGGGCCCAAGAAAGCTGGATGATATTCAAGGATCACCTCCTCCAAGCTCAGGACCGATGCATCCAGACAAAGAGGAAGTTAGGCAAAAACACCAGGAGGCCTGCGTGGATGAACAAGGAGCTCTGGCCAAGGTCAAACACAAAAAGAAAGCCTACAGAGGGTGGAGCAAGGACAGGTAGCCTGGGAGGAATACAGCGAAACTGTCTGAGCAGCCTGGGATCAGGTTTGGAAAGCTAAAGCCCTGATCGAATTAAATCTGACCAGGGACGTCAGGGACAACAAGAAAAGCTTCTACAGGTACGTCAGTGATAAAAGGAAGACTAAGGAAACTGTGGGCCCTCTCCAGAAGGAAATGGGACATCTGGTTACCTGGGACATGGAAAAGGCTGAGGTATTTGATGACTTTTTTGCCTCAGTCTTCACCAGCAAGTGCTCCAGCCACACCACCCAAGTTGTAGAAGACAAAGGCAGGGACTGGGAGAATGAAGAACCACTCACTGTAGGAGAAGATCAGGTTGAGGCCATCTAAGGAACCTGAAGGTGCACAAGTCCATGGAACCTGTATGATAAAAAAGATGATAGGAAGTGTGCACAGCTACATGGAGGGTAAGCATCACACACAGCTCTGGGTTGGGCATGTGAGAGGAATTGGGCACTTCTTAATCAGTTTTTTAGACTCCCAAGTCTGAGTGGGATTTACTCAAAACCCTACTGCCGTAACACCAACCTGCACACACCACCCAGGCAGTGTTGTCTTTGTCTGCACTGACAAACTGCTCAGACAGCACAAGACCAGTATCAGTCCTTCTTCTGTCAGAGAGGACATGAACCTTTATCTTTCCAAGCTGAAAACAAGCTACTCTATAGATCTGCATCCGTAGACCTCAACACTCCTTTCATCCATCTATCGAAATGTGTGTACCTGCCTGCTTCTGAGTCCACAGATACAGCACTCAGCATAACACCTATAACTAATTGTGCAGTTGCATCACTTGGGGTTTGTCTGTTTTTAATTACTTCTACTGAAATTCAGGCAGGGCTGATGACAGGGAGATGCAGCCCACTGGCTCTCTCACCTTTTTGAAGATGCAAAGTGTAACAGGGAGCTGGCATCCTAAAGCACAGGTGAGGTGGGAGGCATGATGCGGCAAGTAAGTTGGTATGGGAGTAAATTAAAGAGTAGGAGCGTGGACTTGTAGCAGCAGGTGAGCTGAGGGATTTAAGAGGTGACAGCTAAATGCACCTCCTGTTAACCTGCACCTTTTAAAGCACCAGCTGACAGCCTAACACAGTCCCCACGCTGATGTCTACGGTGCCATGAGATGTTGTTATTCCTAAGAGTGGCGCGTCAGCTGCTCACCCCACAGGTCCTGCCAGCCCTGACCCATGCAAATCGCAGCTTCACCCACTCCCAGGCTAATGGCAATGCCGTGAGCTCAGCCCTGCAGCCCGTCCGGGAGCAGCAGGCTTCACCTGGCAGGGACCTGGTGGCAAATTGCAAAAGCTCTTACAATACTGAGAAAGAAGCTAATTTTTTACCAATTATTTGCCAAACAACATGTAATTAAATAGTGCAGAACTGTCTGCGACGCATCTTTGGGTCTTTAGGCCATTTCCCCCCCCCCCTGTTTGTGACACACTCCTACAGCACTTCAAGGCTACTGCACACTGCAGAGCAGCAGAGGGAAAGAGTAATAATTGAACAATTAACAAGTGATGTCATAAAACAATGTACTTAAAATGAAATGCATAATTAAAATAAGTGAACCAAGAAAAGATGCAACCGCACACAGGAAAAGCACACACAAAAATTGTTGACAGTAAGTCTCATATAGGAACTGAAATATGCAATTTAAAGGAAAAAAATAGCACTGGAGTGCTTAAACAAAGATGTGGCATGAACCAGCAAGCATCTCAGTGATTTGCCAAAAAATATAATAATGTTGCAAAAGAACTATTCTCCGAAGTTAACAAGTTGGACCATAAAACAGTCCTTTGGTGGCTCCCTGTGTCATTATTTGCTACCAAGACACTGCACTGATGGGCTCTTTGGGATCGCTGGATCCAGCATTAGCTCAGTAAGCAGGAAAGCAGAGTTCCCACCAGATTTCCTGCCTGGAGAGCTGTTAGGATCCGTGCGAGTTCTTTAAAGAGCAGAACTGTGTACAATACTGCACTCAAAATGACCCCATTAGGAATATAATCTTCTGCAACAAATGAGATGTTTGGGGAAAAAAAACACAGGAAAGCCAAAAGAGAAAAAAAAAAAAAAAACACACAACAACAAACAAGTCTTCTTGACTGAAGCTCATCCTAAAAATGCAATTTTTTGAGGAGCTTTGCGTGCTGCCTGTATCTCTGCTCTTGGGAAGACCAGAGAGGGGATTTTCTGGTGGCGTCCTCCCCAAGGTCAGGCTCTGGACTTCTCAGTCTGGTTTCACCCCAGCCGACCAGCGGTGCTGTGGGGCCAGAGGGTGCCATGAGGTGCGTGTTCATTCACAGTATGTAAAGTCCTTTACTCCAATTTCTCTGCTTGCTTTCAGCACTTTTTTTTTTTTTAAACTCAAGACACTAGAAAAGATTTTAAAGCGTGAGGCAGACGTGCTTTCCAAGAATAATTGCTCTTTGGCTGATGCACAGGAGCTCTGCTCATGCATTTCTGGGAGATGCCTGCAGACTGCTAACTGCTCTGGAAGCCTTTCAGCCTTTGCTGCCTGCAAATGGCATTATTATTCACTAATAGCCTTGGCTCACCATGTTGTCTTTTGGTTAGTTAGCAGCTATTCTACAAGTCAGAGACAGGGAAAGAGAAACATATGTTTAAGCAGTAGCCAACTTCTGACCTGTAAAAAAAAAAAAAACCTGGAGAGTTTTCTCAGAGCAATTCCCACCATTAGCTGTGAAGTGATTAAGAGGGAACCTGTCAGCTCTGGGAGCGGGTGTCCATCCCATCTCCCATGAAGCAGCTGCTGTTTCTCAGACAGGTTTCTGTAGAGGACGATGCAAAGGACATTCATGCTGTCCCACTAACCCTAGGACGGCTGCTGCCACAGGGTCATGCAGCAGGCAGAGCAAGGGTTTCCAGGGGGTAAAAGAGAGGAAACAATGTTGTGTGGGGCCCCAAAAATCCATTGCAGAGCATTTCCAGATCTAGATGGCTACCCTTTTCAAAGCACTTAAATGACAACTATTCATACATCTCATTAAAAGTCAAGAGGACTTAATAATAAAATCCTTGCTGCTTTGTTGTTCTTTTCTAAAGGTTAGGGATTGGGTTTGTTTAGTTTTCTTTCTTTAAGGTTACTTGCTCACCTGCTCATTTCTTTTTGGATATTGTAGGATTCTGTTATTTACTGCTCAAGCAATCCCAAGAACTGCTCTACTGACATTTCACGGTATTTAGTATTGACCAAACACTACATGATAAATCTTTATAATACTCCAGAGAGACCATCAAGGGAGCAGTTACAAATATATACATTGCAGCATGTTGTGTTCTGGGTTAAATGAAATATAAAATCGCATCACCAGCCTGGGTACTAATGGCTCTATCAGTATTCCATCACACCCCAGCTGCAGGTATGGTGGTTGCCATTAAGACATCAACATTTGTCGATCGCTGCAGATGGTAACTGATGGATCGCTCTTTCCCTCGGTACGTGGGGAAGGGAACAGGAACTGCAGTAACGTCGGTATCTTGCCCCATTCACTGCTCAAACCTCATGGGGAGTAGTGAGCACCTAGACAGACAGACAGACGGACAAAGCGGCACAGAGAGTGCCATGCCATGGTTTGGCATGGTCTTACACTGCCATCCTGCGTGCTAGGCTTTCTGCTCCAAGAGACAGAGCATTTTCAAGCTCTCAGAAAGTTCCAGATTAGTTTTGAGGTTTGGGTAATTTATAGCTAAGTTGATTTCACCATCATTAGCTTTTGTACGTTCAAACAAGGTTTAATTTTCTTTGGAAGATGCAGACGTGTGTACAGCTAGATAATACCCTGTTTATTTTACTGACTAATTCATCACTTAAAGTGCAGGACTATAGGTTGAGAGACCAAGACTTATGCACAGTCCCATACCCCTAAATCAGGCCAATAAAAGTTAAATTCACACTGTTTGCAAGCACTTTATGCAGATGGAAAATGTCACCTTGTCTGAAATACTTTATGGTGCGATGCTGAAGCAAAAAGAAATCCCACAGTGAGAGATTAAAAAGCTTCACTAATGCTTAGCTGGGAGGCACACAGCTCTGCGCCACCTCCTCCCCATGCGATGGGGAGGCTTCTCCTGGTAGCAGCATCTGGCTGGTACTCTGGCTGCGTACGGAGCAGCTCCACGAGCTCCAGTGCCCCGACACCCACCTGGGCATCACTGAACCCAGTCTTGAGCAGCGCTGAGGGGGGTGGCCGCAGGGGACATAGTCAGCCCCACCGATGAGGAGCTCATTGGCTGCTGGGCAAGTTGGCAGGGCTGTTGCACCAAGTCAGGCTCTTGGCTTTAGCTTATCACACGATTCGTGGGACAAGGGTTTGGAGAGCAATCTGAAGTGGATGGTTATGCCGGGTATATTTTACCACTTAGTTATCAAGGCTCTTCAAGCCACCTCTGTGCTGTCTCCTGCTACCCAAGACAGAGCCAGGACAGTGTTACAACCATGGTGAGAAACTAACTTTTTAAAAAGCAGCTTAAAAATTACAGAAACCACCTGCTAACTTGGCCAGTGAGCCATTGCAATACAAGCCTAGCGCAGCTGTAATCCATCCAGCAAGTTCTGGGCTGCCCAAGGGGTACCCCAGCTCAGGAGGAGCCTCGCTGTGACCCCCAACTCCATGGGAGCCAGGGACAAGCCCCCCCCAGGAGCCAGGCACGTACGGAGCCCAGCTCTCCACTGCTGGCCCTGCACTGGGCAAATAAGAAGCCGCTAGAAATCAGCGTGCCTGGACCTGTTAAGCTGTGCAGAGTCACACTTACTGAAGCAAAATCAACAGTCTCAAAAGCCCAATTCCCGGGCGGGAGAGATATAAATCGTGAGTGGAGCTGTCGCCCCGCCGCCTGCCCGCATTGCCCGGGCTTGTCACAGCTGCCAAAGCAGGAGCAAGGCTGATTTCCTCTGCAAACTTTGCAAAGCTTCTCCAAAACACTTCATCCCTCTCCCCACCAAAAGGCGGGGAGATCGCCTCGGTCTCTGTGCTCTGGCAGTGCAGCCGACTGTAGGCAGAGCATTAAATGCTCTGAAAGCGTTTTTACAGTGGGGAAGTGGAGACTCTGCAAACAGCTAATGGGTGTATTTCAATTCCCTATTAATTGCATATTTATTACTCCGCTGCTGCAAGGAAACGTCATGTTACGTTGATTAAAGCTTTGCAAGCTGTACAGTAAATATTTTAAACAAAAAAGGTTTTGATCTCTGTTGCTGTTGGGAAGGGTGGGGGGAAGCTGCCATTAGAGTTGCTATAATTAGCAAGCTCCATTGCAGACAGTATTTCCCACAGGCTCTGCAACATGCTTTGTGTGTGTCTGCATGTATTTAGACAGAATATTATTTTATGTATACGTTATCTATAAATTATATATATTTTTAGATATATCTTATGTCTGAGAAAAAAAGAAGAAAAGCAGCAAGCCTGTGCTGCTATCTCACATCTCACAGACAGAAAAGATAAAAGACTTAAAAGGCAGAAAAGAAAAGGGGATTTACGTGCACTGACTGAAGTTTGGGGGGGGTTAGGTGACCCGCCTGCTAGCCCTGGCTGCCCAGATAACGTGCCTGATTAATTAAGCCCTTGCCTGTACATGCTTCTGTTACTAACTGCCAGGTCCCTGCACATATGCTTTTGGTCTCCCTCGCTTGATGGTGTCAGTCATGGACTGTACGTACAAGAAGATTTCACTGGGCAAGCTCTTCTAAACGTCACCCAGACATCAGGCAGAGATGACCGGACACAGACATCCCGAGCTTCGTCTCCTGACCATCTGTGTGGTGTTGTCAATGTATCCCAACAGCAGAGTAAAAAACAGTCCATATTTCTGACAGACTGAATCATCTTCATCTCTTGTTCAGCCCCCACTCACCTTCTGCACATGAGGCTGCAAAAAACAAAACCCACAGCAAAACTATGGTGGCAATATGTGACCAGCAGAAGTTTTGCTCACTTCAAAGGTGCTCAGGTATCAGTTTGGTCCCAGCCCGCGGCAGCAGCAGGATCCCCAGCCCCAGCTCAGGACCCTCTGCTTGCTCCCCCTGTGCTGGCCGAGGGCAGATCCCTCTTCCCCTAGCTCTTCTTTTCTTGACATTTGACATGAATTAGAGGAGACATCAGTCATACTCAGCCAAACAACCATGGATACCTGCCACAGGACAGGACAAGCTAAAATGATACTAATATAGGAGAGACAGGTCCGGCTAATAAGCCCAGTGATTTGCAGCTCAGCGGAGTCATGGGCAAACCAGAGGGGTGTCTCTTGGGGGAGCTCAAGCAGCCCAAGCTCAGCCCCGGGGCTGAAACACAAAGTAGTGCTGAGCTTTGGTAAACCCCTTAAGGGTCAATACACCCTTCAGAGCACAAATTCATTACTATCTTCAAACCTGATTTCTGTAATCCCCAAACCAGAGAGCAGTGGCTGGAAGAGGGCTCCCAAACAGGCTGTGTGGGAGGCAATGCACCCACCCCTCGGCGAGGGCGATGATCAGAGGTATCTCAGGTTGTGTCCAAGCCAGGCTTTAGCTTTTAGATTGAGTTAGTAAAGGCTTGGTCGTATAACGTAGGCATGCAGATACGGAATGATTTATTTTATTGTGTAGCCCTGAGCGCAGTCATAGTGCTCTCTATTCCCATGTTGTTTTCCCAGAGTTTGTAGCTGCTACAGGCAAACCGATGGGCAATTTTCAGGAGCAAAATTTGTTGTTGTCAAGTCTTCAGAGTTTATTAAGCTGCAGTATTTGACTTGGCTCATTTCCTACAGTGGCTCCCTCTTGGAACTGAGTGATTGCAGGGAATGCAGCAGTTATTAACAGTAAAACAAGTTTCAATCTCTTATGATTGTACATGAAGGCTTGGAAGTGTGAACCTTCAAAGGCACAAAATACAGAAAGCAAAGCCAGAAGTTATTCAGAATGTATTTCTTCAACAAGGGTTTTTGAAACCCATTTCAAAATTCAAGGGACTTTCTGTCTGATTTTTGAAACAAAAGTTGGCAATGCTAAAACTAAATGAGGCGTATTTACACCTCACTGATTTCTGTGAATGAAGGGGTGCTGGTGGGATAGGGGGGTCCATGACTCCATTTGGCAAGTCCCAGTGCAGAGAAAAGAAATTAAATAAACAAAGCAGGAACCGAGTACTTTCAAAAAGAATCAAACAGCAAGGACCATTAATGTTTTAAGAGATAGGAGCTGTATGTGAGCCAACCATCCCCAAGATATTTATTCCCTATCTTTAAAATAGGGAATTGCATTAGAACAGGTAGAATCTTTCAAAGCAGGGAAAATTTTTAAGGGCACTCACTACACTTTAAAGAAGACTTCAAAAACCATCTCCAGCACTGAGCTGAATAAGTTGGAGAGATTTGTAGGTTATAGCAAGGGAGAGTGATGGGAATACATATGGAGCAAGCTGGTTACCGCAGTAAACAAACCTCCCCCAAACTAGCAGCAAGTGCTTCAGCTCAGGAACAAATGGCTTCACATCTAGAAATATGTTTTAAGGTAAGACAAGGTGCTGGGTAAACACCAGCCAAGAGCTATAAACTATTGCTATAGAAGGTGAAAACCAACCAGCGTTGGCCATTGGGTTGGCGAGGAAGAGCATAGCTAGACATTCTGTTCTTCATAGGCTGAGATGTAGCCTTGAGGAAGCTAACCCCTGAAGGCTTTGAAATTAAAAATGATGAAAAAGGAGAAGTTTTCATTACAAAGGAGGACAGCATAACACAGCTATAGAGGCAGAGCTTCAAACAGTGCTGCTTTAAATCTGCAACAAAGCCAGCAACTGCACCGGAAGAAAGCGAATCTGCGCTTCTATTCATCCTGCACCATCAAGGGCAACACGCAGCTCGCCTTTCTGTGCATCCCGGCTGGTTTGTAAGAATGAACTATTTTATCTCATGGAAAGAGACATTATCATTAATTGACTTGCATAGTGCTCTTCACTAATGGCTGGGTGCTGTAAAACAGAGATACTATAATCATGCCAGGAGTTTGAAAATTAGCAAAGATTGCTTTATTTCCCCCAAAAAAGTGTGTAAGAAGTGCCACCTCTCAGGCCCTGCCAGCTGGCAGCACTGCGTGGTAAGTGGTGGGCAGGCTGGGTCTCCCCAGCACCCCGAGCCCAGGCCAGCACCTCGCCGTTGCCTTGCTGCACTGGTTGGCTTCGCTCCCCACTTGCAGCTCTGCAGACATCTGCACAGGCAGGTCTGGCATTGCCCTTGGACTATAGTCCCCGGGTTCTCTCCCAAGCACAGGAGCTGTGGCAAGGACTGCAGGAGGTTTCTTTTCCCAGCTTTCCTTCTCATGATCCTAGCGAGACAGAGGTAACTGTACCTCCTGCATCCTTGCAATATTGCCCCCCCCACAGTGTTAGGATTTGTTGTTATTATTAATTTAAAAAGCCATTTGGGTCTTCTTTTTCAGGATTTATTATTATTTTTATCATACTTATTCTGATTTTTTTGAGGATTTATTATAAAATGATAAAAATTCCTTAGGCTCTGTCAGCTCTCAGGGTTGCTTCAGGGATGAACTGAGTGGTTTTTTCCCATAAGTTGGGGCAGATGAAAATCAGGGCATCCCCAAGGTTGCTTGTGATGGTGCTTGTTCCTTGTTACCCCTTGCATGAGCTACCAGAGAGCACACCCAAGGCGGTGCAGCCCAGTAAGCATCCAGCCTGACTCAGTGTTGGACCGGGGTCTTTACATCAGCCCAGCGTTGTTCAATGAAGTTATTTGCACCTCGCATGCTTTCAGGGACACCTTTCCTATCCTCCCTGAAGGCCAACAAGTTTCCAGATAGCATGAAGGGTCCTTAATATAATATAAGATCAGGTCCAGGACACTCCATTACCAAGGAGATACTTAACTAATGTTCTGCTTGTAGTAGGAGGTCACAGGAGATTTATCTGAAGAGATGCACATAGAAAGAATTAGCAGACAAGTCATTTCACAACCTCTAATACCCTCACCTTCTTAGTTGCTCAGATGAAATGCCTTAAGGGATACATTTTACAGGAGCTCAAAAGTGAACTGGAAACTGCTTAGATCACACAACTTATGCATTTTAAATAGCAGTGTAAAATACCATGCTTTACAAAAGCACACTGTTGTACTGAGCAGTAAAGACATGCTCAGAGAGGTGATGCTGAAAAAGTCACAGGAAATACAATAGAAAAAAACCCCACATACAGCAAAACAGATCTGTGACTTACTAAAGTTTATGATTAAAATTTAAAGACTGTTCAAGTTTTATTCCCCATAGCTGCTGCTCCCTGGACAAGAAGAGACAGAGAGAGACTGACCTTGAATAATTAAGCCAGTCTGTGGCACCAGATCAATTGCTGGTATTGGCAGAACTCCACAATCAGGCATTTTGAAATGCAAGTGTCAAAGTGCATGTAACTATGGGGCTTTTGGTGCAAAGCAGCCAATATAAAGGAGAAGAGGTGAAGAGTGAGAGAAAATAGATTGTGGAGTTTTGAGCACAGTCATGGGGGAGGCATGGGAAAAGTTTACATTTCCTAACTCTAACAGGGCAAAACTTGCAGCTGACAGAAACCCAGCATGCTTTTTTTGCTCCTGTAACCTTGTAGAAGTCACCTGGAGCAAACTGAATGTCTCTGGAGTGACTTAAACCCATCACCAGTTCTACAACAGACTCTGAGCAAGTACCAATCAACAGTTTAATTGAAAATAAACTTTGTAAATCCAGGGAAACATCTCTGTTCAACATCAATTACTGTACAAACCAAAAGTGTTTGAATCCAGGTGGGCATTCTCAGAAGTGGTGGGTGTTTTTGCTGCTGTTTCTGTACTCCCTTGGATCCGATAGCACTAAGGTGACCCACCAGAATGGGATGTGGTGAATTTTATAACAGCCAAGAAAGGCTTTATATTAATATCAGCCAAGTAAGACTTTGTATTAATTTCAGGAGCCATGGGAACTCCTATTTAAATCTCTTCCCAATCCCTTGACCTACAACTGTGTACGCGGAAGAGCAGTCTCAGACAGATAAGACAATCATTGTGTTCCCAGTGCAACAGTCCTGGAAGATGCCCTTGATACTGGCATTATTCCTAAGGCTCTCTGCCAAACACTACTATCCAAAATTCAAGACCCCTTAGGTGGTTTTCCATAGGAAAGGCAAGGGATAGCATGCAGAGAGGATTTTTCATGCACAAAAGGTCATAGTCCCATGCAGCCCTGCCCAATGGCTCTCTCCAGCTACGAGGAAGGTGGTAAGATGTTGGCACAGCCATCGCCAGAAATCAGGGACTTTCCTGTTCCCTCTTGCAGGGTGCCCTGTGCAGCTTCTGTCAAAGGAGAAAACTGCATGGTAACAAGGGAAGGGAGAAGACATGGCCATTACACTGCCAGTTCCAAAACATTTATAGCATTTTGTGGTACCTGGTGTTTCCCAGAAAGCTCCAGCCCCTACAGTCCTGTGATGAGACAACATCAGCTTCCTTAGATTTAGTTTTAGAGTTCATAGTGAGTTACAATTTCCAGTTTTCTCAAGTATATCTTATAGCTGCAAATTCCAGGAGGAAATCAAAAGCAACCGAAATATATTAAAAAAAGAAGAACATTGATTCTTAAGTCAAATTTAAAACACTTCTTAATCAATACACAGGGTGGCCGTTCTGTAGTGATCTGAAGACCTGGCTTAAAGTAGAGCATGGGGCAACAAAGAAAGCATGATTATGGGCAGCTGCTGGCCACGTGGGCTGAGGAGGATGTCTTCCTCACGTTCTCCCAATGCATGACCATTCTTTCCAAGTACCAGGAGGACCCTGCATTCACTCCAGTGCAAATATAAAGGAAGGCAGGAGGCAGTTAGGAGAGTGAGAAGAGATAGAAGAGTTTCTCGAGACTTATGGGGCTGGCTGCTACACCATCCCCGTGCTATTCCAGCTCCCACTAATGCTGGCACATTACAGGCCTTTCAGTGCCTTTGTTCTCTTTCCATTTCATGGGCTTCGGTTCACGCAGCTTCTACGATGGAGTGAAAGGGAATCAGCAGCCCAGGCTCCCCTCCTTGGTGGAAATGCTTTGAAACTTTCAAAGAACCCAACTCTTTCCCCACATCCCTGTGTTAATATGCACTGACTCTGCTCTTGACGCACTCCATTGTAAATGATGTATGAAATGAAATCTCCTTGCTCGCCTAATGCAGAGAAGAAAGGCTCTGTAGGCAATGCTACAACATTCGCATCTAGAGAAAAAGGCAGCGAAGCCTCAGACTCCCTATGAACGATTTTTTTTTTTAAGTTGTTGCTCTTCAGTGTTGGTGTATCTCCCTTTTATTTTTTTTTTTTTACTGAGTGGGGATTTGAATTCAGATTTCACAGAGAAACCCAAATCACTTGCATATATTTCTAAGCCTTTTGCAGCAATTGTGTGACTGTTCGCATCCCTTCATCAGAGGGAATAGCAGCAGTAAACTCATTAGCCCCACAAAGCAGCAGAGTGAAAAGAATGGCTTAAAACTTGCAGGAGGGAAGAGGCTGGGTGCATGGGGAAACGGCAGTGGATGTTAAGCTTGATCTGGATTTGAGACCTCCTTACAATTTTATATGAAGCTGTTTCAAAACCAGACTGTGTCAGCAGTCTCCAAAGGGAAAAGGGATCAACGCAGACCGGGAGCTGTCGTGGGAGCAACGCCTGAAGGTCAGCAGTTTAAAGCAGCAAATACACCATGGGCTGTTTCCAAGGGCTGGACCAGATGATGGATTAGTTGAGGGCAAAGGGAAAGTCGCTAGAAGGGAGAGTGGAGAAGGTGACTGAGACATTGCAGGAGGCACAGAGAGAGTATCTGCCGGTGACAAATAGTCGTGTACTGCTCGTGAAACCCTTATTATGAGTTTACTCCAGATGGACCAACCTCAGCAGCTCCTGGGCTCAGTGGGACCCACATGCTCTCCCAGTGCACCCATTTGCCATGGAGCCACCTCACAGCTGGCTGCCCTGCTTTGGCCAGGCAGAGCCTGGCTGGGGAGTAAAGTGTCTGTGCTGGCAGAGGACAGGCAGTGTTAGAGCTTCTTGCCAGTGACTTTTGGCGAGACAAGTGCGAGTCAGCAGCCTAGTCCCTGCTCTCCCCAAATCCCCAACAGATACCTCATCCTCTCTGGTATAACACTGATGATGTAGCGACAACTGGGCAAAGCTTTGCAAGAATAAGAGAATAACAAGCCATGCTGTGCGAAACCAGACGCAAGGACCCACCCGCAGCAGGTGACAGTCATCTCTTAGGCCAGCTAACAGTCTCCCATACTGATGAGATTTTTGATATCCTCCGGCCAGGCACTGACTGTCTTTGTTTTCTCTGCAGCCAGGACTGAGGGAGACCCCGTCCTTTGGGCTGACACACGTTTGGCCTGTGCTCCCGGTGCTGCTCCTGCACGGTGTGGGCACTGCACTCTGTTTTCCTTGGCCATGTGATGCCTCCTGCACACTGCCATCACAGCACTGCTGCCACGAGCAGTAAACTCTGCTTATAAAGCTTTAGTAAACTTCTAGGGATGACATTTTTATAGCTGACAGATGAGCCACCTTGATGGATTATTAGACACTGTTCACCATCCTTGCTAGACTTTACGTTACTAATGAGTTCTAGGGGCTTTGCTTTCATTTTTCTTTCCCTTTTGTTTGTTCTGAACAGCAACTTTCAGAATGACAAAACAAAATGCTTCAAGGCAGCAGCTGGAGCTTGAAATTAATAATAAAAAGTAGTTGAGCTGATGTTTGGTTGCAGAGTCATGCTAACAAAAGTGCGTGTTTCACACAACCGCGGTACTTGTGAGCAACCTGCTTTGCATCCCCGTTTCCACGGAGCTGCTGGGCTGGCAAATCAATGCTGCTGGGGCAGGCAGGTGAGCTGAAAAGGGTCCCAGGGCTAGAAACAGCCAAACAGCTCAACAGCAAGTTTCCCTGGGTACCACTGAAACTGGTGACAAATATGAACAATTCCATAGCAATGAGCTTGCCCTCGCCCGGCTCCGTGCTGACCCTGCCACCTGCCATTCGCTTCACCCCGCACGCACAGCCCGCAACGGTGCTGCTAATTGCAGGGAGATTGCATCCGTCAGCCCCTGAGGAACCCACATTTATCAAAATACCAGAGACACCTGTAATAAATCTGCCCTTTTTAGATATAGGAAAGTAAAATCTGTGTGAGTTAAAAGTCTTTAAAAAAAAAATCTCAAAAGGCCTAAAAGCCCCAAAATCCAAAACCTTTGAATAAAACAAGCAGTTCTGGCATGAGTTCAGCTACAGTTGACCTCCTTACTCCCCCTGATTCATGAAGTTAACAGCAAAAATATCCATGTTTATCTGAGAATGGCACCATTATTTCATAAAGCTGCTTTATTTCCCTTTCTCCTTCTGTATTGGAAAAATTCCCCAACACAAACTGAACATTTACTTCAGGCAGATTTTCTTCTCATTGTTCAAGGATAAGACGTGAATGGGAACGGCAGGAGGCCAGCTATTCTCTGGCTATATAAAGTGAAAACAATATTTTGAAGAAGATCACAACTAGTATCAAGTATTCAACCACTTCCATGATGTGTCATATTATTTTGGCTGCAGACAGGTGACAGCAACAGTACATCACCCCTTGTGAGCAAAATGAGATGCAACAGTTTTTAATCAAATGCTGCTCGGGGAATATAAACCAGAGGAAAGCAGACTAAATAATAAGAGTGATTCTCAGGCAGGTTTACTTGAGCTGTGATTAATAATAATAACAATAATAACACTTTGTATTCCCAGACTTTGCCTTATCCTGCACTACTTTTGAAGAAGTGCCATCTTATAAAAACAAACAACTCCATTATTCCATCCCTAGGACTTTGACAGGGACAAATCTGACAACTAACTAGCAAGGGTGCTCCTAGCTGGATGGCTGCATTGTGTAATGTTAGGGAAAATTGAACCCCTCTGGTGTTGCTCTGCAGGCTGCAGGCTGCTTCTGGTTACCCTTTTGCAAACGCATCAAAACAAACACATTCAGAAGTTGAACCTTCAGGAAAACACACCCGGCATTTCCTGACTTGCACATTCCTTCTTCTTTCAGGGCATGAACGTATTCATGACGCAGCTATCCTTCCTCCTATTTGGTACCACAGGTGGTAGCTCAAGCAGGATAATGCTGCTGGAATAAACATCTCAGAAGCCTCAGTCCTGGAAAATGTTAACTGTATAGTAGCTGCTCTGTCAGAAGGGATTTTGCTGTTTGAGTGATATTGATTGACACCCCAGGGCAGGTTCATACAAGGTGGGCAGGGAATGCTTCTTGTGCTGGCACATCAGTGAGGAGCCCATCTCTGTGTCGTCCCCAGGACCCATAGACAAATGGGAGCAGAAATTTGCTGCTTGCAGGTGTTTCTGGCCACCAGGGATTTGCTATTGTCAGTCCAGGAGGAAAGAATAAATGCAAAGCCAAGCAGAGGGTGTTAACAGAAAACTGCATGTCTCCAGGAGAGTCCTGGGGTGGCACCAAATAAACCATGAGTGAGGCACAGATCAGCACCCACAGGAGCAGGAAAAAACTCACTGCAGCCACGGAGACAGACCCAGAGAGCTGGCTTTATAAACAGAGCTTTAGGGGCTCTTCAGGTCACACGAGCCTGAAAGGATGCCTCCTTGGAGAGCCACCATTTTAAGCTCATAAAATTCACGCAAACAAAACTGATGAATACCACACAAGTTCAAGCAGAGCACTTGAACGTTCCCTGCCCACAAGTCACCACTGTCAGCTGTCAGGGGGGGATTTTCATCTCCTCAGGAGGATTGAGCTGGTGCAGAGCACCCCTCGCTCCGGGCGGGTACCCATGTGATGCCAGCCCCGTGCACACAAACATCAGACATCCCTCACACAGGCGGCTCCGCCGCGAACCTCATGTCAGGCACGTCAAGTCAGATTGAGCCCAGAGGGCACTGTCCAATTATAAAGAAACCCTCAGAAAAGGTTTAGAGTTGGAGAGGGGCACAAAACAGCTTTACGTGCAATTGCTCAGCCAAGCCTGTAAACTTTGCAAACCCCGTTACATTATAGTCATGCTAATAATAACCAGTAATCAGTTATTTAAAGTCATTCACATGAAAAGCTATGAGCATTTTTTTTTTTAGCTAGTATAAATCAACCTTATAGGCAAAAGAATAAATACAGGGAGACAGCTGTACAGATCACACTGTCACACCAATCACTGCTTAAAAGCACACACTGTAAATAGCAGACAAAATTCACCCCCAGTGGAATGCCATTGACTGCACGGGCTGGAGCTGCAGCAGGGATAAATTGGCCTATCAAAAATACATAAAAATTTAGAAACAGAATTCAGTGACGTGTGGGAACGATTTATCACAGCTATGTCACTTAAAATGACATTATCACTAGCAAACCCATTAAATATTATGGGCTCTGTTAAGATTCCTAAGGGGCCAAACAACAAAGGAGGCAGCAGTGGTTGGATGGGGCCGGAGGGGATTCGCACACTGACCCAATGGCCAGGGCCACCAGCTACTCACCCGGTCCTGAGCCAAGCCTGGGGATGGACACAGCTGGGGCGTTGTGGGGTGGGAGCCTTCACCTGCACCGGCAGCATGTGGCCACACGTGTTCCTGGTGATGCTGGCAGGAGCGTGGGGCATCGCCACCAGACCCACGTAGCAACGGTGCCACCGGCTCTGTGGTCTCTTGTCTCACATGTGGGCGAGTAAAGTCCATCGAAACACGTTGCTTTGGGAGCCCAGAGTGTTCATCCTCGACCTGCCAATTTCTGTTGCAGCATCCCAGTGCTGTAACACCACCATAGCAATGTTGCTCTAGCTGGCTTTCCATTTTCAGCAGCTGCAGTTTGCAAAATGAGCCTTGCAGGGAGTGGGAGGGAGGGAAATGAGACATCTTTTTTTTGTGACTCTCGTGGTGTTACCATGATCTCAGACCTTTAGAAAATCATCAGGCTGCTTTGTAGACCACTCACCAGCGGTAGGAGCCGAGCATGCGGTGGTGTCTCAACAGCCGAGTACGGTATTTAGCTACAGTAGGAGTCGTTAGGCTCGGTGCATGGGCTCATCAGGGAGTAGTGCAGAGACATTGTGTATCACAGTATGTATTTAATGACAATAATCATGTTTTCATGAGGATGGGCTGAGGAATTTTGCCCTAGTCTGGAAGTGTCCAAACTCAGCAGTTCTGCTCAGGGACCTGGACTCGGGCAGTCGCGTGGCTCAGGATGGCTTCACCAGTGGTCCAGCCTCGCCAGCCCGGCTGTGGCGAGCAGACGGCTTGGGAGAGCACACCCCGGCTGAGACAGAGCACGCCAGAGGAGGAGGCGCAGAGACAGGCCAGTGGAATAAAAGAACAAGCAACTGATTTCTCTTGGAAAAAAAAAACGTAACTTGCTAAATTGCCTTACCAGGATTTGATTATTGCAGATACCAGGCAAGGCAGTGTCAGTCACAAAACATTTGTGGGAAGCAATTTTCTTAGGGATATCAATATAAATAGAGGGATTTTTTCCCAGTGTGCTTCCACACTTGTTTTGAAAGTCTCTTTTCATTACTCTCACCGTAGCTGTGGTCATATTGTCCCATTCTCTTACACAGTGTCCGTGGCAGTAGCACATGGGTGCACCAACTTCTGACTGCACATCACTGTGTTTTGGTCCAGTAGCTTTGCAATTTCCCTCTTCTTGTTATTTTTTAAAACTGTTAGAGGCAGCAAGTAAACAGGAGCACAAATAGAAACGTTGCCCCTTCAGAGACATCAGCGGGGAGACAGGTACCCCGTGTCCTCCCCACCACCAGTGCAGGGGACAGCTGGGGACTGCTGGCACAGCTACTGGTGTACAAATGGGCCACATCCAGCCCAGGCAGCCGGTAAGCGTTCCAGATGTAGTCACAGTCTTTCACCTAGAAGAGAGGGGGCAGGAAGAGCCACTCACATTTCATGTAATCAAGGTGTCACGATGCATTAGTCTGGAGATGTAAAAGAACAACAATTGCATCTTAAACTGTGATAGTTAATTTATTATTGCAGAACTGAATGGCAAAGAGTAAGAAGGGTTTTTTTTTTTTTTCCCACCCTGGGTATATTGTTCTAAAACAGATGATACATTAATCTTTTTTTTTCCCCCACGGCTATAAAAATAGAAAGCTACCAGTAGAATCAGGAAGAGAATTGTAGGTCTCATGACAACTTATTCCCCTGAAAAACATCACTAAATATTTCTAGCAGGAATTGCTAACAAACTCAAACTGTATTACTGCTTGCTGTACTTCTGCTAATTGGTGTTTTTACACAGTACCGTACCTAATCCCTGCCTCTTAAACCAAATTTTATTAAAATTCCTTAGCAGTGCAATGAGCAATAGTTATTTGGGGTTTTATGCATTTCTTATTAAAAAATCCCAAAGCATTTTCCATGCATCTAGTAGGCCTTGCAGGCAAGAGCTTTTATCCCCATATGACTGAAGGATGCACCGAGGTAACAAAACTTGGGGCAACTTAAATAATGTCATACATGAACAGGCAGCAAGCCTGGCAGGAGACCAGGCTTTCTTCCCAGCACTCATCCAACCCACAAGAGGCTTTTTGCTTTGAAACAGAGCCATGCAGAGCGCATTATTTGTTTTTACATCTCTCCTCTTCCCTCCTGACCACACCTTATCCCTGAAAGGAACAAAAATATCCCAGAAACTATCGATTTCCAGGGAGAAGCACAGCGAATTTGTTTTGCTCCTCAGCTGTTTATATTTCAAATCTCTGAGGATGGCGTCAATAACACAGCTTTCATGCCTGTGCCTGCTGTCGAGCGTGATGGCGTGTTCCAGTGCGGGCTCAGGTCTCTTCTCCCACCAGCACAGCAGGTCGTGGCGTTGCCCTTTGGGCGCTCGGGAAAATAATGATGGTTGGGTGCTCTCTCTACAGCCTAAATGCTGGCTCAGATGCGGAAGGGAGTTTGATGTCTCAATCACTTATCCCTTCTCTCAAAAAGCTGAGGACCATGTTTCCACAACGAGGGTGCTTGTAAGGAGTCGCCATCACTCAGCCACTGGCCATCCTACCTGTGTTTGCGTTCGCTGTGTTTGCGTTCGCTGAGCACCCAAATAAGTGCAGCCCAGATCACATCACTGCAGTCACCACCTTTTAAGATAAGCTTCTGGACAACACTACAACATAACTAAAAGACTTAAAAGAAGCATAACGAAAAGAATTAAAAGAAACAACAAAACTAAAAGAGGATAGATTCAGACTAGATATAAGGAAGATATTTTTTATAATGAGGGCAGTGAAACACTTGAAAAGATTGCCCAGAGAAGTGGTAGATGCCCCATTCCTGGAAACATTCAAGGTCAGGTTGGACAGGGCTCTGAGCAACCTGATCTAGTTGGAGACATCCCTGCTCATTGCAGGAGGGTTGGACTGGATGACCTTTAAGGTCCCTTCCAACTCAAACCGTTCTATGATTCTATGATTGATAAAACCTGGATGCATTATTTCTTTCCTAATCAGATTCTCTCTTTCCAAAAGCCAGGTACATCCAGCCAGCTCCTGCATGGCAGACAACCACAGCCCGTTAGCATCCAGAGATACTTTGAAATGCTAGTGAATCATTTCCATGCCCAATGGATTGTGCTACTGATCAAATCCGACATATGACTAGCCTAAATATCTAGGCCTTATTTGCTGCTGGAAACGTATCTGGTCCATATCCAAAACGAGCTTAATCAAGATGTGACTGTTAGATTAAAGATTAAGTAAAGTATTTTTCCAACTTCTGATTATTGGCTGTGGGTAACAAGAAAGTCTGCACAGCTTTGTGAAGTAAAAGCAGCATAAATGCTATCATACACCACTGGAGGGTTTGGGATAAGAGTTGGCCCTTGGACTATATTTCAAAATCAGACACTGATTTTTGAAGAATTCAGCCAGTAAGATAAAAAAGGTGATAACACAGAAGTTGAACCAGAGGCTCTCTAGTGGGGCTCTATAATACTGACCATGCCTCCCTTAGTGCCCATCAGTCTAATGGCTGCATCTTACGGCCTCGCTTGTCTGCTAAAAATTGTGGGTGTATATTGGACATACTGTTGGAAGCAAATATGGCAACTTTGTCCATAATGGAAATTTTCCCAACATTAGGAAGCAAATAACTTCAGAAAAGGACAATTTGGGTTCTGTGTACATTGTAATTTTATAGGACTGCGGCAAAACAACTGCAGAACCCAAAGCAACATGTTTCCCAATTCTCTCGATGTGGTTAGAGTTCAGTACAAAATGGGATGCTAAATTAAATATAGCTATCACAGGCTGATCTTCCTCACTCAAATATATAGTTATACACAAATACACCTTCACGCATAACCACACATATGTCCCCACAGCCCCTGCGTGCACACCAATCCACCTACCAGCAGAAGAAAGATTTTTTGGATACTCTGCTGCGACATTTATTGACAAAGTCCCAGGGGTATTGCACCTATTCTTTTTGGCATTACCCATGTAATGCAAGATATAAAATTCTCGGTAGATGTTCTAAGTTTGTATTTAATAGACCTGGAGGCTCTGAGTGCCTTTTCACAGATTGCGTTCCAGCTGTCTGCCGATATTTGAATGTGCAGGTCTTGGTCCCATGCTGTGCAAACAGGCAGCCTCCCACGCATTTTGTGTACCAGGAGTAATTTATGAGTCTATCTATAAAGGAAATAACAGTGCGTTAAGAAGGGGTTATGTAAAGCTCTGAGATTGAGAAGTAGCTCAGTTAACTCAGTACAACTTCCCAACATCACTGTTATGTTTCAGCTGATTTACAAATACAGGAGGCCTTCAGCTGGTGATTCATATTCCTTCTGAAGCAGACGGGGGGGAAAAAAGGTATAATAACTGTCTCTGCATAAATCTCATGTCACTGAAAGGCTCCTACCTTGAAACCTCATATTCATTAACCATCTTTTGCAAATATGAATGTGTGAACTGAACTGCAAGTCCCAAGACACTGTGGGATATTCTGGTACTAGCCAAATAGAGAAAAAAATAAAATAAGAGGCGCTGGCCATTTATTTTCAATCTCACGCCACAGGGATTTCTTCCAAATTGTCATTTAATGCAGATCCTACGGGCTATGCATTGGATTCAGATAATAAAAGCCCATGTGGAGTGCCCGGCACCCCTGTAGGGAGCAATGGGGGATCGGTGGGACTGCAGCGGGGGCGTCCTGCCTGCCCCCACATCACAGGCAGCCGAAAGGAATGCCCCACTGCCACGCACAGTAATGCAGGCTGGGGGCCTCTGGCTGATCAAAACAAAAACATTGATTTGCAGCACTTTTTTTTTCTCCTCCCCCACCCTCAAAGAGGAAACTAGCCTGTAGCTATCAGAGACACCTGTTTTGAAGACTTGTCTGCAAACCATTTCAGTCCTGCTTTGCAAATCCAGCTAGCAGATAATGGGGTCTGAACAACAAAACCTTTCCTAATTACAGAGCAGGTTGTATTTAGCAGCCTCACATCACTTCTCAATTGCAAACAAGACACAAAATGCAAAAGTTGCAAGCCGCTCAGCTGAAAAGTTCGACATTATTTATTTAATGTCCCTTAGACCATGAATATTTAAAGTGGAAAATGACCTCTAAACAGAAAAAAACTTATCAAAATCCATATGTGCCACCTCTCCACCCAGAGGGCAAGCTGAGTTTGCTGCTTGGCTCGGGTCAAAGGGAACCAGAGCAGAGGCTTCATCCTTCATCTCGGTAGCTGGCAACCCAGCCATCCTTGTCATGCCACTGACCTGCAAAACTCATCTTTCTATAGATCTGCCTATAAACCATTTCTGTCTGTCATCAGCTTGTAGCTACTTACAGGTAATAAAGTGGGAGCAAGAAGTGTCTGGCACAGTGCTGTAGGCAGAGGTCCTGCACTTGAGGCTGATGTTCAGGTGTATCCCCCTACATGCTGCAGAAGAGGTGGCAGAGTTTGAAATTTTGGCAGACATCCAGGCTACCTGGCCAGTGGTCATAGCCATTATGCTGATCTAAAAGCTGACCTGAACTGTCAGGTGAAAGATTTTATTCCAAATTATGGTTTTCAAAAACATTTATCCCCACCTTACCCCACGCTAGTACCAGCATCAAACATTTCTACACTCAAAAAATATTCTATACATTTCTATTCTTTTTTTAAAAAATCTCTCCTCTCCCAGTTTTCTTGAGACTGTTATGCACCCTTTTTGCAGGCATTTCTATAAAAAAATCTCAAGGACAAAGATCTAAACAAAAATGCTGACAATTCTCCTCTCTCTTCTTGATTTGAAGATTTCAAGACAAAGCCAATGGTGGCATGGCATTTTTTCTACATTTCTCAGCCAACAACATTGCTGGTCTTGAGGGGATTCTTGGTGGCTTTGGGGGTATCTCTGAGACCCATTGTGGGGCCAGTCCCAGCCCTGTGCAGCCACGGCTGCACCACGGGGCCAGGAGCATGAGCACCATCACCTGCAAGGAACTGCGTCATCACCACTGTCAACACAGGCTAGCGATGTCAGGCAAATGGATCCACGTGGATCAGGCTCATCTGGAAATTAGAGATAATAATATTTTCCTACCTTGCAGGCCCATTACAGGAGATATTCATTAGCGCTGGGAGGCAATCAGAACATCACCATGATGAGTGCCATAAAAAGCTGTCCGTGAAATGTGTCAATCACTCAGCCAACCAGCCTGAGCCGAGTCCTACCCTCTCTTCTCCTGTCACGCAAGCGAGACAGCCCAAATTTAAAAGCCAAGGAACTGTCTGCCATTTTCTCTGGTATTTTAGCCACTGGGACTCAAGCTTTGCCAACTGTTAGCACCTAATGTTGCAACCAGCACATTTCAGCTTCAGCTTGTGAGATTTCTGGCATTTCACTTAAAAAGATGCTGCGTTCCTAAAAAAAGCACTTTTTGCAATGGAAGCTTCTCATGAAAAATGATTCACACGCGTTTTTCACCAAACTGTGTTGAAAGAAAAAAAAAAAGCCAAGGAGAAAGGAGCAAGCAAGCAGCGCTGGAAAACACCCAGGGGACATGAGACCCAGGCTGGTGGCACAACAGTGTGACAGTGTGATTTGCTTTGGTGTCTGGTTTGTAGGGCTGGGACTTTCATGAGTTCCTCCATCTGACCAGGAAGAGGAAGAGCTGAAATAATCATCACCAAGTGACAAGGCTGCACAGAAACTTCCCACCTGGGAGGTGAATCCATCACTGTTTGGTGCAGGGATGCCTGTACCACCCATCAGAGCAGCTGGACCAGGACCAGGCTGGCCTCTGGGATGGCTCCATTCTGGGCTCACCAGTTTCCAACAGCTCCTCCAGGAAAGAAGCACTTCCCAAACGCATTTTCACCTCAACAACCGAAATCCCAACTCTGCCAAGCTGTCGGTTTTTGCAAGGAGTCCCAGCACCCTGCCCTCCTTCTCGCACTAACAACTCAGGATAAAAAGCAGATTTCTGGGTGCAGTGTGACACCAGGCAAACCAGAAAGTTGAATATCAAAGAGGGCGAGAAATAGATTCATTATAGACTAATTAATCCAGCAAAAGGCTTCTGGACAAAGGTTGGTGACAATCACTTCAGGATAATTTTGAAATAAATATGAGGATTCACAGAAGAAAAAAACACAGTTGGGAAAAGATTATTTTTGAAGCATAAATATAGCTCATTTCTAGACCCCCTCCTCCACATATCAATTAATGAAGCAAATCATCTGTCTGAATCAAAGATGTGGGAGAAAAACATAGTTATCTATTTGAACTACAAAAAAATTAAAGGATTTAAAATGAAACATATAATTAGCCTGTAGGACTCTCTGCTGTAGGTTATTGAGGCAAAAAAACCCTTACTAACTTTCAAAAAAGGACTCGACAGCTACAAGAATAGCTTCTGTTGCTCTACAAAAGAGGGGGAAACGTTCATCTTCTAGAGACAGGCAGGTCCAGCCAAAGCCCAGCTCCAGGCTACAGGGTTTGTAATTCTGCCCCTACAAAGGCTCCAGCCGTTATCACATTTTGCCCAGCTTTTTGATCCTTTATTGTTTTTAATTTTACTGGTTTTTTTAATTACTTACATGTGCAGGAGCATCTCCCTGCCAGCCGTGCTGAGCACTGTGGTCCCAGCCCCTTGCTGGGGCAGCTCTCCACATACTCGCAGGAGCCTCCTGACTTTCCCTAGACCATAAGGGAAATTAGGAGAGCGCAAACATCAGTGAACAAAGCCCTTCATATGTCGGGTCCTGTGTTGATGCTCTCCGGTGATTGCAACTGCTGAACCTCCATCAAGGATGGCGGCTCTCAGTCCCCTGATATCAGGCAATCAACAGATAACAACAACACAATACCCGACATATGAGGGGTTTCATTCACTGGTGTTTGTGCTCCTCTGATTGAAGGCAGGCAAGAAGCACTATGCGTGGCTATTTTCATCAGACCCCGGTGCTGCAGGACACATAGCTGATGAACACCAGCTGGCAGCGGGAGGACGTGTTCCCACCAATTAGCTGCATGATGATGCTCTGCAATCTCCTCTGAAGCATCTGGCACAGGCCACTGGCAGACCCAGCTATGGGATGAATCGGCGCTCTGCTGCGCTGTGGCAAGTCTTACGTTATTAAAGTTTAGATTGAAATGAGGAGTTCAATGTCAAATCTACAAGCCCAGCCAAAGACTCAGCAGATGCTGCATATATAAATGCATACAAGGGTTAATATAACTCTGGACAAGGCTGACACTAGCTTTCACAGATAAATTGCAAGAACATCCCTTAGCAGGCAGCTTTTTTCCAGACATTATCACTTGCATAAACATGAAATACTTATGGGTCACATCTGAAAATCCCTCTTTATCATTACTATTTATTTACAAATACAGTAGCTGCAAGAGACCCCAGGCAGGATGGGCACCACACATCTTCCACCAAGACCTGGATCCATGCCTAACCTTAAGCGTGTTTGTGTTGCCACCACTTGCATCAATACAGAAGCAAGTGCAAAATGCCATCGTAGGGAGCTGGAAGCATTTTCATGCACTATTGTACTGCTGAAAACAGCTACCCAAAGCAGAGAGAAAACTCCTGCTTGGTGCCTGCTGATGAAGTTTTCTGAAACAGGCAAGTCTCAGCATAATCCAGTCATCCTCAAATAAATGGCCATTCGACATCGCCACAGGTAGAGCAGAGGTTTCACCAGCTCATTAAAAATTTATGAGTCACTTGATCATGATCTTGAAAATAAAAAAGTGAACAGAAAATTATTCCCTCACAAATAAGATCACTTTGACTAAGTTACTTGCTTCCCTTCAGAGGAGATTTAAGCTTTTTCTCTCTTCCTCTGCAATCTGGCTCCCTTTTGAAGTTAAAAGAAAGGAAGGTTCGGGGTCTTTTTTATTTAAGGAGAAAAAAAACCTTCTCCTCTTTGAAAATATTTTTCTTAGACAATTGCTGTCTCAAATTTTAACAAATACTCACTAATTTGCACCTTGTTCAAAAGCCAAATGGTAACTTTGATTTTATTTTTTTTTCTACTGAATGTTACTCTGCCTTTCTTTGTCTTAGTGGCAGAAGGGAGAGTCTTAAAGAAATCAAACTACCAGCTCCATTCCAGATTTCCACAATTTGTTATATAATTTCTTAAAAGGAGCCATAAGGCCACTTGGAGGAAAAAAAAAATTATTTTAAAAAGAAGAAAGAAAATAGATTTTTTCACCCATCTTCTTGTAGATGAAGTAGATGAGACTAAAAAAGGCATTTCATTTGAAACATTGTATTCGAGCCCAATAAAAAAAGCCGACAAGGTGTCCCTGCTAGGAAATTCATTCGCAGGGACCAGACAGAGGAAACCAAGAGACTTTCTTCAAGGACAAAGAGAAAGGAAGTTTTGAAAAAGATGAGCTCTATTTAAAACATTTTTTTTTTTTTTTTCCAGCTGTATGAGATGAGATGCAGGGTTTTGTTTTCCTGAGGAGGAGAATATGGGTTCTGTGTGTTTCAGGTACAGCAGGTGCATGAGTGACGGGCAGGACTGGGAGCAGGCAGGGAAGAGCTATACGTACATCTCCCTGCAACGCTGCCTCATAAATATGATAGGGCTTTAATGACGGAGCCGTATTTTAGGAACCAGGTACTCAGGGCTGCTCAGACTGCTCTGCGTTGCTCCAGCAACAAGGAGCTCATCTGAGCGGCCAGTGAGATTTCCCCTGTGAGAACAACCATCTCACAGCCATGGGTAAAAAGGGATGGCCATAAAAATGGGGAGCAGAGAGGGTGAGCACCTCAATCCTCTTGCACTCAAGGGTTGCAGCGGGTGCCGCAGCGTGGCTGGAAGCAGCCCCATCCTTGCAGTGCACTGAGGACCTGCATCTCCTTACAACTGTCCCACCTGGAGAGGCCGACCAGTCCTCCTGTTGCCCCGGGACCATGGGCTTGAGTTGGTCCTCCAGGCAGCTTAATGAAGAAGTCTCTCTCCATCTCCCGCCGTGCACATGCATACCCACATTCACCAGTGTGCGCCGTTCATACATATGCATGCCCACGAGGGAAGTATAATGAAATGCATCCAGCCTGTCCTTTCCTAGAGGGAGCAGATCCTCCCGCGGCTGCTCGTGATGGAGCACATGCACCAGCTCCCCCGCGCCGCCACCCAAACCACGCCGACGGGCACACCAAATCCGTCTTTTCCAGTCTCCTCCTCCGAGGTGGACTGATAGCACCTCATCCTCATGCCCAAATCAGGTTCACCCTCACGTCCAAATCTGGTCCAGCTGGAGAGAAGCCCCAAGTCTGCTGCATGCACAGTGAGCAATCGCTCGGGGCTGTGGGGGCTTCAGACCACAGGAGAAAGGTGAAGGCAGCAAGAAACCAAAATGAGAGCAAGAGGTCATAAAAGTTAAAGGGGGTTCTGGGGGAAAACAGGCTGATATTTACACCAGGCACTGGACCTGGGCAGGAGTGAAGAAGACTAAGTGGCTCTGGGGAAAAAAAAACAGCCTCTGGTTTGTTGTTATTTATCAGTTTATGAGCACTAGTGTATGCTGTGGTGGGTGTGTTTGCACATCTCTAATCAGCTTAACAGTTTGTATGTAGCCCTGGAAGAATGGCAAATTAACCCAGGATTCTGGTGCTGGAGACATTTTGTACTGAAAAGATGCGTTTGGGGGCAGACTCACAGATTCCCTCCTGGATCACACATTTGCATCCAGGATGTTTTCTCTCCAATATAAAGCCGGTGAAAACAAAACCAAACAGCCAAACACCCTTTCCAACAAAAATAAATGGAGCTTAAGCATCAAAACATATCTGCGCATTTCTACTATTTACTTATAAAAAATACAAACAAAAGTCAAAGCCTTCAATAGCAGACTTTCAGGTCTTTTCAGCTCAGAACATCTTTTCATTTACAAGTTTCCTCCAATTTTTTTAAATGCTTTCAGGTGAAAACAAAACCAAAATTAACCCAAATGGCCTTTTCCTTTTTCTCTTACCATTTCTCTTTTCATTGAAAATCCCCCCAAGACTGCCCCCACCAGCTCTCAGCTCTTCAGGGAGCTGAAGACGTGACTGCTCTGCAGCTCCACTCAAGGACACAAAGCCAAGCCCAAGGAGTTTCCATGGCCCCGTTCCTGCCTGCACCATGTCACCTGAACTCAGACACTGCATAAAACATCATGGCATGGCCAGTACTGGGGCCGACCTGTCCCTACCTGTTGAGGTGCACCTCTGCTTCCCTCCGGTGCTGAAGAAGATTGCATTTTTTTCCAGCATGTCTCAAGCTGCATCTTCTGTGATGAGGACACAGTAGAGCAACCACCAAGAACAAGTCAAGCAGCAGGAACGTGTGCATCTGGTCAAACCCTTTCATGAATAACTTAATAATGCTGTGCAAATGAAAAGTATTCTGCATTAATACAGCTCCGCCACAATGATATTATAATAAAGATAACGGACATGAGTGAGTTAGCACTGCATTAGGGAGCAGGCTTCAACTGCATCTTGTTTCATTAGCAGCTGCCCTGTCCCTCCTGTGATGATTAAAGGTGCACTGAAAGCTATAGACATGTAAGGGGGACAGGGACAGGGTGAGCGGGGCAGGGCATCATTTCAGGGACCTGTTTCTGCTCCTTCAAGATGCACGGCAGCGTCACCACTGTTTGCTCTTTCCTCCCTCTATTCTTTTCCTGCTTTCACAGAGTAGAAAACCAGTTTTTAGCTTTGCTGGCCCAGATTGTTCCTCCCTCCTCCCCAGCCATACTAAAAGCCACAGGAGGGTATTTACGTGATGAAATCTTTGCAGAGAATCCCCCGCCCAGTCCCTGCGGAGCGTCAAGTTTGTTCTTCCCCAGCTCTATACAGCAGAAAAGCTGCTTTCAAATCTACCTCATGCAAAGACACTGTGCAATCCCCAGCAATGATGAGGCTACTCCTGCCTGAGCTGGGACAAGGACATGCCTGCATTGCCCCCACCCTGGGCATGTCCCAGCCCCACTTTCTGTGGCACACGGGATTCCCACAGTCCCACATACCCCTCGGGGAAGGTAGCTTAGGGTTGCACCGCTCTCCCCAGCACATGGGACCGATTCCTGCCCAGCAGCTTGGAAAGACAGACAAACATCTCCCCAACACAGACACTTCTGTAGTTATTATTTTCTCTTACCTTTTTGGTAACAAACTAGGGGAGGCAGAAGCAGAGGTCTCCTCCTCCTCACTGCCGGCACCCTTGTGCTCCCAGTCAGGAGTGGTTCCCACAGCCCCTCTCTGCAACTAATTGCCCAAGCTGCTTCCCCGGCACCCAGGGGAGAGGAAAATATCATTATCCCTTTCAAAATGAGACTGTGGAGAAAATATACAATGAGTCCAAAACAGTAATTGTATTTCCCAGCATTGGAGGGGCCTTTTGCTGCCAGACTCGCAATGAGCCCTGTTCCAGCTCTGGCTCCTTGTCCATGGCCAGCTCTGGGCAAAAAAAGCACATTAGGTACCCAGGGCACTACTGCTTGCTGTAGGGCAGGGCAGACATGTGCGAATGGTGCTACCTTTTCTGTGGAAAAAGGGATGAAAGCTGTGATGATAGACTCCACCACTTCTTCCACAGCCCCAGGGTTTGGCTGCAGGGATCAGCCAGCTTGCATGGGACCATACCCCTGAGAAACCCTCGCCTGGGCAGGGCTGGCCTCTCTGCCTCTGCTTCCAGTCCAAATGTTTGGCGAAAGCCCCACAACACCTCATGCCACGCTGACACAGGGTGGCTCATGTGCTGCCGAGCCTTGCTGGCAGGTCCCTGCTCCCCACCACAATGCACTGCTGGCTTCACCCCGGCAGCTGCTGCAGCCCGTGATCCCCTACGGCTTGTTTGGTTTGAAGCTGTTGTGTTTGTTTTCTTTCACTGTTAACTTTCAAGTATAAATGTGCAAGCTGGGGAAAGTGTTCCTAATGCCCCATATGTTTCCCCTCAGGAGCAGAACTATTCCTTCCTATGCTTTAGACTTTTAAGATGTTGCTGCCTCTTTTTTTTTCTCCCCATTGCTGCAGAGCTGGGAGCCAGGCTTGGGGAGCAGCTGAGCATCCCCGCCGCCCCCAAGACAGGCAACAGGACAGGGTGCATGGCTCCTGTCCCATGGCCCCACACTGAACCTGCGAGCTGGAGTGCCTCCTTCCAGCAGCTGTAATGAAATGCTTTGAACCTAAAAATGAAAAGAGAAAGGAAAAGGATGTTCTGTTCCCTCCCCTGACACATACACATGCACGCACACACTCCTGCGGACTTCTCCTTCTCCTGGTATATCAAATGGCCATGTCTTTTTGAAGTTACCATGGCAGTGAGAGCAGAGCAACAGCACAACTCACAGAGGAGGAGAGAGCGAGGGAAAAACGCCGGCACAGGGACGGGGAGGACAGAAAGGGGCCGAGAAGGTCCTCTGATGTCTGCAAGATACAGTGCAGGAAAGGCTTTCCCACCGGAGAAATTAAAATAAGCAAACAAATATCCAGCCATGAGAGGGCAGACAAAAAGTAAAGAAAAGAGAGATCTAAGAGCAGAGCTGGGAAAAGGACTAAGGGAGAAGCAAAGCAGAGACAGAAATTCAACTAATTAGAGAACAAGGGGTGTACAGAAAGGGAAGCAGAAGAAGGTGAAAGAGGATTTGGCATCAAAATCTAAAATGAGAATAATTCCAGGAAGAAGCAGGTTTTGAAGACAAAACATGTAAAAAATGCCAGTGACAGACTGTTTCTGAGCAGCCAGCTCAGCTATCACCACCAACCTCAGAGGGGGGTCCACTGCCGCCCTGCACCCAAAGGAGCACCCCGTGTCAAACCACCTCCAACTCTACAAGCCCGAGCAAGCCCTGGCCCATCAGACGCCCTGTTGGCTGCGGTTTGCTTGCAGTGAGCAGCTCAGGGCAAGGCTTGAACTCAGGGATGTTCCTCGTCAGGAAAACTCCAGCTGCCTTGTTCAGCCCAGCACAGCAGGTGCTCTGTGCAAACCCGGGCTGACCCCCCGTACAGGGCATGTCCCCACTGTGTGTTTGTGTGTTGTAGCAGGTAGGGAAAGGGTGTATGCTTCAGAAACCTCACACAAAGAAACAGCACAGCACAGGGGGAAAGGAGAGACAACCTTATCTAAGGCCACACGCTGTTCCTGGTTGCACATAGTCACGCTGCACAGCTCCATTTCCTCTCTGTATCGTGAGGATGTCTGCTCTTGGTTCAGCGTCCTGTTCTTAGTGTTGAGCTAAGCCTTCCTCCTGCACCTCGATAATGTGAACCTGGGTGCTCACTTAGAGCTCATGACCAGCCTAGGAAGCCCTTTGCACGACCTGTTGAGAAAGCACCACTAACCTGTCTTCCAGCCAAGATTAGATACCTTCTAGTGTGGATCTAATCTACTCCAGCAACAAGGACCTGACATTTCCCTCTTGGGCTATTCCACAGATTTCATTGCCAGAAAGTCATTCAAAGCATCCCATTTTTCTCAGCGTGAGTCTGTACTCCCAGTAGAGCCATGCTAAATAATTCCTTTTTGCTCTGGAAGTTTAAAATCTTCATATGTCATTTTGGCGTTGTACCTTATTTAAAATGGTTGACATTTCTTCAATTCTAGGCTTACCTGGAGGGTGCTAAGCAGAAGACCAAGAGATTGGAAAACTTTGCAAAGCAAAAAATCTTACAGAACAGGAATGTAGGATGAAAACAGCATCCCACGCATATTTAAATACCAGCATCCAGAGTGAGCAGGATTATGATTGCTTGGCCTGAAACAAATGGTTCCACTTTTGCTGCTGCTAATACCATTAAATAACCAAGAGAGCGAATGTCACTGATTAGAAAATAGCACAGAACATCTACAAGCACTAATCAACTTTACAGAAATGTTAACTTTCAGACCTAAAAAACCCTTGACAGTGTCCCTGTGAAGTTATTTCGGGTGAGGCTCTGCATACCGGAGCTGTCCCTTCGCATTAGGCTTGATCCCTGCTCACTGTGCGAGCACACAGCAGAGTGCACCCTTAATGCTTTTCAATTACATGACAAGCAAAGCAACTTATTGGTGCTCTTTATGTTAATGTCCCGATATTTTTCATATTTATGATATCTAATTATGTTTGCTCCTGATAGTGATGTAATGTTTAGGTACTGAAGATTGAGAAGACTGTTCTAATGTTAATATATTTACATTATTAAAAAGTAATACATTACATAGGCAGTCTGCTGTGTAGGGCTGGATTTCTAGATGAGCTCTCAAGGCAAATCCATTATCTTCTCCCTCCTCCTGTCCCCTGTACAGATTCTGATAACTAGGATTGACTGGCAGTATTTAAAGTGACTGCAGCTGGTATCATGGTGCCAAAAGGGAAAAGGTATCTTACACATGCATGAAATTAAATAGGCCCAGGGGTCTCAAAGGACCACACGGCATTACCAGGCAGAGGAATTCAAGACATTAGCTCAGAAGATCAGCATTGCAAAAATGGTGCAAAAAAAAAAATCCTCAAGAGGGCTAGAGAAAGGCAGACTCCCCTGTGCAGTGCCATCAGAGGCGCTTTCTGTGAAAGTCCATTAGCTGGAAAAGAAGTCTCTGCAAGCCCCTCTGGTTTCAGACTGCCTTTTCCCCTTTGGTCAGGGAATTGCGCATGTCTGATGATTGCCAGGGCATACTGCAGAGCCCATTGCCCTCTTTGGATGAGGAGAAATGGTGTATTTATAGGAGAGGTTGAGTTGTTATATTCCCTAAGGATCACCTTCTGGGAGGGGCATCTTCCCTTTGGGACTGCATCCTCCTCCAACACTTCCAAACAGATCCATCTTCAGTAGTTCACCAAAGAAGCCAAGACCTGGGCCAGTGCTTCATACATTTTTTAGACACACCTCAAAGTAGCTAACTCAAAGCTAAAATGTGTTATTCAGTATCACAAGTCTAGTCGACTCAGGAAAGATGTCAACTGCAAGTGAAAACTGGGGGGACGGGAGGCAGAGGCTGTGGTTAGCCTTCCACCGGGGGATATTCACAAACCGAGCAGGTGCTGAGCGTCTTCATTTTCTGCTGTGATCTGTGAGAACTGAGAGTGATCTGCACCTCCTTTATAAATGCAACATGTCAAATACTGGCTCCACATCAAAAACCCTAAAGAGCCCTTCTCTCATAGCAAAAATGAGTCACAAACACAAGAGGAGGCAAAGATGTCCAGCACTAACAGCGCTGAAGGATGTATTGAAAGAAAGGCCTCTTCAGGATTCATTTACAAATTCCTAATAAATGACAAATAGTGCTTTAATGAACAGCAACTGTAGCAGTGATGCAGTCGCTGTGGTCTCAAAGCTCGAGTGATTGACACTGTAGAAGGAAAAAGGCAAGTCTGGGGCACACAAGCCCTGTTAATAAACACTAGATAACAAAAAAAAAAAAAAAAGCATAAATAGTTGCAGAATCCTTACCAACTACAGCAAGGTCTACCTCATCACCCATGACCTGCTTATAAGCTATAGTCTATCACCTATACGCACTGTCAACCACACATTAGAAACTTACTCCACGGGGCACACACACTGGAAGAGGCACAGCAGCAGTGCCCACCAGTGAGGACAGGCACTTTTGCCAACATTTAGACCCTGGACAAATTAATTGAATGATGGGGAGATGAGCAGGTGGTCCTCCAGCACCTGCTTCAGTGTAGGTATTTCCATTCAGTACAATGTGCTCACATCTTTCAGAAGGAAAATATATGAAACTAGGTCTTACTGGCTATTTCTACTCCTTTGGATGTAATTTCTGTCTCCTTGGAGTGATGTGTGCTTACACCGAGGAATTGGAAATGACTCCTGAGTCAGTAATAGTGGCAGGGAGGAGGGGGGATTGCTTGCAAGTCAAAACTCATCTACATTGACAGAGAGGTTGTAAGGCAGCTTCTGTGATTTCTACCCAAATTAAGCCTAACACAAAGGAGGATTCTCAACCTCTTCTTTTAATGAGCACAGAGCTATAAGGACAATTACGCTGAATGAAATAAAATTAATTAATGCACACATTTGGGGACTAAAAATGCTTATTATCTAATATGTATGAATTTGACCTAGCTTAAAATTAATGACAGAGCCAGAATGTACACAGCATTTGGGTTATATAAAACTGAAATAAACATGGTGCAAAGAGAGATGTTGCGGATCCTTTTAATATCAGTACTGCGAGAGCTAGGAAGAGTGGATGAAAGCATGTGCTGTACATAATTTTCATAGAAATTTGCTTCAGTTGAGCTTGTACTTTACATGTGTTTTAACAACTGAACTTACTGGCAGGAGTGAGCTTGGCAAAGTGAGTATTAGGTAATACTTCTATGAATATTTTCTCGAGCTGAAATTCTCTTTTGGAAAAAGACTAGCACAATGCAGCACTTCACTTTCCGGGATGCCAATAGCACTTACGTAATTGATTGAGTTTGTGGTTGCCTGCGTCCTGGTGTTTCAGCCAGGATGCCTGCTTTAAATGCTCGATCAGGAATTTTTATTCTTGGAGGATTCTTTCAAGGAGAAGCATCCATCCAACCTGAAAACAGAAATATGCCATGTGGCCTACTGATCCAATTAAACTGACCAACGCGCTTAAATTCCAGCATCAAGAAATGTGCAATTAATTAATCACTTGCATGCGGTCGACAGGCCACAACTTATTCATCCAACTTATCTAGCAAGAAATAACTGAATTATGAGGAAATTCAAGAACATCATAAATTGCTCGTGGATTCCAGCAAGGCAAAGTTTATTAAATAACTCCAAATTACTTGGGCTATTTTATGTATGACAGAATAATTTTGTTGTATAAGAACTTCTTGGATGAAGTTAAAGGGCAATCCTATCTGGATAGTGGCTGTGAAATCACATTTAGCATCTGAGGAACTCCAGCTCAGAGTGCTCCTCTTATTACAAAAATGTACAAATGTGTAGTTTTACTAGTCGGTCGAAAAATGAGCTTAATGGAAGTAAGGCACCATGGGTCTGCCTGTGCTTTCTGATAATATGAAGAAAAGCCCCTTTGCAGACTGGAGCTACCAGCCATCCGCACCGGAAACCCTTAGGCTTTGCACTTGGAGACCACTGCCGAAAAAAACCCAAGGATGCGCAAATGATAGAAATAAATCCTCAGATCATTGTGTTTAGGACAGAAGATCTGTGCCTAATTATAATGCCCATTTCCTGAGCCCAGGCAAGGCTCTTTTCTGCAGCGATGCACACGCGGGACGTTCCAGCGCTTCCCCCACTCCTACAGATGCGGAGGAGGGAGAAGAATTGGATGCACATGGTTCAACAGGATTTGGACCAAGGAAGTCTGAAACTTGGCATGTCTCATGAATCCAGCAGTCTCCTACATATACAAATCCAAATAAACTCTATGTGAAAGGAGCAAAATAAAATCTTCCCTGCTTATGCATGCATGTCTGCAAGACCCTGGAACCACCTGAGCGCAGAACAGAAGGGCGACGCAGAAAGGATAAAATGAAGAGCTAACTTCCCATCCCTCTGCAGACGCAGTTGCTAAGAACACCCTCGGGAGCAGATTTCTTGGGGGCGGCGATGCTGAGGACAGGGAAGGGGCCGCGAGCAACTCTCGCTCCCCGCGTGCAGGTTCCCGGCTGCTCCCAGAGCTGTGGAGCGGCTGTTGGGATTTGCCAGGGAGGATGGGCTCTCTGCAAACCCCAAATGCACCAGGGGTGTGGAGTCAGTGCACAGGGGTGAAGCCAGGGAAAAAGCCCTTTCCCATGGCTGGGATGGGTTGAAGCAGCTCTAAGGACACAAAAGTTGTCCTCCGCAGCTCTGGTGACAGGCACTGGCAATAAAAAAAGGATGAAGATGTGTGATTACTCAGTCAGAAAGCTATGGATAAGAGTTTCCTGAATTGAGCCACAGGTTTATATATGTAACCCCATTTTTCTACAGTGAAATCTCCCATATATAACTCCCATGTAATTCCTTATTCAATACTTTTGTAATCCCGTTTTTCTTCTGGGGAGATTTCCTTCACTCCACCTGTCCCCAGATCCACATCGGGATATAAGCCTGATTCATTCTTAAGGGAAAAAAACTGCTACCACTCCTCCCAGCTGCTGTGAAGCAGTCCCTTAACCCTGCAGAGGAAGAACCCTTTCCTAGTCATGTTATTAGCATTCCCTACTACTTGCATGTAATTTTTCTTTTTCCTCTTCATTCTCTTTTTTTTTTTTAACTTCTGCAGTGAATTCTGCTTCAACACCCACATGTCTGCTATTGAAGCCAATCAGCAGGATTGACTCAGGTAAGTTCTTTTATTAGGTACTGATTTCTTTGTGTCTGATGTCTTTATCCAGACTCCTTTGAAAATCCCATTTTGGCTGAGCATATTGAAGCAAATGCCTCTCTCACTCTCTTTCATTAGCAATTTTAGGGCAGCACTGGCAGGTTTTTCACTCCTCTCTCTTGAACTCAGGGAAAAAAAAGCTGCAGTAGTTTTATCTCTTTTCACTGTCTCCTGAGGATGTCCTGCCAACACTCCCCCACCTCCAAAATTGGACAGAAAAATGTAGGTCTTCAGTAGTCTGATGGGCTGAGGTTTGGAAGCAACAACATTTCATGACACTGGTTTTCTTGTTTCCTCAGACTAGAATTAGTTCTGCCACCAACATTTTGCCCAGGGCCCCCAACCCCAGGAGTGCTCACAGTGTGTGTCTCTCTCTCACAAATTATTATGCTCCAATGAGGATGTTCCTAGCAGAGCTCTAACGTGTCTGGCACAGATTCATTTTATATCTAGGTTTTGACATTGGGCCTGCTCCTATAGAAGTCAATGTCAAAATTCCCTGCAAGTGTTAGAGCACGAGGATCAGGCCCACTCCTCTGATTTATGCAAGTTATTTTTATATGATAGTGAATTGGATGCAGTATTATAAAGTCTGGAATTAATCTGCATTCTAATACTTTATAAAAACCAGTAAAAAAAAAAATCTCAAATTAACATCCTCCTTAACCTTTATTTTTATCAAGTGTACTAAATCAACTGAAGAATAATTGCTCTGAGGACTATGCCAAATGAGTGCACATTTAGTTTACATATTCCCTAATGTAATATGAATTGATGAACTTTCATGAGATATACATGATATAAATGATCATGATGTGCCATTCTTAATTTCTTTCAATTGTCTCTGCAGAAACACTTTGCTCTTAAGATGAAAAGTGTGTTACGTGCATACCAGGCCCACGGGAGAGAAGGAAATGCATTTGTATTCGCTGTTTTGGCAAGAAGAGAAGCTTTTCTAAACAAAAAGGTCGAAATCCTGCTGTATAGTGACTGGCTGGGACCGGGATTATTGCACAGGCCACAGCATGGCTGTGAGCAGATCAGGGTCCAACCTCTCTCAGTTGCAGAAAGAAGAAATCTGAGTCAGCCCCACCACACCACGATGGTCCTTCCTTCACACCAGCTTCCCTGGAAACACCCCACTTCTGCCCCCAACCCACAACTTAGACCTGTCTCAGCTAGGTGAGAAGAGGAAGAGCGGTTTCTTCTCCCTCATGCACGAGCAGCCTAGGAGTTAGTCCAGCTCAGGGCCAAGTCCCCTCACACCTCAATTACAAGGTGAGCCACAGCCTCACCCTGAAGAAGGACAAAAAAGTGAGCCACTGTGTTTGACTTGTGTTTGTTTTTCAATGAGCACAGCAGTGCCTGTACGTGCTACCCAGCTGTCTCCTGCAGGAGCAAGCACCTCCATGAGAGTCTTCACTTACAAAGACCTTCTCTGCTTCTACTGACCAGTGTCAGAGACTCTCTGTGGCACTGCCTTACTACAACATTTCCATACCCTGTGAGTCTCCCAACCCTTATCGACCTTGGGCACATCTCTGGTCCTCAGTTTGCCATCTGTTAACTGGGGCATAATAATGTGTTACAGGTTTTAAAGCCAAATAGGATAAGCAATCATCTGAGTTGGAGTGCGGTATAATAGAGGCCATTGGACTTCCCTGAATTCTCTGTTGAATCAAAGTAAACCTCTTAGAAAATGTATCTTGCTTTGATTTGTTCATAGCTAGACTCTGAGGGTCCAAAGGAAATGTGGTAAATGGTGCCAACATTAATTACCATCACAGATATGTCTGTGTTTGGCTCCCTACATGGAATCCCACACTTTGCTGAGCAGAAGAGTCCAACAAAAAAGGTTTGCTCCTCAGATAGATACAGACCGTGATCAAATCACACCTCACCTTTCCTGTTATGGCACTGAATTATGATAGTAACACATTATAATAGTAATATTTGTCAAATGTTCCAGTCCCTGCCTTCAACCATATAATTCCTCCCTGATCTTGCCAAACTCCACTCAGCGGATTGTGCACCAAGGCAGGGATGCCAGCGCTGAGCTCGCTCTTCCCATTTCCTCTCCTCTGCGCACATCCTGACGGCTCCCTGGCAAAAAGGGGGCCGCATCTCCATTAACCTTGATAGGCTCTCCTGCAGTGCAAATAATAATGCTCATGGTGATCACAGAGCTCTCTGCCTAGGGAGAAACTTTTCTTCTCTGACACCTGTGAGCAATCTGGAGCCATTAGCCATTTCACTCCAATACTAATGATGCTCCCTTCAGTCATTATCACATTTTTTTTTTGATAAAACCCTACAGTAAAGCTGAATCTAACAGGTCATTAAAAGCCCAAGGAAGCCCTGACTGACTTGATCCCAATTGTTCCTTATGTCTGACAAGATTTTCCCTATTGAGCATTTGACTTGCATTTTATGTTGCCTCATTAAACTGTGCTAGACTTTAATCAAGGTCAAATGGGGGCAAATTTGCGTTTCCAGCTTTTGCCAGTATGCTGATCTACAGCTTGCGTTGTTGCATGAGCTCTCCCTGCAGATGAAGCCCCACATATTTCCTTAACGTGGGGCATGACCTGCGACCCACGGGGCCCATGGAAAAACCAGGACCCACAGTTGTTTATACTTCATTAAACTCTCATTCAGATCCTTCCCCAATGCCTCTGAAGTGAAATGCCCGGATGAGGAGATCAGAGAAGAAAGAACGCTGTGTCACAGCATGAATAAAACATATTCTAATTTTATCAACACCTGAAGTCCTAGTCTTTAAAATCCTGAGATATTTTTTTCCTTTATAAGGTATATGATGAACAGCCGATTACATTTTTGATGTCTTTTAATGATCATAATTAAGTATGATCCATCATTGTAATTTCACCACTAAATCAAGGTAGATCACCATAACAGTCATGATAAATCATGCTCTTTGCACAACTATTCCTGAGGATGAACCAGAAAATGAAGTTAGAGGACTTCAGAACCTCTCTGCGCCGTCAGCAGGATACTTAGCAAGTGTCTCCCGATGGCGCGAACACGACATGATGAGTGGAACCACTCATCTCCCCTCAGATTCACGGGCTTACATGGCTCCTGTCACGAGCTGTGCCTCTGGCCCTGCTTTTCTGCATCTGAGGAAACTAATTCTTGGTCATCCCTTCTGTTTATTTTTCTTACTGAAAGCCCAGGTTCAGTGTTTCTTATTTAAAGGAAGGCGGTATCTAAAGAAAACAGCTCCTTACATTATTCCCTCTGCAAACCCTCGTGTTAAATAGAACGCTGTTTTTAAATAATACAAATAATTGTACAGTCACTCCAGCTGTGACTAAAGCCAAAGTCCTCACCATTAGAGGTCAGGTAAGACCCCTTGGCGCATCCATATTTATCAACACCCTAAATTAGTCTGTAAGGAAGTTTATGATGGGGCAATACATCCTTTGGGGGCTCTTAAGGCTCCTCTATTACTTCTGATATCTCATCATATGTTGCTTAAGGGCAAAAATCTTGACAGTACTAACAAGATGGATTTGCTTTGGCCAAATTCAAGACTGAAGGTCTACATGGTCTTTTCCTGACTTTCCTCTGTAATTTCAGTTCTGTCAGACACTGTTCTACAGTGTTACAAGCCACAGATGGCTGCCTACCCAAGAAATGTGAGGACAGCTCTTGGGAATATAAAAAGCAAAAAGCTTACATAAGTTTCTCATCCCAAAAGATGAGCAAATAAGTGCTGAAGTATCCTGTTGACTGCTCTAGGACACTCTGGAGGAAAAATAAAATCATGCTAATGTATAATATTGACTTTTCCATGTAGTTTTGTATGGTGGAGCATGCTTCAAGTTCACCAACCAAAGCTCTCAGCAACTTGTATAAAAATTACACAATATTCATCATCAGACAAATGGGGAACCTGAGTTTCACAAGTGTCAAACGCTGTTCTACAGGATGCCAGTGGAAGACTTTTCTCTCAGTCCACTAGCCATGGCTTCCTCCTAAAGACCATGAAGAGAACAGAACAACATCCCTCAAGAGGACAGTAAAGACGGTAAATTTCCCTCATCATGGTCCAAATGAGAAGTACAGTAAAGGCGATACATCACAGCTAGATTGCCCACTCTCCCGCAAGCTAGCAGAGGGCTCCCATCACTCTTGGTCTTCTTTCTCACATTCATTTTAATCAAGTCTCTGTCATTTTCAGGTTCGGGTACAGCACATTCAGCTCGACTTGCCTTTGGCTCTGTGTCAGGGGTGTCATATTATCCATCCGTGTTACAGTGGTAATGCTTGATAGCCAGGAAGGTCATTTCATCTCTAATAATTCCCCCCAAAGGGGATATGAAGGTAGAATGATTACAGAGTCATATACCTTCTTGCAGAATACCTCATCCTCTTTGTTGCTAGATTATTTAAATGATAAATGGAAATTGGCCAAGGGAAAATCACTTAGAAATGAACTGTGGTCATAAGCCATAGGAAACATATTAGGTTTCCAGAAAGACAAAATAAAAACCATCAAAGGTTACTCTCTTTCCTAGATATAGCCTAAAAACATCTGTTTAAAGTATTTTAGATTTAACACCACATACCAGTTATTAGGGAGGGAAATATCATGAGGCAGAATACTGCTTCTGCAGAGGTCCATCACTGCACAAATGTCCCAATAAACTGAAACAACTTGTTGAAACCTGGACCCAGTACCCTGATGATCTAGAAAGAAGGCATGTATACAGCTAGACTCTGTAAGCCAGAGGCTCTCACATGCTAATCTTAGATTGCGCCAAGCTAAGAGGAAGCAGAGATGCTCCTATATCGCTCAAAAAAACCTGGGGGCTGAGATCTGAGATCTTTCCCGCACAGACTGACAATACTGTAATTCTAAAAAAATCAAAAATGTATTACAATTTTTCTTCACAGTCATCTAGTTTTGCTTTTACTACTGCCTTTGTTCACGTTCTTTGAAATACAAGTAAATACTTCTTACAATCATCTCTCTGTGTAGTCAGCTGGGAGATGCAAGCAGGGGAGTGCCAGTGAGGATGGCGAGGTTCATCCCCTAACTCTGCCACTGTGCAGCCTAGTAACCTTGGGCTACCCAGCCGAGCATCACAAAGCCGCCTCAGATCTCCTGATTGTAAAATGAGGATTGTAATAATACTGTTGTGGCTCTACGATGCTTAATTAACGTTTGGGAAGATCTGTGCATGGTATACACACTGTCAAAATGCCAATGACTTTGCCAAGTTGCTTACAAGATAAGAAAATGACAGCAGGTATGTTGTGGTCGTGCTGGGCCAGCCTGTGCTGTGCTGAGCAGTCCTCACCGGTACCACATACACGCTTGTCTGTCTGCTCTTGCCCATCTACTGTCTCTTGACTAATGTTTAAATCATAAGCTCTTTAATGCGGAGGCATTTCTTGCTCGGGATCAGTGCAGTGTGGGATCCTGGTTCATGGCTAAAACTCAGAGGCATTGCAGGAGTACAAATATTATCAATGTAAATGGTTGCTCTGCTTTGTGGCAGACATTTAGTTTGTGGGCATGTACTGAAATCCACCTGCTTGCCCCCCCCCCCATGTTTCTTCTTTATTGACAGCTTAATCACCTTTATGTCTGCTGCTTATCTTTCTTGGAGGATTTTCTATGAATTGCATTCACTTACTTCCACTGTGACAATATCTACACTTTGCTAATTAACCACCTGGTGGACACGGTTACAAGCCACAATAAATATTTTCTGTACCAGAGAACAATCATGATGCTGCCACTTGACCAGAGGGTTTTCACATCTTTTGATGTTGGCTTTTTTTTCCTCCTCTTTTCTTTTTTAGTTTTAAGACTCTGTTAGTTGTCTCACTGCAAATGCAAACAGATGTTTCACATCTTATGACTCAATGACCCATTCCACAAGCCTAAAACAATAAAACTTCAGGCACTGATGTTTCTATCAAATGAAAAGTCCATCTACTTTTTTCAGCCTAGTAAAAAAGATGAAAAAAAAAAAAGGTTAGCCTAGGGGAGCATAGTCTCCAAAAACCACCGAATCCTTGGAGACTACCAACGATATTAGTAATTACTGCTCAAAGCAAAGCTGAGTTGGCATGGAGACCACCAAGAGCTGGTCTTTAAGAGATCAGCTCCTATTCAACACATATATTAAGTGCTGTATTAAGCACCTACTGAATCTCAGAAAAAATATAATCACAGAATTATTACTAAATGGACTTTTTAGTTTTTCATAAGTCAAGAAAGCAGGTCATGAATAGAGAGGGCAAAAATCAGTGTGGAGAAACATTTACCTCAGCCTCTCTGGGTGCCATTAATCACCCTTTCTGCAAAGCCTTATACAAAAGCCATTAAAATTTAAGATAGGAGAAATCGCTGCTATTTCTACAGCTACAGCTATTGCTGCTGCTACTACTCTTAATTAAGGTCTGAGAGCAGTTAAACATTTAAATATGATAAGGCTTAGAGGTGAGCTGACTTGCCAAATGGAGAGAGAAAACATTGTCAAACAGAATCAGGAAGAGGAGCCCAGGCAGCAAAAAGAGAGGGGCAGAGAGATGCAGGACGCACTGCCGAGTGCCTGTGACGGGATCAGCAGCTCCTCTTGAGAAGTGAAGCCAAAGTTATGCTCCATCTCAAGCAGTAAATAGGAACACAAATGATGATTCTGAAAAGGCTTTTCTGCTCGAGGACCCTAACACATGTCTCAGTGGAGATGGTGTTTGTGAGGGCCACCTAACACAGGAAGGCAAGGAGGTGATGAACAAAACCGCAGGGATCCTTTCCTGGAGAAAAGCCCCAGGCCAAGAGCTCATACAAAACAAAGAATAAGAGCCACAGACAGAGGCTCCACATTTTCAGGTCTAGGAACCCAGGTCTGGAAAGACTCTGGGTGATGAAGAGGATTCGGCACCATCGCCGAGCACAAACAACTCAATATAACTGGTGCTCAGAAGCGGTTCTGAGCATTACCCAGGAAGTTAGTGTCGTATTGTATAATCCACATTTGCTTTATGATGACACAGTGTCTTCCCTGCTGGATATTTTACCTTTCAAGCAGTAAGACAATAAACTACAGTCCCTGACAAGAAATGTTTTCATTGCCATTGTTTTAGAAACACATGTTTTCTCATTCGCTATCAGCATCGCCTAAATCAAAAGAGGTGACTTTCACAATAAATCAGATAAGAACGGCTCAAAACTGATACCTGCCAGCTTGTTTTCTCCCTTAATGGTGCTTCTGAGGTAGGCTGAGATGCCTTTTCCCAGAGCAGCCCAGAGGATGGGCGTGAGGAGGATGGCGAGGCACTGATGGAGCTGGACCACGGGATTACTGCGATCCCCAGACTGGCGTGGGTGATCGCCGAACGCCTGTGCTAAGCACCTCTCATGCTGTGATGAATGACACTGCGTAAAGTAGAGAAGTATGGGAAGTATGCAGAGAAATACATGAGAAATTAACCATTTCCAAGCCCTAAAAGTGCACTGCTGAACAGCTCTCTTCAAAGTCATTGCGAGCCTATGGTACAAACACAGCCACTGGCAAGTGGGCTTTTGTCTTAGTGATAAGTACAGACTTTTGGCTGCCAAACTCAGGATGTAGATGCTGAATAAAAACCCAGTGCTGTGGTTTTGACGCTCACAGTTAAGGGCTTAGGACTCTCTCCCCTTCCCCTACAATATTCTGGGATACGCAGGATGAGTTAAACATAAATGACCAACAGAATCATCATCTTCAAGCATCTAAGCAGATGTTTGCCCAGCTGGGGATGAGCACAGGTTGTCTCAGCAGCTGTGTCTGCACTGCACACCTGCACTCTGCATCCACAGATAAACAGGAATCCTGCAATATCCCTCTGCTCAGTTGTTCGTGAGGTTTCTGGGAGGATGAAAGAAGGGTAAATGGAGGAGCTGTGCACTGCCGTTCTTCATCTCGATCTGCCACAGCTGGTGGAGCACCATGATGAAGTGAGGCATTAGTAAGGATGCCTGAGAGGAGCAGGTAAGTGGTGTTGAGTTTTTTCTTCTCTTGCCCTGGGTGAATCTTTCCTGTGCTAAAAGAATGTTTCTTACACACAGGCAGATAACTTATTCCTTCCATTGTATGCTGCCCTCATTTCCCCCCACACACAGTGGATCCAGCTTCTCTCCTCAAAGTGATGGATTTGTTCAGATGCCTCAGTCCCACAGGGTCCCAGGGACCGTGCCTGAATGGAGTCGATGCTCTCATTTCTCCTGACTCCTGTTTGCCCGGGAGACCAGTGAGACCTGCCAGGCCAGCAGCCAGAGCTAGGCCATCTTCTACACTGCCACTGCATGCCAGGGCTATGTCAGATGTCCTTTCCCACCAGGCCCCAGATCAACCAACTGTGTTACAAACCCTCCCCAGGGGCAGCTAGGAACTCCATCGTGCGCACTAACTGGTGACACTGACTCAAACTAGAGTCAGTGCCAATACTGGGAAGGATGCATCTCTTCACACACACAAAACCCAGTTCCTACCTGCTGCGATGCACACAAAAACCTTCACAGGGAGAACTTCAAACATCTGCACGAGTCATTAGCTCCCAAGAGCGAGAGCTCACGTGCTTGTGTGCAGGGACACAGCAGAAAGGCCTGTGCAGGTCAGCAGCAATCTTGCCCCTACAGAAAGGGCATCCCTTGCCCTCATATAATCATTCCCTTCTCCTCATACTGTCACTGTGCTGCTGGTCATTAAGACACCTTACTCAGACACCAGCTTCCACTTGGAGCCTTTACAACATTTTATCCAGAGCATGCCTGAATTTTTAAAAGTTCTGCATTATGTCTCCTTGCATTTCGTATTCAGATACACAACCAGAACTGTTGTCTGCGCTCTCATTATCTCAGACCTCCATTAACATTACATCTTCCCTGATCTTGAGGAATTAAAGCTCACAGTGAACCCTCCTGCCAAAATCAGCGTTTTCCCTAACCACATCACCACTCTGTACAGTCTCCCCATATCCCCAATCCCTGTCGCACCAAACACAACCTGTACATCTCCTCCTGTTCTCCACACAACTAATCATCACTTCCAGTCCAAGCTGACACTCACTTTTGTAGCCCAATGGTGCAAGCCTCTGCTGTCCTATTCCCCAGGAAACACCTTCTTACTTTCTCTCCTTATTCCTTATGATTATAGTCTTTGTAAACACTCACTTTGTTGTTCTCCCCAAACATTTCCTTAAGATGCCAGTTTGTGCTACAAAAAGATACACATTGATTAGACTGCTGATGTGTTGCAAACAGCATCTAAAAAGGTGACTAGCATGTCCAGACTACAGTCTCATTATCCTCTACTTTTCCATCTCAATGTCTGCATTTCTGTTTGTCTCATCTCATAAGTTAAATGTTTTGGAAGGTGAAGACAAGTTTTTTGAACAGCAAGATGCACATCTTGGTCCTGAGCCACATCTAGAATCTGTGGCTGATGTTACAGTAATAATAGGGAAATTGCTTCTTCCCACTTTGGGTGCAGTGTTTCCCATTCAGTGCAGGGATTGCATCTCTCCCATATGTCTTCTGCTGGCTTCTCCTCCTGTTCAACCCCTGACTGTTTCTTGTCCAGTGCCCACTCTCCGTTTCAACCTTCTTCCCTTCTCTGTTTTTACCTGTCCCAAATTTTTTGTCTCCCTCTGCAGTTTTTGCCCATCTGTCTTTCCACCATTCAATCTCCTTGCTTCCATCATCATGGCCCACCAAAAGCCCCACTTGTTTATGCCATCTCCTGGTCTCCAGTTCTGATCTGCCTCCCTCCTGCTTTCCTACTTCCCTTGGCTCTACTGCCTCCCTCTTCAGTCTTTGCACTGATAGTCCACGTCGCTTGCTCTCTGCTCATCTCTTGAAACACAGGCACATCTCTCACAGATGGAAATAAAAATATATGAAAAGAGAAATGGGGGATAAGACAAGGCCCATTCCCTGTCTCATCCGACACACTTCCACTGGCACCAGCTGTTCCAGACAAGAGTATTAAAATCCCATGAGCAGCCTTGGGATTCAGACTCCCCCAGCAGGAACATTCAACTGTAATCCCTAATAGTTACAGATCAGTCTGTGTCTTAAGGCAGGAAGTTTTATGTGTCTGTATTAAAACATTATAATTCAAGACATGGATATCTCATTATCATACCCAGATGTAGAAAGTAAAGTAGGACTTGCTGCTTTTCCAGATCATGACTAAATGCAGGGAGAGATCAGAGTCTGTATTGCCCCTGCCCTGCTGTGGTGGAGCAGAGGGGGAAAAATCCCATCTCCAGAGGAAAGACACATAAACACTGCTTTTGTGTGCTGAGAGACAAAGTGGCATCCTGGTGACTTACTTCAGGTCATCAGGACAACCACCAGTCCTTAAGAGTGTCCCAGACAGCGTATCCTAACACAGACATCCCTAGTAGTTGCAAAACGACCCAACAACTACCACAAATCCACCTTGACTTTTGCTGAACCCCCGACTTCACTGTCCTGCCTGACTGCACGGCATGTGAAAGGGCAGTTGGCATCTGAGGGGCAATTTGCTGTCACTGAGATCTGACTCCTCTCGCCCATGTCACATACCACTCACAAGTGTCCCACACTGTCAGGACACAGGAACCCCGCTGTAATTAGAGTCTTGCTATGATTCTAGACTGAGCTTTCAGGTCATAGCAAACTCAAGCCTATGCCTTACAGAGCTCATTAAAAAAAAGCTTTGCACAGCTCTAATTTTCATTTCAACACCTCCAGGCTTACTAGAAAGCTATATTTGTACCGGCAGAGACCTTAATTTGTATACAGAAACAAAACAAAAATCAAAATTAAACATATGAATTCAATTGCTGAAAAACACCCTTTTACTAAGGGTTCAAATGTAATGACACTATCCTTTAGAATAGCCTCATGTGGGCGTGTGCCTACCGCGAGCCATGAGAGGAAAATAAACCACATTAAAATACAATTCCTCTAGCACTTTCTGAGGTGCAATCAAAGCCTTACAACAGGGATTTTTCAGAAGACAAGATTCTAGCTCAATAATATCTATAGATTGGGTAGTCCCAAATGGCTCATGTGGAATTTTTATTCCAATCTAAAGGTGGAAATAATCTTTATGTGTACATGTGTGAACATATAGTCTTCACCACTGGAATAGCTGAGTGCCTCACACTTGGATTCTTGTCCTTGTACAGCTCATGTAAAACTAGAAATTTAGTATGTGAGGCAGGGATCAAGACATGGATATTGATGCCCCCCATCTGTAAGCACCCTATCTAGCTGGTTTCGATAGCAGGCTGCTTGCCACAGGTCACCTCCCAGGAGAGGCATTCTGCAGGGTCACTGGTGTGGGGATGAGGAGGATCCAGCTGATGTAATGTACAGGAATCCTCAAAACACTGTTGGCAATGCCTCTCAACAAAGGGCTTTAAAGAAACTAAGGAGTCGTGCAAAAGTAAAGCACTTCTCTTGAAAAAGCAACTGTTCAATAGAAACAAAACTAAAAAAGGTAATAAATGGTCAGTACTCACAGTGAAGGAGGTTATCTGCAGGGATCTGCACTGCTCAGGGCTGCCCAGCGAATTTGTATTTGAAATGGGAAACATGCTGTTTTGGTCTGCAGGTTCTAGACATGTTCAACTGGAAACGATACATAAAGAGTACAGATGTGACCATAGCTGTGAAAGGGCTCCCATCCAAGAAGCCATTACCTGGGCTGGGATTCCCTACCCCTGGGAAAGAGATACCCAAGAAGGCTATAAAATCAGGAACATCATGTAAAGGCTATAAAATCAGGAACATCATGTAAGAAAAATAAATGGGACAATTATTTACTGTTTCCCACAATACAAGAAGCAGGAGATGTCACTGTCTGGAAATGATTAGTAGCAGGTTCAGAAGAAACTGAAGCAAGCACTTTTTCCCATGCTGCATAGTTAAGCTAAAACATAACAGCACCCAAAATGTCTTGTGCTGGCACACAGTGTTGTTGGTCACTGAAGCCTAAGGGGGGGAAGCTCTTTTTTATATTAAATAGAAACATGTCACAGAAGATTTCTCAGGCACACATGGACACAAGCTTAGTCAAGCCTTCAGAAGACAGCATTTCCACAATTGTCCCTCCATCAAGTCCAGTACCCTGAGCAAATCCCATACTTTCACAGCTTCAGCAGTGCAAGGACCTCCAAGGTACCATTAGAAATCCTTGTCTCTCGCTCCTTGTCTCTTCAAGTCCCTGTGTGTGATCAGAGGCAATGGCTTTCACCTAATCATCCAGCAGGCCTTGGTCAGCCTCCTCCAGTGATGTTTGCACCAGTCAGGACATCCCCAAATGGAGAGCAAATTATTAGTAGGATTATGCTCCAAAACCAAATCTTAAATACCCATCACATCTAGTATCTTCTGACTTATCCAGCTAGAACTGCTATGATGGTCTTCTCTGGCAAAGACACTGGGAGACCCTGGGAGTATTCTCAGACAACGTCCAAGCATTTTTCACTCAGATCAGCTTCTGGTGGCTGGGCTCACCACTGCACATGACTCACTCCCGGAACGTTAGGAAGCATGAAGCAGAAAAACATCCATAAAGGATTAGATCACAATCCCAGTGACAGCACTGACAATTACTAAGGGGGGCAGAAAAAAGGCTCGTATTAAAGACTTTCGCTAGAATGAGTATTTTGCAGCATTTAAAATTCTTTGAAGACTAAGTCTGTGTTAAAAGATACCCTTGCTCAGAAAAAGACAACCTTTGGCCAGTATTATATGATACAGCTATGTGGCCATCTGGATTTTGCCTTCAATCATTTTCATTGATTCAGAGGCATTTTAAAATGCTTAAGTTACTACATCGGATTTAAATTTCAGATCAATGTTGTCTTTGCAGAACTACTCAGTCTTGAAACATGGCTGAGCAAACCCCGTGCCGTGGCAACAAGGGGCTGTGCCAGGCTGGTGCTGGAGCTGGCACCTCTCCGATTCAGGCAGCTATTGACACCATCCTCTCAAAGCCTGTTGTGTTAGTTCTGCTTGCAACATTCAAGGTCTCAGATGTCTTGGATAGCACAAGGTCTTTGTATATTAAATTCTTCTACTGGCAACAGCAAATACAGCTCCAATTACTATCTTCTTGGCAACTTCTTAACTAGAGCCAAGCAGTCTTAGGGTAGCTTGGTTGGGTCTGCGGGTGGTTGGCATCTGCTTCCCCTTCATTTCGGTGCAGTGCGGTCAGGCAGCCCGTACCATACTTGCTGTCCACATCACCTGAAGGGCTGCGTGTTGCAGGAGCAGCCTCACCTTGGCTGCTCTGCTCCTCCTCCTCATCCCAGCAACTCTGTGTGCTGAGCTGGCACAGCATGGAGCCAGCCCCTGCTTTATAAGGCACAGCAGAAATCTGCCAGGTGTGTTGCTGGGAACTATCCTCTTGTGCTCAAACATAATCAGCCGCGGGCTCTTGGTAAATTATCTGCTTCATACAGTGAAGGTGAACTTCTCCTTCACATCCCCCGACATGATTACCCAGCTTGGCCTGGCCTCCCAGCCTGGAGGTTTCCTTTCCCCTGCTGTGCCTGCTCCTTCTCCTCTGCTCCTGTCCACTGCTTTGTAAGAAGCCCCTTCAGAGGGGATATTAGTTCAATTCCCTGGTGCCTCTTTTCCAGCACTTGTGCAGGGAACGATGCTAATTACTGCATTACATCCTGCAGCTTGAAAGGAATTTGCAATGAAGCTGACAGAATTGGACTGAACACGGCATAAGAAAGTGAAACTTGACTGTCAGCAGAGCCATGACGACACCACAGGACATAATTCAGCCAAATGCATCTGCCACCATGGGTCTTCTGCCCCATAGTAAAAGAAATGAAGATTTAGTGATAAGCCACAGCCTTGCATCAGTAACAAGAAATACAGCTCCTCCTGGCTGTAAGGGGCTGCTGAGGCTGAACGATAAAGGCTTCTGTTAAATTACATGTGGACAGGTCTCAACCGGGATTATATTCTTCCTTCTGTATTTTGGTACAAGACATAGTCTTTTACAAAGCTAGAATGGGAAAAGCACTTCCTCCTTTCAAGCTGCACACAGTCACTAAAGCTTTGTTATTTCCTTAAATACCTAACATCAAAAATTCTGAAATCAGAGGAATTATCATTTCCCCAAGCTTTCAGGGCTGCTCTACTGGGGTAAATCATTGACTGACATATAAAAAGACAGCAAACCTTAAAATAATTTTGGGAGATTCTTCTTCTTTTCCTGCGGCCTCAAAACACGCATTTAGGATTAGCATCCAGGGCACCTATCATGACAGTCTTTAACGAGGATCAATAGAAGGAGAAATGCATAATCGATACATTGATGAGAACAACTTGACCTTTCCACAAAAACTGCAGGGACAAGGAAGCATTTAAAGAAAGTTTCAGTAAGTTTTCATAAAACAAATTTCAAATTTGCAAAAAGTTCTCAGCTATATATAGATCAGGACTGGGGAGCAGACATCAAACAACTGCATATGCAGAGGACCTCTGGCCAGCTTCTTATCCAACTTCACGTAGCCCATCTCCCAGCTTATTTGCACAGCAGCCCAAGGTGAAAATACAAGATCAAGTAGGGAAAAGAATAATAACAATCTCCTGCTGTGGATGCAGAGATCTCTCAGGCAGTTTGAGTCTCCTCACCAGCGCAGCAGGGTGAGTGGCCCACTCACAGGAGCCAGGGCTGCCGTCAGCCTGGCACCCCCTGCCTCCAGAGGGACAGCCCAGGAGGTGCCTCCACCTCCTCAGCATAGGAAAATGTAGAAATGGAGGCAAAACTCTGCCCCAGAAGCTCTAGAGTTGCTACAGTAGCAGAAAGGCAGAGGCTTCGAGAAGGCACACTATCGCTGTGGTGCCCAGGGCAGCAGCAGAATGACTTCCTTGGAGAAGTACACAGCTAATTAATTCCCCACATACTGTGCTCTGTATGTGCTGCTGAGCAGTGGCCACTGCAACCAGAAATTAGTCCAAGTGTGAATATGACCAAGTAGTCAGGAGCTGACTTATCTTTCGCCAACCCCCAGCCAGCCACCCATCATTGTGGCAGCACCAGCTCTAATGAGAATTTATGACAAGCCACCAGCCAGGGAAGCTCACCTGGGCTGGTGGATGGGTCATGAAACAGAACCTGGGCTTTTCCTTTGCTGAAAGGGCAGGCATGCATTTTGCTTCTCCTGGGGAAAGGGACAAGTGGTGCTAGCATGAATCTGAGCATGGAAGTGCCCACGTGCTTCATGCACCCAAAACACTGTGTTCCCCAACAGCTGAGGCCAAACAGTGTGTGGGAGCCAGTCATGGCTGTCCCTCCCAAGAAATCCTTTTGCTGGGCATCAGCACCCTTCACTGTGAATCGCTGGGCTTAGCTTTCCTCTCCTGTTTGCTGTACATGGGAAACCACACAGGGATGAAGCCAGAAATATGTCAGTCTTCATGATGGTAGGGGAGGACCTGCGTAGGCATCTCATGTCTACATGGGTACGGCCAGGGGCTCGGGCAGCAGTCTGAAAGAGATTCCAGGAGACCTAACTGTAGTAGCAATCAGAGTGAGGAACTGTATAATCTTTCCCTATAGGTGATTTTGCAAGCAATTATATAATTACTGCTTTCAAGATTGGCATAAAAGCACCATAGAACTGTGCCAAACTGAGCTCAGGACTTAAAAACACTTGGAAACCTTTGAAACAGACAAGAGGTGGGATGGGCTCATGTCTGCAGTGCTTGGAGGAGACTCAGTGACAGAGGCTCAATTTCTTACTCTGCTGCAGATTTCCTGGATGGTACCAAATATATAATTTATCCCCATTTGCAAAATGGGAAAAACCTATTTCTATTAATTTGCAGCAGCACTGTAAGCTGCTGGAGGCAGTTGTATGTTGCCCAGTACAACAGGGTGTCTAGCCCCATTAGGATAAAAACCTCAGCATTAATAAGTGTTGTCAACGCAGGACTTGTATGACATGTTCAGACTTTGAAAATTCCTAACAAATTCTGCAAAGTACAAGGCTCTGTCTTGCACTGACAGTATATTTGGTTTAAAACGTATTATAGACAGATAAATAGATATTACAAAGTATATGTTATATATACATACATATATATACACACACACACAGAGTTTTTCTTTAAAGCATCTCTGTTACATTTCTTCTTTAAGTGCTATTGCTTTTCTTGTGCAACTTCAAACCCAGAACCAGGTATTTTAAAGCAAGGAAATTATGACCAAAGGTATAAATATGTCTTAGCATACCACTGACTGACAACATGAGCTTCATTTTCATGCTTTATAACACTGCCTGAATCACTAAATATATTTCTGTTCTTGTAAGACAGCATTCCACATAACTTTTATTTGTGAATAAAAGGCAGAAAGATGCACACACACTGCTGGAATCAGGAATAAATTATTTTGGCAGAGTCCATTACTCTGGGAAGCAGTCTGAATACCAAGCCAGAAACATAAATACAGACCAAGACTAATGCTAGTCCATCACTGACATTTGCAACATTTGTCCCAGACTCCCATGTTACCTCCACTGAGCCCAAGTCAAAGCATCATCAGTGTGAGTCCTCCCACTGCCACCTGCAGGCCCTGGGTCCAGCACCAAGGGGTTCATTCTGCTGCCACATGTTAAGCAGCAGCCTCAATCTTGAGTTTCAACCCACCAACTTGGTGGGTTTCAACCCACTGACCATCGTCACAAGACAGTTGCTGCTGTGTGCTGAGTTGTGCCAACAGAGCCAGTGCCAGCACTCTCGTTGAATGCCTGGTCAGGCACTGCCCCATGGACACCTAAAACAAAGAGCTCTGGGAAGGGTTGGGGATCCCTTAGGATTCCCTAAGAGTCAGGATTAACAGCAGACACTTCCCTGGGGGTGGGTGAGCATATTGATATTTTTGAAGAAAAATGGGGAGCAGTTAAGGAGGACAGTGCTGGAAAAATAATTTTTTCATCTAAATATGCAAACAGAAGTATTCTTTAAAGAATACTGGATGATAGACAAGAGAAGCACCAAAGCATCATTCAGTCACTCTGCTTTTACATCACATCCCCTCTTACTCATGTCAGGGTTCCCACCAAACCTGCCCACGGCAGAAGTCACACGTGGCTCTGCCACGCTGCCCACACCACCCAGCCATCCTTCTGCCACCCTCGTGTGCAAGCTCCCGGCTGTCATGAGAGCACACAGCCCCCAGCAGCAGCTGTGTTCAGGCCCCAGGGCTGCAGCTCTGGTGCCAGCTCTTTCCCTGAGATTTGGTGTAACCACATTGACTGCAGTTGACCTGATGTCTCCTTGCAGCCACATGCCTGCCAGGGACCCCCAGCTTTGATTCCTGTTGGGAGTGCTTGGTTTGCATGAGCTTTGGGCACAAAATGGATGACGTATCCAAGCAGCCCCCAACAATGTCAACTAGTGACAACAGTGTATGGAGTCGGGTCCTCATTGCTACATCTGCATTGTAATCCATGTTCATCTTTCATTGAATGTGAGAACAAACCTGTCTGATCTACATCTATCATGCCCAACGGTGAATGGAAAGACCTCTGTTTGGTGTCAGCCCTGTTCCAGCCATGATACTGAAGGTCAAAAAAGCTATGGGCAATACGTACAAGAGTGCTGCCTGGGTTTATAGGGTCCAAGGTATTTGTGATCATTTATTTCAAATGCTGCTCTGGTTCTAAGGACTATATAAATAATCATAGTGACCACATCTTTCCTGTCTATCCACTACTTAAATGCCTTTTTCACTTCAGTCTTCCCATCAGCAAAGGATACCTTCAGGGTATCCTCATATTTCTAAATATTCCAGAAACTGCAGATGATTTACTCTCACAATCCTAATGCAGCTCAATCCATTCTCATTTTCTATTCGTGACAGCAGTAGTTTGCTAAAGAACATCGGCTCCTATCAGTTCATATCGTTCATGACAACTTTACAGTATCTGATATAATTTCTAATTTTTGTGCCTTGAATGGCAATGCGCACCCCAGCAGCTGCGTGTTCCAGGGAAGCGCGAAGGCACAGTCTGCATCCTGCCACCAGATGGTACTCCATATGGACACAGCAGAGGAGGACATACTGGTGCTGCATCACCAGTGGCAATCCAGGCCCTTCCCCCTCACCATATTCTCTCTAAAGGCTGTAGATGGTGTTGGGAACCATATAGCCCAAGTTCTCTGTTCATTTCTGTATGCTACATAGACTCAAAATGTGTTGGAGGCCACTTCACTTGGTGCCTTTTTCTGCTTCAAGGAGTTGCAGGCAAGTGTGGCAACTCTATCTGTGTGCACTCTCCCTCAAGCTGGTTTTCTGAACTTGTGCTGTTTCCACTTTGCCTGCGAGCTCCTGAGCACCATCAGTATAGTTATAAACTCCATGTGGAGATAGATGGCATTTCTCCAGGGACATACGTGTCCCAGTATGGTTTGGAGGCCACAGACCGGCTGCCATTTGGGTGGTGCAGAAAATCAAAGCCCTGCCTGCTGCCAGCCAGAAGAGATCCTGGCCACTGCTTGTTCTGCCAGTGCAGAAGAGGGAATCCCAGGGTACTAGCCAGATCCCAATTTCTGTAATTAGTTATTGACCTGAACATCTTCACTTATACCTTCAGGTAGAAAATCTGTTTGACATTCCAGAGCAGAGTCATCCAGACAGGATGATTGGACTGTCACCAAGAAGATTATTTTTCAGTGAAGTACCATAACCATCCCTGCATGAGCTATGGATCTGACAAACCTGTTACTGGAAGGTCCTTGGTATACTTCCACAGTGGTTTCTCACTTCCACACACAAGTACTGGATTAGCTTTTACTTTCGTACACAAAGACCAAGACTGTTTCTTACAGAGCCTAGGCTACAAAGCACATTCCACATCCCTCTTCCTCCACTTCCCTGAAGTTGACGGCACTAAACACAAAGGAATATCAACAAAGTATGTGCCTGGAGGCTGGACTCGGAAGAGGGAGATGTCTACTTTTTTGCTGCATGAGGAAACAGAGCATCTTCTGAGCCACCAGCACCCAGCAAAAACTGTTAATAATATATGTACATAGATAAGCTTCCCTTTAAAGCAAATACCAGTGGTCACCAGCACAGTGAACACTGCAAGAAGAGGACAGTGGTACGACAAGCATCAAGTATTCCAAAATCCTGACTCATGACCTCAGAATGCTTGAGTTCAGCTAAACAAGCATAAAGAAAATAAATGTTGAGCGCTTATTCACTTTCCTATTCCCGAGCCTTGAGGATACTTTTTCTTCTCATGTACAAGAATTCTCATGCAAGCCCATTACTTGTATTTGTTGTAACGATGCCATCCCCTGGTGCAGGATCTGGGTGTGCAGCAGCTCCAACCCCTCTGCAAGAGGCTGCTTCAGGGCCACAGGGAGAACACATCATCTGCTCCAGCAGTCAGGTCTGCTGCTGACCCCTGCCCAAGACCGATCTGCCTCGTGTTTTGCTCCTTGACACCTCATGGGCTGCCAAGACAATGCAAGCCTGGAAGCAACGCGTGGTCCTCTGCGAGGGGAAGAGTCAGGCATGTCCCTGAACAAGTGCTTGCTCCCGAGAACCTCCCCTGTTAGAGAAACTGATGAGACCTTTTCTGAAATTCCACCAGGCAGCAAAACAGCCTGACAACTCAGCACTGACTCAGGACAGCTTCCCTGTGAAATGGAGCTCCCAACCCCGGCACTGTGGTCCCATCATTCCCACCGCCCCCTGAGTGCGGAGGGAGCCATCCAGTCGTTAGATCCCCTTTGATCTTTTCCAGAATAAGAGGCTAAAAAAGAACAGCTTGTTTTCTTTAAATGGGGGGGGGTGAGGAGCGAGGGCGAGGAGGAGCTAAATTGGCCTGCTAGGTTCATTTCAACCATGAGACAAAGTCTTTTTAACTTCTCTTAATGAGGACTACTTTTTCCAGATACTACCTAATTATTGCAAATTGCTTCATCTTTTAATTGTTACTGCAAGGCAACTAAATATTGTTACATTGATTGCTCAAGAGCGGATTGTTAATGGCTTTAATCATTTGATAATCCAGTAATACAATCAATGCAACTCCGCACCTTGTAGGAATAATTTTTGGATCCACATGCTAGGAAACATATATTGCCTTACCATATGTCAGCCTCCGTGGGCCGGATTCTGCCAGCCTTCCTCAAGTGCAGCTGCACTCTCACACAAGACTAATCCTGCAGATTTCCGTGGGAACACCCGAGTAGCAATGACTCATTTTATTCAGGGCTGGTCAAATCGGGTAGGCAAAGGGGAAGCCTATGGATTTGGGTTCTGCCTGGCAGATGGATGGGCTATTCTTGTGGGAGAGAGGAGATAAATTCACACCTGTGCAGCTGTCACCGGGGTTGGGCTCTTGCTACTGCATGGAGAATTATGTTGTAGAGCACATTTTCTAAGGAGGGTCCTGCAGCTCCAGAGCTGACAAGCGCACAGATGGCACAAATTGCCTGTGGTAGGGAGAAAGAAGGTGGCAGGGGACCCTCTTCCAGAGGTCTCCAGAGATCAGTCACCATAAATGCCAGAGCTACTTGAGCAGCAAGGCAAGGCATCAGAGGGGAGCTGTGTTTCTTACCTTCATGCCTCTGGTCTCGCTGTTGCTTGGGACTGGTCCTGGCAGCTGAGCTCTGAGGTAGCTGGCTCCAGGGCATCTCTGCAGCCTCACTGAAAAGTAGTGGGACCACCTCTGTACACTGTAGGGAGTCCCAAAGAAGAAAATCAGACTGTTTGGAGGGACAGCTCTTACACCGTGTGAAAATAATAGCGTTTGGCTCCTGAGTAGTATTTAGCCCTCACTAGCTGAATCTCGACCCCCTTGGCTGTAAGGCCCTTCATTATTCTCTTGGCAGAAGCTGTTGGCTTCCTGAAGTTTGCCTGCCCCAGAGGAGCTGGGCTTGGCACAGGCAGCCTGCGTGGGTACATGGCCATCTCCACTGTGTAGCTGCTTCTGGGCTGGGAGTCCCATCAACTGCTTAGCTGTGGGGAAAGCTGAACCCAAGCCTAAGCACTGAGCCAGGCACGGCCATTGCTCCTCATGCAGAGAGGAAAGAGGCCTCCCCAGCTGCCGTGCCCCCCAGTACCTGACAGCATGGCCCCACGCACTGGTGACACAGAGAGAGGAGGACAGGAGGTTATGTGCATCATCCAGGGAGATGCAGAGCAGTTCAGACAAGGGTACAGCAGGAGTAAGAGGCACACGGGGAGATGTGGGTGATGGCACCAGCCAGGAGGAGTTCTGCCTGGAAGCGCTGGTGATGGGAAGAGGTGTTTCTACCCTATAGACCAGAGACTTTGGGCATGTCACTCTCAGACAGATTTTCAGCTTCAGACTGAGCACTTTTGGAAGGTCAGTTGTCTACCAGGGTTACAGGACAGGACAGGTGGGCTAGGCCAGGCCACCCTTTCCTCTCACTTCAGCTGATCCCCCATGCAACTGGGAGCAGTTCTCACTGGGGACCATGAGGGTTCCCCAAAATGTGGTGTAATGAGGCATAAAAGCAGCACTGGAAGGTGAATTCCTTTAGAGTCACTGGGAGAGAGGGGAGGAGGAGCATCACCTGACACAGACTCAGTCAAAAAAGTCAGTTCTGACAGACAGCAAGGAGACTAATAAACTAAAGAGTTGCTTTGATTTAGTCTTCAAGGAAAAGGAGACAATTAAGAAGCTGTGTAATTCAATACCAGTTAGCAGGAAAAGGAGCTGTCAAAGGCACAGGAAGGAGCACTGGTGCACAGATATCCCGCAGAGCAGCAGAGCAGAAGGACACAACCACACTTGCCCCCAGGGCCGGAGGGACCAGCGCAGCTGAGGTGACCCATGGCCAGTCCCCAGGACCTCGGGGAGGATGAGAGAGGGCAAGGGGGCAAACATCCCCTTTCTCAGAAGGGCAAGGGGAAATCAGGATAATCACAGATCAGCTTCCTTTTACTTTGAAAGCCAGATAAAATGAAAGGGCATTTAATGAAGCATGCAGGGGGAGTACCCAAAAAAAACCTAAAAAGATTATGTTGAAAGTCAAGCAAGCCCCATCCAGAGCAAATCTTGCCAGAGCAATTTAGCCTCGACTTTTCTAAAATGACCTCAAGATCAGCAGGATTCGTTTTTATTAAGGCTTGATTTTCTCACGTGCTGGGAACATATTTTCCATCAGTGGTCAAGGGACAGGCTGATGTTCACTAGCTAAGGATCTGTGGTGTCAGCCAGGACCAAAACTGAGGGGATGCTCCCAGAAAGCACTGTCCTTGGAGACAATGGCAAATGAAGCAGTACCCAGCGCTGGCAAGCAGCAATCACCTAAAGCAGGCGTGTGAAATGCAAGCTGGTTCTGGCAGTCAAAAGCGTGTAACTGAATTAGTGAGATTTTTTTTCTGTCACCTCTCCTTTTCCTTAAAGGCAACTTCTATCCCCAACAGAGTGAGGAAAACCTGCTAAAGATAAGCTCTTTTCAGGGGCAGAGCATCTGGTTGCAAGGCGAGACTACCCAGGGGCTGGAACAGCCAGAGGAGGTGTGAGATGCTGCCACCCACCTGGGAGCCAGGGACTTGACCCTTCAGGTTATCCCCTTGCTCTAGGGACCAGCCTCAGGGCCTCACAACAGCTTTGCACAGTCCCTGACTCTGCAAACTGCCCACCTTTATGCTCATGATTAATCAGAGTCCACAGGACTCTAAGCAAGTTGCTTGTTAATGCAGCCTCCCAGAGCAGGACCAGAATGCTGCTGAACACAACCATGATTTTACAAATCCAATCCCCCAGCCTGTCCAGGGTACTGGGTGGGAAAGCTCTGGGGAATGGGGGAGTCTCATTGCATGATCAAGGCCTTGGGGGGGTTTTTTGATAATGCAATATGATAATTTAACTTCAGACTTTACGCAAATCCTGCCCATTGGTATTGGCAGCTCATCAACAGACAAGGGCTCAGAGACCATCACGTCAGATACTATATCTATCACTAGAAAGATCCTCAGGCGGGTGGCTGGATCTACACAGATCATCATTTTTAATATCAAAACATCATATGGCTCTTTACATGGTGTAAATAAGATGTACTACAAGAACAAAGATGTGCTGCTGATTAAAAATACATGTGCACGTACCTCAACAGTTCAGAGTCCAGTGGGCAGAAATGTTAAGTGGGGTCCCACTGAGTGCCCTGGGAGGTCAATACAATTCAATAGTTTTATTAACAACTTGGAAACCAGACCAGGGGTATGCTAATCAAATCTGAACATTTTATCAAGATGGGAGGGTAGCAAATAATTTGCAGGACAGAAATAAAATACAATACGAGCTTGATAAATTAAAGAAGTGGCCTGCAATCAATACAAAGAGATTCAGCAGGACAAATGCAAAAGATTAACACATAGGAAGGAATAAACAAAAGGACAGAGGCTGTATGGAGATATCTGGCCGAACAGCTATACAGCAGAGAGTGGTCTGGGGGGGATGATCGATTGAACAGAAGTCAATAACATCAGGCTGCTGCAACCCAGCAAGGTAATTATTCTGCTCTTCCCAGCGCTCGTCAGGCTGCTGTTTGAAGCAGCACGTCCAGATCTGGGCATCATGTTGTAACAAAGAGAGACAAGCCAGAAGGAGTTCAAAGAACACAAAAATGCCAGAAGATTTGGAAAACAGAAATATTTGTATGCATGTGAAAAACGAACCACAAGCGTGAGACTGGGCTCTCCTTTTGTTGCCTACCATTCCCAGGACACTGCTGAGGCCAGAGAAGTTACAGGTCTGAGAAACTGAGGCTGGTCTGAGGTTGGTCTCAGACACAGCATGAGGAGAGACATGCTAAATAACAGGATGCTACAGATGGGCAAAAGGGATGCAACATAGGTACAGGGATTAATTAGAACTCATTTTGCCCTTCGTGAAATTGCAGCATTGGGCCAAAGCTCCAGCAGAGAAAATTTAAGGGAAATTTGACTCTGTAGTGTTTCTGAAAATTCAGGCAATGAAAAAGCAATAAAAGACCAGAACCCTCTTCTTGGATGAAGCTGAGACTTACCAGAATGCCAGCAAATAGAAGAAAAAGAAGCAAAGCAGAGTGCCCAAAGAAGTCTGTAAAATCACTCCAGTTGGAAATGCTCTACCCTGCCATGTCTGAAACAAGCCCCAGGGAGCTCAGCTCCCCTAGACCCTCCTGAGGAGGGGTGCCTCCCCACACTCCCCAGCAACCCCATATAAACTCAGAACTGAGGCTCAACTACCCCCCTATAGAAGTAATGCACTACACATGTGCTGCTCCCACTGCCATCAAACCTGATTGCAATTAAAGCACAAACGAGCTCTCCACCCTTCGGTAATGGCTCAGAACTGTCAGAAATCAAAGCTACTTGGCTGCCACTGGAGGAAGGACCCACGAGAGCTTCCCTCCACCCCAGAGGGCTCTCCCAGCCCTGAGAGCTGGAGGAGGGAGCAGGAGCTGGAGGAAGGCAGTGCCTGGAGAGGAGCCAGAGCATCGCTCAGTGCTCCAGCATGGAGACGGAGGTCTGCGACTCTGCAGCACAGTGTGCAGACTCCTGCCAAAAGCCCAATTGCACCATCTGCCAAATTAATATTCCTATTTTTAATATCTCGTTTAAAGGGAAACATTAAGGGGAAAAAGGAGAGAAAACTAGAACATCACCATGCTGATTAGATTTCTCAGCTCTGTGAGGAATTGCACCAGACATCGGCTCTGCTTCTTTCCTGTCCTCCTGTGATCAATTCTCTCTCCAGAGGTGCAGGGCTGCTGGGTCGAACGCAGGGAAATGCACCACTGAACACCATGCTGCTGCTGCCACTGCCACTTAGCAAGGAGAGGAGAGCAGGGAGGCTGGAGATGAATCAACATGGTTCATTTCTTTGTGAGGAGCTGTTGCCCTGTCCTATTTCCATCCTGGAAGCAACCCCTGCAACCTCACTTCTTCCTTAGGGTAGGAATTGCACCCTAAACATGGAAGGGAAAGGGGTGAAAGTGGAGAAGAGAAAGACAGACAGAAAAATCCTTCCAGTGAACAGAAATGAAATGCACAAGCCCTGTGTCAGGAAGGAGACAGCCTGTGGAGTGGGCAGCAGTGGTTGATGCTGAATTAGCAGGGGAGCGCAAACAAGAGGCAGATGCTAGGAGCAGCAGCAGCAGCAGCGACGTTAACAACTGCTGCTGGCTGATGAGCTGGGGCAGGGCCTGATCCTGGCTCCTGGCCAGCCATGGGGTCCCCCTTCCAAGAGTGGCACCTCCCGAGGCTCGCCCAAGCAGCTCCCGGGCTGAACAGCAGCCACTGCTGCTGATGTTAATGGAATTAAACATTAATATGCTAAACAGAAAGAAGAGTGAAAGAGGGGCTTGGATTTCTCTAGGTAGAAGACATGTCTGAGGTTAATGCCTGCCAATTCTTATTTGCTCTGCGATGTCAAAATCCATGTCCTTATTAGCCAGCCCATTAGTCTCTGGAGGCTAGTAGCCCATTAGTTCTGTCCTGGTCCTCATCAGCACTTAAGGCTCTCAAAGAGACTGGCTCTCACTGCAGGGCAGAGCATTTATAGCCAAACTGTTCCCACCTGACATCCCCAGCCAGGAGCCCTCCCAGGTGACCAACCCACAGTTCTGAGACTGGGCCAGAGGCATTACAAAGCCACCCTCAAACAAAGTGCTCAGGGAATTCTGGTTTTACCTCTGCCCAGCCCAGTTTGGTGGCAAGAGGGATCATCCTGCCATGTTCTTTGTGATCTGAAAGGCAAAATGGGCTTCCTCACCTTCCTCTTCCTCCTCCAAAACATTTTGGGTCTGTTCTGATTCTCTCATCATTGACTTTACACTATGGATCCTATGGGACAGGAAACTCGTCTTCTGTTTGCCTATAAAATACCACTCTGTACATAATTAATACTAATAATTAGCAGACATAACTATTAGAGACAAAAGATTACCAAACCACATCAGGCTGTTAGTCCATTAAGCTCAGGGTCTGTTGTGCGTGTGAGCACGGGTGCAGTGAGGGATCTCCAGCCATAGCTCCCGCTGACTGGGCAGCCGTGGCGGGAGCTCGGGGCACCGCAGTTGGGGCACTTTGCACCAGCAAAACGTTCAACCTGTCCACTCTTACCACTATAAATAGAGATTTGCTGTCAACAGGTTGTGAAGCACTTCACTAGTGACACCTGTGTCATGATCCTCACCTTGAAGATGGGGAAACTGAGGCACGCAGGGCACGGAGGGAGATGTATGATGAGGCTTGACCAAGGTCAGGCAGCAAGCCAGGAATATAACCCAGATTTTCTGCAGCACTTCTATTTCCCAGCTTTAAATTAATCTTGATATAAGATTAAAAGGGTGAATAGTGCCTTCTTCACCTCTCCCCAAGAGGGGAGTTACTCACTTTCATAGTTTTCTTACATTTACATACCAGGCCACGGCAGTGAAATAAATTTTCTCCTCCTGCAACCATGAGAGGAAGCGGTCCAAGCTCTGTTTGGAGCCACATGTTCAGTGTGGATAACTTCCCAAAGAAAGATCGCTGAATACACCAGGATGTAGATAGGAAGTTTGCCCTAGGACCAGTTTCTTCTACCTCCAGAGTAAATATTTCCCCAGAAGGTCCCCCCTCTGCAGGCAGGATCCTTCCATTTACTTCTATTCCCAGACCTCAGATTTAGCAAAGCACTGAAGCAGGTACTTACCTTTAATCAAGCACATTAGTCGCCCCATTGAAGTCAATGGGACTTCTCAGGTACTTAAAGCAAAGAATGTGCTCAGAGTGTGCTGCTAAGCCAAGGGAAGTGGTGGTTGATGAAGACAGAGAAAAAGCAGTCAACAAATGAACCAGAACCATCTGCAAATGACTCCCAACTGGGCAGGCTCCCTTCTATCTCCTTATACTGCTTTGCTTGCTGAAGAATTTTTCATTATGAATACAGAGCTCCTGCTGCTGCTACTGCTTTTAAACGGTGCTTAGTAATGCTAAACCCTCAGGGTATACCGCAGACACAGCCAGAGCCTCCCACTCACTGCTTGGGCACTTCCAACCCCGGCATGGTAACAGGAGGGAGGTCAAAGCATGGCAGCGCTTTGGCCCAGGTGGGGAATAATCCCAAAGCCATCATATTGTGAAAGCTGTGATGAAGACACTCCTACTTGAGTTAGGCAAGCCCAAACTCAAACTATGGCCCAAACTTGCAGGTGATGTCCTCCAGGGACAACTGGTATTCACGCTACAGGGGCAAACACCATGCAACTCTGCATCCCACAGCATTATCCCATGATTGCTCTTCCCTGGTTGAGTTGTAGACTGTGTGAGGGCACCTTGAGAAATGCTTCTCACAAAGCGTTTTCTGAATGTCCTCCCTCATCTACCCTACCTGTCTTGTTGAGTAGATACCCCCACACTTGGCAAAACCAAGTGAGCAGTTCAGAACCAACATGTGGTCAGTCAGATTTGTTAGTCTGATGTAATCGTTAACCTATGTTTAAATCTGTGGTTTGCGGATTGCCGTGGGAAGATGGTTGTGGACACTTGTGACTGAGGCTCTACAGTGAGTACTGTGCCTTGCTCAGCTACCCATAGCCCTTAGAATGAGCACCTGGTATAAACAGTTCTTCCTAAAAGCTCAAAATTCATGTTTTACAAATAAGCCCTTAAAAAGTCACCATTTTCTGCCAGTAAACTACTATAAAATATTCACAACATTCAAAGTGAATCTGAATGCAAAACATTTCTTTCCTTTTTTGGGTGAGAAGTTGCAGATGATGTTACCCCCAGCTCCAGTCCTGGGAGGCAGAGCTGTTTCAGAGTAGCTTGTGCATGTTCTCTATTGCTTTTTAAAGACATTATAGGTGGCAGATTGATTTTTATTAATTATTTCTATTGCAGCAACACCTAAGGCTGATCTGATGTTGCTCTTATATTGTGTAGGAGTAGCAAATAATGAGATTATCAGGTTGTGTACTGCCTCTGAAAGTGCTGTATTTGGGACTTGTATCATTTGTTGCAATGTACCCCGTAGACAGTATTTATCAGAGCAACACAAAAAGAATCCATAATATTCAGCTGGCTGTTGCAACCCCCATGATAAGATTACCCTGGCAGTTCAGGGAAACACTTGAACAAGTTTCAGTGTCCTCCCCATAAGGACTGCACATGACGACCACCACAGACAATAAAAAAAACCCTATCAGCCTGCTTTGAAACGTGTCCTTGAACGAAGATATAAACACACACTCACTTTGCAAACAGTGAGCACCATCAGCACCTGCAAGTGCTTGTCCCCATGGCTGGCTGGAGGTGACCTCCCACAGCAGAGCTGGTGGAGCCGTTCTGTGAGTGCTCCTCTTCCCTTTCAGCGCAAAGTCACCTCTCCCAGCACCCAGGACCCATAAAGAAGGTGCGAGTGGCAGTGGCTAACTGCACCCAATGATGACTCCAGACATTCACAAACCAGCTGGGGAGCAGCAGCCCACTATTATCTTCAATCGCTTCAGCCAGATACTTGCCCTTATTATCACAGATGCATACATGCCAGACAAGAGATGGGTATCTATTCAAGAACAGGATACACTATGCATGAAGGGAGAGAATTGCCAACAGAGAGAATGTAGCTTACTATTTAAATCCCACTTTAAAAAAATGTCTTTTTTAATAAAATTTCCTTAGAAGAGTCTCTCTTGTGTACACAAAGCCGTGGGGAAATTTCCCAAAGGGTACAGCGGAGATTACAAGATACAGTTTAGGCTGGAGCATCAGGGGGTGGATGCTTTGAACTCAGGGGGTTTCTAAAAGCACAAGGGAAATTCTTCCAGAGTCAGAGTGTTTCACAGTGTTTTAATAGGGGACAAATTACTCATTTTTTTTTCCACCCTCTGCAGATCTGTCCAAAGAATCACAAACATTTTTCCTCCCTCAAATCATTCTCTAGTGAGAGTGATAACAATACATCCCCGATAGTCTAACTCCACCTATAGATCTCAAAGCACTCGACAAAGTTTCACAGGTTTCATGAGAGCTATTTTTCAGGGGCAGGGAGAGGTGAAGTGACTTCACTAAAGAGCTAACCTAAGTAGCTGAATCAAAAAAGACCTTATTATAGTAACACAAAAGCTTTGTTTGAGATACTACGATTTGACATCATCCCAAAAAATATAATGCTTTAGGGCATGACTCCATAGCCATTAACGTTTGTGTAAGGCTTTCCATTGACATCGGTGGAAGCTGGGTCTGCCTTTTAAAAGCTATCCCTTCATCCACTCAGACAAGCCTTTCTTTTTTTCCTTCCCATTTGCAGCTGATGTTCTCCAGCCTGTTTTCTGGAAAGCGACAACTTTTCCATTTTCACATAGAGCAACTTTATTTCCATGGTATGCCAGTCTGCTTGGGATGTCATGGCGTGGCTCACAGCAAACACTAACGTGACATGACAGGCAGATGCAACTCGCTGAGCTCTGCCTCGGCAGGACAAGCCAGGGAAGAAGTTTAAAGCAGCTTTTTTCCAAGGAAACGTGATGGAGAGGGAGGGGAGAAAGGGAGGGCTGAATCCTCCATTTCTGCTTCCAGACCGAGACACCCAAAGTTTTACATCCAGGTTTCACTGCAGGTACGGCACAGCACCACGTCCCCAGAGCCAGTGGGGACAATGAGGGCACTGTCAGACGAGCTGGGGGCAACCACAGCATCCCCAGCCAGGGTGACATGTCTCTCTGCATGACTTACCAGCTCGCAGTCACACAGCCGAGTTGTGTGCAAGCTCAGGTTTGCCTCTCCAAACACCCAGGAGACATCCTTTAACAGAGGGACAAAAAGAATAAATCATGTCACCTACCCAGGCTGTAATACCTTGGAGTGACACCAAGGCACCAAAGCACACAGGTGAGTGACAGAAAGAAGGAAACATCCCACGTCTGATGGCACGGAGTGGCTGGTGGATGTCCAGGAGGGTGAACTCATCACTCAGCTGGGCTAAACTGGGAAGAGGATCTGCACCAGGTCCTAGGGACCCCTCTGGAGGGTCGATCAAAGCAGGACCTGGGTGCTTCCTTGCCTCCCTGTCCTGCCAGCCAACAAGTAGGGTCCGGCTGGCCCCGCTGGCAGGGTCAACAGTCCTCAACCTGCACCTGCTCCTGTGCTCAGACCACTCTCTGGAGAGGAGCTGGCTCAGCAAGGTGCCCTGCGAGGACCTTGGCTTTGATCTCATGGCATCACGCAGACTTCTCCAGCAATACTCCTCCTCTGCTCCACTGCTTCGTTGTCTTCCTGCAGGTGCTCCCCTGCTTTCCTGAGTCAGGCCTGAAAAACTCCCAGCAAGAACAAGAGTTGCATCAGGGAAGAAACAGCTCAGCATAACTTCGGACTAGAGCCCGCCTTTGCAAGGTGTAGTATTCCAGCCACACACCAGACACCATCATTCCTTGGACAGGGTGAGTATTTATGATGACCCCAGAGCCTACATTAATTCATTTCCCGTGATCCAGAGACTGAAGACAACCCTCAGCTTCAATAGGACATTGGCTCAAGCCCATATACATCAAACTGTATCTGCAACATCCAAGCTGTCCCCATCTGTTACCCCGACTGTGAAGTTTACAGATGAGAAGCAGGAAATGTTATAAAATACAATGTGCAGGCCCTGCTCTTGTGCAGATGTACGAGGCACGTTTAACTTCTCACACAGAGCACAATCTCAGCTGTCCCTGTGGACAACCAATAACGCAGAGACATTGGCACACATGCCAGGCTTTCAGCACACCCTGCTCAGTGCAAGCAGAATTAAGGTCAGCTCACATCTTGCAGAGCCCCAAACATGTACTTTTCAGGAGCTTCAGGCTGGTTGAGATAATTAATATCAATATTTATTCATATTCATTAATATCCATTCTATATGGTGCGGAATGGAGTGTCAGGAACCTGAGGAGCTCTCTCAGAAGGCAGGATTGTTTTTTCCAGCACACTTTGCAGGACTGCATCTATCCAGCCCAGCCCCAGAAGAGCCACAGGCCAAGCCGTACGATCTCCTGCTCACCCTCCCACCTTCACCTGAAGCATGACTTGAAGCACGACCAGGGCCAGTCCCTGTAAGGTTTATGACTCCCTTTGGCTGCACAAAGCCTCCAAGGAGCCCAGGAGTTTGGGGGTGCTTACTCCAGGGGGAACAGGGAGCCTTTCTGAGGGCCCCCTGTGCCGACACTCGAGGTGCAGCCGCTTGGCAGCCGGTGCAGCCGCCGCAGAACAGGCGCTTCCCAGGAAGGGTCGGTGTCAGGACGAACAATGACTGCGCGGCAGCGCTGGGAAGCGGCACAACAGACTCTCAACACAGAAATTACTCCAGGCACAAAGAAAACACCAACAAAGATCATACTCAACAAAGAGAGGCAGGAATTTCACAGCAGAACAGAAGAATAGAGACTTTAAAAGCTGCTTTTATTTCACTTTGCAGCTCTGTACACGGACAGTCAAGCACCAGAAACGTTAGGGCTCGGGGCACACTGCAGGTCACCAGGATTTCCTCATTTATTGCTTATTTCTTATATAAGCTCACTACAAACACAGGAGTCCTCATCCTCTTTGTATTGTTTGGAAACAGTGAGAATGAATAGGATCTTTTCTTTTTCTCTCTTCTTCCTCTGAAGGGCTGCAGTAATGAGCAGAGGATATAGTTCACTTCTCTGAGAGGGGAGGCTATTAGAGCTGGTGCTAAACACCCACATCAGAGTGGCTGCAAAGCAACGGCTCCCTCCTCTCCTCCTCCGGGAAGTCACAATCCGGCAGCTCCACTCAGGAGAGACAAAGAGAAAGGCACTACTAAAGGACACTGCCGAAAGGATTGACTTCTCCCTGTCCCACGCATGAGCAGATCCCCTTCACAATGAGGTTTTGCTGTGGGCAGTGGGGCTGAGGATGGGGGTCAGCCCCAGGAGCCAGAACGGGGCATCTGCAGGGAGCAGGGCTGACGGGAAGGGGATGCTGTGGTTGGTATCCAGCCGGATGCCTCCTGATGCTGAGGAATTTAGGTTCTCTGAAAACCCCTGCCGAGGCCAGGTTGAGATCTGCTGTGACCCTAAAGTGATTATCGCCTTAAAGTAGGTTAGTGTGTTAATAAATTAATTATGCACTGAGGTAGCCAGTTGTCTGAGGAGAGAAGGATTAAAATTACCTCCTAGATAAATTAGGAGCAAGATGTCCTGCGGGGAAGGCAAAGAAGGGAAGATCTGAACCCTAAGGAGTCCTGCAGGAAAGCCAAAGAAGAGACTAGATGTAAAACCTGTCCTGCGTGCCCATCATTGGAGTGCGTGCCTTGGTGATGGGGAGCCTGCCTGGAGTCGGCATCCCCCGTACGCAGTAACTGTCAGCACCACCATCACCCAGCAAACAAACTGCACGGGGAGGCACAGGTACTGAAGGGGATGCCAACTTGCAGCTAAAGGTGCCACAAATTCAAGGCCTGTCACCAAACTATCAGTGGGATGAGATAAATGCTCCAGGAGTGCCTCGTCCCTCCTCCCCTGAGCAGGCAGTGATTACTAAGGACATTTTCATGAGCGGTGTATGATCTTTATTTTTTTCATGCACAATGACCTTTAAAAGTACTGGCTAAGCTATTTGCATTGCCTAGCCCAGAGTTTCAACAGACAGCAGGAAGACGAGCATTAACCTTAATGGCTAAATCACTTCATGCCACTCCGAAGATGCAACACTCCCATGAGTCGGCAAAAGACCATTTTCATTTGATGATTATATATTTAAACAGCAACAAGCGTCTCTAAAAGCTCAAAGTTACATGCCTGCCAATGGTCCCCTGGTTTTCTGGAGGGTCAGCCCAGGAAACATCCTGCCTGAGGCTTGAGCAGTACTTTGGGATGCTTTGCGGAAGTAGCAAGACACCTTTGAAGGCACCTTGCCGCGCTGAGGTGGGGTGGGAGAGGCCATGCCCCCAGCACAACCATGCTACATGCAATGGCTTCTCTTCTCCCACCACACAGGAGCAGGCATCGGAGAGCTGTGAATTCAGGTCTGACCCCCAAACCACCCTGCAGCACTTACTGAAGGTTTGCGACTCCTTTGCGCTGGGATCTCACACATTTTTTCAGAGAAAAAGGATTTTGTAACACGTAAGTTATATTTATACCCACAATAAAGAAACAGCATAAAGAGCATGTAAATAAAATCACAGCCCCCTCAGCACGCTGCTTAGCTGAAAATACCTGCTTTGGAGCAGGTTTATTTGTATGTTCATAAACATGAAGCCCAAAAGGAGTAAATAAAGCTGAAATAAATTCCTAGAAATTGCAATGCTCATGGCAAAATGTTGTGTGTTATTCAGCCAGCTCTGATTATTAAAACCTCCCATCCAGCCAAGGTCAAAATATGGCCCTTGGCCAATGCATATTTACTTCCATGGAAAGGTTTGCACTGATCCTAAGAGATTCCCAGTCAAGATCAGTTCACTATCCCTCCCACAGGCACACAGCCACCTCCGATAATACAGCTGTTTCCTAGCAGCTCACAGCATTGCTCTGCAATGATTTTGAAGGAAGATGAGAGCAAACGCTACGGTAACCAAACTGCAAGGTGTGCGTGCATGCTCTGACCCAGCCAGGGCACCCGCTCGAGCCTCTCCCCCTTTATCACATCAGCTTTAATGACTATTTAAAATCCGGACCTTGCAGAGATTGCAGCACCCACTAAGCCTCAGCCAGTGCTCTAATTCTGATCCAGAGTGCTGTTATTAAGCATCGATGTCACCTCTCACAGCAGATGCCTTGCAGCCCACCCCAGCACCAAGCACGTTCTGCTCCAGCAGCTGGGTGCGACTGAGCAGCACCTATATCTCCATATATCTGTATGTGCAAAGAAAGGACACGCTGCCTACCCATGCGCAGAACAGCATTTCTCACCCAGCTCTGCTTACCGCTTGCTTACTTCTCCTGCTCACCCTCCTAAACCTGGGCTACCCCTGACAAAGAGCGCTCCACGCTGCAGAACCTCGGGGCTCACGATCCACCCCACACACAGACAGCAGGGATGATATGGGGTTGTACCTGGCCCAGCCAAAATACAAACACAAAACGAGCCATGGTGACAAGTCCAGAAGCATGGACACGGAGGGGTGAACATGCCCAGGAGACACACAGGAACCTGGAGAAGCCAGTTCCCTGCCTGAGAGGTCGGTGGCTGCTGGCAGAGGGCACAGGAGACACCGGTAACATCTCCAGCTACCAGGGGAAGATTTGACAGAGGACATCTGTCAAAGCCCTCGTACTACAAACTACTCGAGAGGAAGCATGTGATCGTATTATTGGAGCTTGTATTGTGCTGCTGAGCAGTGCTATTCTTCATGTCCTTTTGTCATTTAAGAAAGACTTTTGTGACAGCATTTGCCTATCGCTTGTAATTCCATGCAGGTTTGTGAAGTGCCCTATTTTAAAAAAACACCATACATTAGATTTTCCCATTCTCATTTTTCTTGATGTACAATACTGTCTGAATCAGTTTAAGATCAGGCCTGTACATCATCACTGGAAATGAATACAAATACCTCTTATTCCAAGTCAAATTAAATAATCAGGAGATACAGCGGCCACTTGCATATTTAATATGAAAAAATGCAAAGCCCGGCGCTTCCTGCTCCTGAAAGCACCCACACCGCTACCTCTCCATCCCCGCCGTGGCCGCACTGGGGAGAACTGATGCCAGCACCGTTCCAGCCAGGAGAAGGGCCATGAGGGTGACACCAGCCCTGCACCAATAGCCGCATCCAGCAAACCCTGCAAAGGCACGGCCCGAGCAGGATCTCTGGTGCTGCCAGAGCCAAGGACAGCACCGGCCCCCCCGCAGCATTGCTGTGCCCTGCAGCAGCCCCGGGGGCCACAGGTGGTCTGCCAGGGGTTCCCTGGAGAGCCCCCCACCACACTTCTCCTCTCCAAAAGCCAGAGGAATGCAGACACGAAGCATTGCGTTAGCTGGTTGCCAAGGGCCTGGGGACTGCCCCCAGTCACATTTAAGTTTTCATGCACATTTAATCCAAAACATACCTTGCACCTTCACACTCGCTGCCAGTCCTGTCTGCCTGGCCCAGCACGGGCTGTGTGGGCTCCCCAGGCACTCGGCAGCCTTTGCCCTCTCCAGGACCAGTGAGGCCAGGGCACGGCTGTGCTTGCTGCCCAGGGGCAACCACAGGCTCCTGGGCTTGTAAAAGGTGCTAACAAGGAGCAACTGCCTCATAGCAGCTCTAGCAGCCTTGGTGGAAAGAGAGATTGGGACAGCACACAGCGCACCTCTTGAAATCCATTACCTCCTTTTAATTAGCTGCAATTATTCTAATTGGATGCACAGAGGAGGAGCAGGCATGGAGGCTAGCAGCAGGAGGCTGGGGGGGACTGCTGGGGCTGCAGGTACTGACCCCCCGGGGTTGTTCCTGCCTGGGGCCACAGACACCTTTCAGCTGCAGGGTGCTACGGCCCTTCAGGGGGCAGTGAGCGTGCAGGGGCACCCTAGCCCTCCCCTGGCTGCCACATCTGTCCCCATGGGCTCAGCAAACCCCATCACTGCCTGCACCCTGCATCTCCCCTGGCCTTTCCCCGCAGCTCCAGCAGCTGGCTCGGCCACCCAGCTACCTACCCATGCTTTGTATGCCCGGCCATGCCTCCAGTCATCGGTATTAGCCTCCTCCTTGACTGCTACAGCATGATTTTGTTTGGGTGATGGAAGCTGAATGCAGTAGTCAAGGCTGACACATAACGCTGATTGATATATTGGTGCATAAGAGTTTTTATGTTACTGGCAAGTGACTATCAGGTGGTGTGACTAGCTGCATGCCCCTTTTCAACTCACCAGCAAAAAAATAAAGCAGTAGTAAATGCAGCAGGAATGCTAAGGGAGAAACTGCCCTGATGGGCAGGCTCCAGAGAGCAGTGCCTGCCCCAGCCCCAGGGTTTGCTGCACAGCCCGAGGGGCAGAAACCATCTGTCTGTGACAGAGGCAAGCAGTTCTGCTGCAAAAAGACAGGACCCCCTGGATAAAGGAGGCGCCAAAACTTGTGCTTGGGATGAACCACAAGGGGCTCAGAGCCACCAGCGTCCTGCCCTCTCCCTGCCTGAAGCTGTGCCTGGGGATGGCCAAGCATATCCCTATCCCCTTGTGCTCCCTGAAAAGGACCTGGGGCACCCTCACCAGAAGCATGTTTGGTCTAACTCTGCACTGGCATCACCACTCAGCCCCGCAGAGCCGCGGGTTCACCAGGGAAGAAGCAGTTGCTCTCTCCTCCACTGCCCAGCTTCCCAGCAGCATCGGCCAGGATCGCTGCTGCCCGCGTCAGAGTCCCAGGCAGCGAGTGAGGGAAGTGGACTCGAGCACAGGACTTGAGTAGCAGCTTTTATGAGCTTTACACAAAAAAATTATGCCTTTATAAAAGCTTAACAGCAGGTAGGCATAAGGCCATGAGAAACAGGGAGGTGGTAATGGTCTTTTGAAAGTAATTCCTTTCAACCATAAAACCAAGACTTGATGAAAATGATAAGCCATGGGATGTGGCTGCCTGATAGCGTATTAACATAAATGCTTCAAGTAGCAGCCGCAGTGGCCCCGCGAGCCAGCAGGAATGGGGGGAATTAGCAGCCTCATCAGCCAACGTGGGGAGCTGCTGCACAAAGAGCCCCACGAGGGAAGCGGCAGATAATTAATTGTTGGGCTGGAAATAGGCCCACCTGCGTGAGCCTTGTCTCCCACCCCACAGCCCAGGCAGGGGCAGGGTGGGGAGCAGGTGCTGGGGAGTGAGAATAAGACGTCTGATCCCACCCCACCTCACCCCATCCCATCCCATCTTACCTCATCTCATCTTGTGCCATCCCACCCCAGCCCATCCATTCCAGGCAAGATACTTCATTATTGCCCAGTGTTTGCTGTGGAGAGCAGGAGATCTTGTTTCTACCTCATTTGCCATCTTTGTGTTTTCTTCCTCCTGCTCCTTGGGAGACAAGCAGATATCCCTGCAGATGTGTGGGAGACAAGCAGCCATCCCTGCTCTCAGGAGAGCTGTTCCCAAATTCAAATCACCATCCCCCAGAGGGATGCTCACCTGCACCAGACTGCGGTGTTGGCAGGCTGGGGACACCCTCCCTGTCCCGCGCCGCCGGCGAAGCTCCCCCTGCCCGCTCCCTGTAATGGACCCATAGTTAGAAACACACTTCTGACAAATGAATTTTCAGAATTCAAATGTCCCTTTACAAAACTAATATTCCAGTTCACTGGTGTCCCTGCCAGGAGGATGCGATTTGGTTGCACAGTCTATTATGTTCCAGAACGTGAAAGGTCAGGCTTAAATGGGATTTTTCATTGTAAAAGTCACCTACATGAATGACACGCAGTACCACCACAAGGCATTTGTAAAGCAGAATCCAGGATTATGGATGCACCATTTACTTCTGTTTATCCCCCAAATAGAAAACTGGAAAATGTTTTCCTCTCCTGAGCCTTCAGTTTAAGAAATTTTCTGGAGCTCTGTGGACTTTGGGGACAGGCTGTCAAACAAAAGAGAAACGCCGGGAGCAATTAGCACAGCTGGGGGTTCAAATCCTGCCCCAAAGCTTCATTCTGCCTTGGGTCCCATCTCAGTGGGCTTTAAGACCCTCTTTGGTTGGGTCCAGGTGCTGGCAAAGCAGGATGTTGCCTGCAGCACAACGGGCTGCGAGCGCCGGGACGCTGGTGTGCCGGTGGGTGCTCTCTGTGGCCTGGAACTGCATGATGCGGGCACATGGGGCTCGGTACTGTGCCACGAGGATGGTCACGGTGAATGGACTAATGGGATGCATCATCTGACCACACAGTGGTTCACGAAGAGATGCAAGTGCCAAAGTCAATATGTATCGCAATGGGTTCCCCTTGCCGCTCAGTAGCATCCCATCCTGTCCCAAACCCGCTCTTCCTGGGTATAAGCCCCATCTCTCTGCATCATCTTTCAGATTTCTCTTCACACTTCTGATTTTTACTACTGGGATAAAAGGGTTTTGAAAGCAGCCTCCTCCGAGGACTGAGGAAAAAAGGATCAAGATGTGAGAGTCGGGCTGAGAGGGGAAAGGTTTTGGGGACAAAAGAGAACAGAGCCGCTTTGCCCTTTCAGGATCACGCATCCTGCTCTGGCTTACTGCAGAAGATCCAGAAGAAAGGGAGAGCCCTTTCAGCATGGAAAAGCAGAGAAAGGTTCAGCACAGAGAGCAGCAGGAGTGAGAGCAGCCCCATTATCTGACAGAAGTAGAAATAAGACTGGGGGAAAGAATGACTTAAAAATAAAAGGAACATTAAAACCGATGTTTCCCAGAGCATACGTGTGTGTGTTTCTTTCCATGAGGAGGGCATTTGGAGGGATAAGCAGGGTTAAAGAGCCTCATTCATCTTCCCCTTACAACTGTGCTGACTCAGAACCTGGTCAAACAAGTTTAATCTTTTTAGCAACAACAAAGAGAAGTGGAAGGAGGGTGGAAAGGAGCCAGCTTCGATGGGCAAAGAGGGAGAAAAAGAAAGCACCAAAGAAAACTTCCCTTTTACAGCTTTCAGTTATTCGTTCCACCACAGAAATCTGGCCTGATGGGCTTAGGGAGAAAAACAATGTCAGTAGAGCTGTGGGTCTGCATCTGTCCTCTCCCAGTGCTGCCCCAGCAGGATGGCGGGATCCGGTGGGGACAGCGCCGGTGCTGCTGCCCTCAGCCCAGGGCATGGGGATGGCAGAGGGAGGGTGGCTGGTCAAGCAGGGGCAGGGCAAGGAGATGCTCCAGGAGGTCGCTGGTGGGGATGGAGCCAGAACATCCCCACTCCCAGACTCACAGGCTGCGCACGGTGCCTGCCCCACCACCAGCACCTCCCACTTCCAGGGCACTGGGAGCAGCCGCCCAGCCCGCTAACCCTTGAAATACAAACCTCAGCCTCCATCTCAGCCCTGAGTATCTTCGAGCTCACTGGGCCAGAAGAAAATCAGGGAGGGGTAAAGGAACAGCTTTTTTCCTTTTTGGAGAAGAGCTGCATGAGGACAATGCTGTTGTGCCTCTCTTGAAATGGAGGCATTCATTAGCAGCACTGCTCTGTAAGGAAAATGGCCATCATCTACGAGGGAGAGAATACTTTAAAAAATCAAATATACTGTACAAAATAATCCTACACTGGCTGGAAGATGAGGTCTTTTTCATCCTTAATTTCTGTAATTCCCAGTCATGCTGAGTATGATGCATCCTCATTTATAATGTAAGAGTTAAGGTTGGGGCAACAATTATTTTCAGGATCCTATAATCTCAACTGTAAAATTTCACCCCAGGCTGAAAATGAAAGAGCAAATCCTCACTTTGGCATGAGCTGTATAAGACACAAAGCACTTCCACTGCTAGCGAGTTACGCAAATATAAATGCACATTAGATTCCCCACTTAACGTTTTTTTTCTGATCTTGAGCCAAAAATAAGATCTGAACTGAAATATGAATTTTTCATCGCATGTTTCTGATTCAAGATGTAAAAACAGACTTCCGAGGCTGCAAGCATCTACCTGTTTTCACCCACCTCCAGAGCCCTGGAGATGGGTTTGCTGAGCACACACCCTGCAGACAGCTACATCGTCTGACTGTGCTGCCGGCTGCTGCAAAGCCTCTCCGAAATGCCTCTCTCCAGTCCTGCTCCGGATCCACACCTGGCTGCACGCTGCCAGTCAGCTCTAGAAATTAAAGAAAAAAAAATTCCTGGCTCAACACAGCAATATTAGCAAATGCTGCAAAACATAGACCCCCTTGGAAAGGCCTGCACAACAACAACCGTGCGCATAAACACAAAATCCCAGCTCAGCAGCCAGCATGCAGAGCAGCATCTGTACCCAGCCTGGCCACCATTTGCTCTGGTTTGTGTTGCCGTGAGCTCTTCTGACTCAGCCACACTGCTTTGGGAACACCCAGCCTCGGAGAGGAAATTTTTTGGTGGGAAAGTTCATGCTCTCCCAGATCTGCTCTCCTCCAGACCCTCAACAGGGCGTTTTCGCTGGGAAAGTGGATGCTCTGACATGCGTGTGTTTTGCAAATGCAGACACAGGAGCCCTGCAAAGCACAGCAAACACCGAAACCATGAGAGCTGGGGCGAGCAGAGACCCACGTGGATTGATGCCGACTGCAGCTCCTCAGCACCCGTCACCAGAAAACACCCACGCGTGTGGGAAAACCTGGCCATGGCACAGTGTGACCTCTGCTCCTTTGGTTTGGTTTGATTTTTTTTTTTCTTCATTTTATTTCTTTAAGGAAAAGTGGTGTTCCTTGTCGCTGGGTCACTGCCTGGCAGGTTGGGCAGGGCTGGCAGCGGGATGGGAACCCACGCGCAGAGCTGCTGCCCTCCTGTCTGAGCACGGGGACGCAGGAGAGGAGCCCAACAAGGCGAAAGGACTGAAGCATTTCTTTTGGTCATAAAATCTGATGGTGCTACGGCAGACTGGGGAAACATTAATTACCATTATTGTTGCTCTGGCCATTAAAAGGAGGAATGGTGTCTGCCCTGGAGAGGTCTGCCCTAGTCTGATCTGGGAAAGCATCCCAGGACAGCCCTTACATACCTGCTTAAAATTCAGCTCATGTCGAAGTGCTACCCTCATTTGGGCTGGAGTAAGCAAGTGCTTAAGGGATTTCTTTTTCTCCAAGCAGAGCCAGACCAAGGCCACACAGACACAGTGCTGGGAGGAAGAACAACAGGGGAGGCTTTTCCCTTTCAAAACACCAAGATGCTTTGAAAGACACAGCAAGGCTGAGTCTGCAGGAGAGCCCACGCCACTAAGAGGAGAGGAGGGGTGACAGATGCGTTTGCAGGCCACGAGGGAGAGGGAGGCACCGAATTTCTGTGCAGCTGCAGACAGCTGTGGGTGCAGCTGTGCAGGGAGGGGCAGACCCTCAGCCCCTGCGCCTGCGCCTGCCATAACTCAGGCAAGCACGCCCAAAATGAGCTTCAGGCAAAACCCTTGTCTTCAGTTTAAGAGTGTAAGTGGCTGATCTAAACCAGCCCGGCTGATTTACCTGGAGCGGATGGTGGCAGGGGCTGCTCCATCTGCAGATGGCAAGAGTGGCAGCCCCAGCCGGCAGCAGTGAACACCAGAGTGGGACGTGCCCCCAGTAACTGCCCCAGCACCAGCTGAAGAGTGGAGACCCCCATCACTGGGTAGCCTGCAACAGCTCCCCGAGGACCTCGCTGCTGATGCTCGTGGTGTGAGAGGAAAGTCAGAGCACCAATTTTTAAACCTGACTAGAGTATTTACACACATGTACATAAGGCTGAGGGATGACAGAATTATATAATTTGCTTGGTACAGATTTGCCGCTCAATTTTGCAAAATGTAGCGTGTGATGCAGATTGCTATGAGTGTTTGTTTTTAAATACCAGATTAAATGGGCACATAAAATTACCGTAGCCTTGAGCTGATCCATTGCTCTATGACATTTAACGTTGGGTTGCATCAGTCATGCCATGTTGCGTTGCATCACATAATGTAATGTGACATGACTGATGAATCCAGACCTCCTGCTCCATCACCAGGGAAGCCTCACCAGCCTGAGAGTCATTGCTCAGACCGATGGCGCAGCTGGTGCTGCTGCGCTGCTGCTCCTCCGTGGGCTCTCCACCCAGGGCCCCCCCCAGATGCCCAGGCACAAGGGAGGCACAAGCAGGGTCACTGGAGCCTAAACATGCTGTAACAGGCTTTTTTTTTTTTTAACTCCTTCTCTTGGCTCTGGAGTTGCTCCACAACGAGCTCACCTGGTGCTCGGCACTCCCGATTATGCCTCAGCCCCTAAGGAGCCCTCAGCATAGGCAGTCTGCCGGCAGGGTTGAAATGCCTCCAGGCTGGCAGAGGGCTGCACACCCTAAGTGGGCTGACGAGATGGGGATGAAAATCCACACTAAGCTGCAGGGAAGCAAAATGGATTGGAGAAAGCATTAGCTAAATCCCCCGGTGAAAGAAGCAAGGGGGCTTGCTGTGCCGCTGCTGCTGCCTTTGAAGCATGGGAGATAATGCTACTCCTCAGGCTGGGAGGGAGGAGGCAGCCCAAGGACCTTGTGGTGGCTGACTGGAGGTGAAGGAGAGAGGACAGGTGCTAAAGAGGCAGATAGAGCTGTGAAAGGGTGCCCTGCACCTCCTGTCTGTCCTAAACCTGCTCTGAGAGGGAGATGAAGAAAATCACAGGTTTTTTTCCCCAAACCCACCATCAAAAGATGAGCGACCGCTTTGCAGCACTAAGTCCACCTCTGCAGGCCCAGCTGTGCTGCAATGATGCAACTCATCGCCCTCCATGAGATGGAAATATTGCGCCTACGCCCTGCAGGGTCCCTCCGTCACCCCCCAGTGTGGGCCGCAGCCTCAGCCTGGGATGCTCAGCCCCCCATGGCTTCTCCCTGCAGCCCACCTGCCTACAACTCCTTCTGGGCATAGCCTGTAAATCAGATCAAGGAAATGATCTGGGCTAAAAATAACACAGATATAATCCTTTAAACTGCCAGGGAGGCAATCAAAATTACGATATTTAGGGATTTGCATGCAGTAGCTAAACGAAGATTATCATATTTAAATTAGCAAGGGAAGGAAGGTCCATCCAGCAGGGCCAACGCAGCGGTCCGCACAAATGCTGGCAGCAGCAGAGCCCCGCTCCCTGCCCGCTCCCCGGCAGGACCAGCCCCTTCACGGCAGAGCCAGGATCCAGCCAGTGCCTGGACTCACCGCCCCAGTCACTCTCGGCAGAGAGACAGTTAATTGTAGTAAAATGGGAACAAACGAAGGGAGCCAAATTGGCATTTAGTACTTGGAACAAGTGTTATCCCCGACAGAGCGTGCATGACTGCCTTCCAGAGAACGACGAGTCGCAGGCGTGCAGGGCACATTCCCTCAGACAGCACTAAATAAGCGCAATTTATTCATCTACTTCCACTCACATAATTTTTTACAAATAATTATTCCCTATATGTGCCACTCTGCCTGGATGCTTAGCATCAAAGACACAGTTGGAGCAGGGTCAGTGTGTTTTCTGACCAGCACGTCCACAGCAGCACACAGTAACACATCCAAACACATGTGGTGGGAAGGGAATGGGCATCTCACCGTACCCGCTGGGTGCTTGCTGGTCCTAACCCAGTGTATAAAGCCTCCGGGGATGCACAGGGCTTAAGCACCAAAATGCATGGGATTTAGGAGCCTCACCCCTGCTGAGCCCACAGATGTGGGCTGGGACACAGGAGCACCGCAACTGTCACGTGCGTACACCCCAAACCACAATAGAAATGATCTGTGGAACATAAAAAACTGAACCAGAAAACTGCCCTAAACCCAACATGAGGTTAAGTTTTGAAATATCTTGCCACAGGATTTTGCAGATGATGAAAATTTACTTGAGTTCAAGAAAAGAAAGGAAATGAGTAAGAGAAAATTCCCTCAGTGGCTGAGGCATCCCATCCCATCCCATCCCATCCCAGCTCCCCCAGCCCCACCGCAGTGCTGGGGGCGGCGAGAACCCTTGGGGAGGCAGTGAGGCAGGTTTGCCTCTTCCTACGCGCTTCCCAGGGCTTCGGCCAAAGCCCCTCCCAGGGCCAGCAGCTCAGGCTGCCTGGCCCTTTGCTATGACCTGTTATGACTGCTCTTAAATCCTTAAAACAGCTTAGTTTAAATGTCAGTGAAAGATCACAGAGTAAGAGCACATCCGAACTCGACTATCACGGTTCAGCTGACAGGAGGTAATTTGTTATGCTGCTGTAACTCGATCCTATCTCTGGCAAGTCCGCAGATGCTAACATTAGTTTTAAAAATGGGGCGTGGGCAGTCCAGACATGAAAGGGGTTTAGAAAACTTTGCCCAGGGTAGAGTGACCGCCATCAAATTCCCCTAAAACATAAAATCCCTCCTATCCCTTTATTCCCAGCAAAGATGGAGTTAAACATCCCTCTGCAACCCTATATGCACTGATAGGTTATTTAATACCCTTCCATGAAGACTTGCAGGTCTCCCCAGTGCTCGTAGGTGGTGAGGGCTGCGGGGGTACAGGGCACAGGCCATCCGTACAGTGGGGTTGGGCTGCTCTCCATCACAGCCACAGCCCAGCTCACCTCTTTTCTATGATTCTCTGGACACTGTAAATAAAATCCATTTTTAAGGTCTCAAACCAATGAATTTTCCCAGCAGATCTTTACAAAGTTATTTAGTTCAAGTGTCTTCGTAATTGTGATAGATTGAGACAATTCGTCCCAGCTGTAGAATGGGCAGCAGGAGGGAGTGGGGACAAACGTGGACATCGGCTCAAGCCCTTGTAACGGATTTTATTTACACCGGGGACATTCATCAGGGCATGGCAGCCTGAGAGGCACAGTCCATCTTCAGCTCAAGGGGGAACGGTGGAGGGAGGCACAGCCCTGGGAATGAACCTGTGTCGAGGGCTGTACAGAGCCAGGCTAAGGACAGCAGCCTTCCCCTTCGGACAACCTGCAGGGCTTAAACAGCAGAGTCATCGGTCACCCCAACTGACTGGCATGATTTAAAAGCCTTCCAATTCTGATCCTTTAAGCAACAAGATAGAAAACTATAGCAGTACCAGGAAAAAGAAGTCGCTAGGACACCCCAGATCCTGAGAGTCAGCCAGCGGGAGCAGCAAGGAAGCTGCTATAGCACAATCTGCTGTAAGGTTTGATGCTAAAAGAAAAAGAATTAAATGTATAATTTTACACAGCACTTTAAAAAAATCTATTTTCATTTTCAGAGATTGGATATCCTCCTTGTCCTTCTCCCAGGTCATTTTCTCTCTACTTGGCCTTATCCTGGTGATTTCTATCATGCTTCCAGCAGGTGTGAATGGCGAGTTGCTTTGCAAACTCTGCTCCCTCTAGACTTAGATTATTATTTGCTATTGATTCATTGCATCCATCCACAAAGATACGTATTGCAAAATATCCAGGAGCAGTACAAGAAAAGCAATACAAAATACCATTAAAAATGTAAAGAACCAGTCATCCAGACAAGATGCAGGATATGAGCAACTGCAGGTTCGTCAGGCTGTGGCATTGGCTCCCAGCTTCTCTTCAACAAACCCTAAGGAATTTGAGGCAGAAGAAGAGAAAGAAAAAGTTAGTGTCTAATCCTGGCTTTGACCACAAAAGCACTTCCATGGGAGCGAAGGCAGCAGCTGTTGCAGGAGGTAACAGTGGCAGGTCCAACTTCTCCCCAGTCCAGCCAACAAAGGGGAATATGTGATGGTGTGCATCATGGCAGCAAGGAGGGATCCCAAATCCCCTAAAGCCCAGTGTCAGGCACCCCACTCTGTTTTCTAGTGATCTAGAGCAAAAACACTTCCACCCTGTGTAACCCCATACTCTACAGCTGCCCAAAGCCACAGATGATATAAGTTCCTTGTGGTCAACCACACTGAAGGACCTGGTTGTGAGAGGACCCTCAAAAGCAGACCTGCTGCAAATGCAGGCAGGATGCTGAGGGGCTGTGACCCCTCTGTCACAGCTTCAGGGGGGTGAGGGATCCCATTCCCGCCCCAGGCAGGGCTCAGGCACGGGGACTAACCAAGATAGTTCCTCTCTGGGAAGAGCAGCAGAAGGCACTTCCCCACCACCCTCGCTCTCCCGGTTGCAATCCAGGTGTGCAATTTAAAGCTCATCTTTGCAGACTCCTCTCTGCAGACTCCGCTGTGAGCAGCACCTCACCGTGATGCTCCGAGGGCACCCAGAATTTCCCCATCTCCCTTTTCCTGGTCATTCCCTCCACATTGCTTCTTATCCTGTGCAAAAATGAAAGAGAAAGGAAGGGGAAAAATATATAGCTCACTCTATACTCCAAGCAGAAAAACCTATGTACACAGAGCACACAAATCATCTAATTCAGGCCTTTGTTTGCAGGAGTTTAATATTCATAATGCACCTATTTTTATTTTAGTGCTACCCATGAATATAACTGAATAATTGCAGCTGATTAAAGACAAAAAAGAAAGGAAATGTTAACACTGAGACAAACAAACACTGACTGTGTGGTAAATAGAAACACTCAAGGATTTAATTCCCTGAATAAGAGAAGAGAGGGGGCAGTGAGAGCAAAGAGCTCCTGCCGTTGAATTCCTCAGAACTGATTGCAGCTCGTGTTCCTGGTTGTACTTTCCTACAGCTAATTTACAGTGCTAATGTAGTTTTCGCTGTACAAACGGTCGTAGCCCCAGTGTAATACTAGAAGATTTTCTTTTCCTATCAAATACAAGACTGAATTCATGTCTTCCCTCCTGCGCAGGGCATCACTGCCTCTGCCACAGCTTCTACTGGTGGATCATGTCCAGCTGAGCCGGGCAGGCTGGGACCACTTCAGCAGGGCAAGGGGAAAGCAGTTTCCAGGGGATGGGAGAATGACACTGGGAAAAAAATCCCTCTCCCTCCACCTTTCCATGCACTTGGCCCTGGTCCTCACACCTCAGCATGGGGAGGTACCACCAGCACTGGGAGATGCATTGCGTCCCGCTGCATCCCCTGCCCTCTGCAGGGAGCATCCATCGGTCCTTCTTCTCTATTCCTCCGTCAGGCAGCAATCTTGAAAAAACACAATTGATTTTCTGACTTCTGGTCAGATTTTCCACCAAATTTAACACCCTACATGTCGTGCTTAAAATACAGGCTCTAAGAGCATAAGGCATTTATTGTTAAGGTTTATTTTATTATACAATATTACAGCCATTCGAGATAGATTGTATCCCCTGGCAGTTTCTGGAAAGTTTTTTTCTTGTATTCATTAGAAGGAAAATAAAGTGCTTGCAAAAACTGGGAAATCCCCAATTTCAGTTAAATTGAGAGCATTTCAGGGACTTCACCTTCAAGAAGGCAGCAAGATAATTTACATTCTGACCTAGATTTCTAACCCAAATGTATTTGCCTGAATGTGAAATGACATTTCATTTGCTCAAGGGTTCTATTTATTTATTTAATTATCAAAGAAAAGGCGTGAGGGGAAGATTCTCTTTCTCAGATCCTACCAAAAGTGTTGGGAAGAGATGAGACTAATCCCCTGGTCACATGTAAGTGGGGGTTAGAGTGGTCCCTGAGAGGTCACTGCACCCACACATCTGCTTCATGTGCTATGCAAGTCCAAAAGCTGTGCTGAAGCTCCAGTAAGTGCTTTTGCCCAGTGGGACCTTAGCCCATGGTCACTGAGCTCTGGTCAACATGGCACCAGGAGCTAAGATGACAATGTGAAAGTCCAAAGATGTTTGGGATAATACAAGATGCTCCCAAATGTTTCCAGAAAGCTGGAGTCCCAAACAATGTGAAATCAAGGTTTTTGCATGTAGGAAAAATACTATCTCCATCTATGGGAGAGTCCATGAAATAGCTCTGAAAGACCTTCAACCACTGAACAGTTTACCTTCAGAGTTTGGGAACCTCTGTGTTTCTTCCCCAGGTAATTCATCGCTTTAGAGCTGAGAAGGACCAACAGTTGCTGTTTTGCAGGACAGAGAGCAGCAGCCAACAATAGAGCAGGCAGAGAGGGGAGTCCTGGTGACCCCACACCTCCTACGGGCACTTCCACATCTCCTCCTGAACCCTTGCTCACATGCTCCTCTAACTCACAGCATAGCTGCTGCCTTTATAAATGTGTAATCTCACCAAGAACAGCACTGCACCTAGTTTCATGTGATAATCTTTCTCTGTGCCTCTTCTCCCCCTGCACATTTCTGACAGAGTCATACCGTATCGGGCGGTTTCCTGCTCCGGGAGGAATGAGGGCAGCAGCAGATCTGAGTCAGGCGGTGGCAGGACTCTCCAGCAGGCCCTTTGAAGCTCCCCACCTAACAGACTCTGTAAAAGGCACATAAGGACAAAAAAAGAGCCTTAATATTGCCCCACACAGCTAATCATCATGGAGAAAAGCCTTTGTGCATTGCGAAGTGCAGGTCAAAGCAGCTCAGCTCGAGTGCAGTCAACAACCCCTTGTTCTGACACAAACAGATGCTCATCACAGAGAGACAGATGAATGGAAAAAGCTGGAGAAAATGACATAATCACAAAGTAGCACCTTTGAATATGAGTGTGCTAAGATAAAACTTGCCCCTGCCCTCCATCCACTTACCGGCAGGTCCCTGGAATAGTTATGCCTGGTACATGACAAGAATCTAGTCATTAGCTCTGTATTTGCTGGCAGCCAATGCCTGACCTGCTGAATTCATCTGGCTAAGAGGTTTATTTTCCTCTACTTTACTCCTGACAGTGTCATCTTTCAAAAGGCACGTGTTTCTCTGTCCTAGAAGCAGCTTAGAATGGTCCCTCTGAAGACAGGAGACACTCAGAAAGATTCCCAAGTGAAACACCTGAAGTGCACCTTGACTCCTCTCACTGGGGACCTGTTCCTCAGGGTGTCTGTGTCCACCAACACCATTTAAGTCATCGGGAGCTAAAAACTCTCTTATAGCAACCATGGAGTATCCCTCAGGAGTCTCTGCCTCTTGGCTTTGCTGCTGAGCTTCTGGCCATCAGGGATAGCCCCATCCTTACAGCCTGTAGCTTTCTCCAGATGCCTCTGGAGATGGCCCCACCACTCTCATGGCTGAGGCTGTCCCTGTGCATGTGTCTGCACCCCAGAGGAGCCCTATCCCTTGGCACCAGCTGATAATCACCCCAAGGTGCTGTGCTGTGAGCACCCAGGTCTTTACCTCCAGCCATTCCTCCCCTGTTCAGACTCGGGAGATGCAGAGTTCAGCCCCTGTGTGTGACTCATCTGGGCAATGGGTGAATAATGAGAGGGGCGAATGTTTGTGCTCCACGGAGCTCCCATTGTTCCCTGCTCTTTGTCTTCCCGCCTGACGCTCACTGGCCACCTGCCTTCTTCCCCGGTCTTTTGAAGAGGGATTCTAGGGATTCTTTGCTTCCCTTTGTTGCTCTCGCTGCCTGTGCCACAGCGAGGCAGGCTCCGACCTCTGAAAGGAGCCAATAAAGAGGCAGGAACACAACCAGCCCGGGATGGGGAGCACCGCGGCACGGGATGGTGGGAAGAGCAAGACTAGGTAGTAGTCCAAGAGTTGATCTCCCATGATAAAAGCAAACAAAATGAAACGAACACAGCAGAGGAAAAGTATGAAAGTGAGCCCGCCGTTCATTACAGGCAATATTCATAGAGTGGAGGCTCCTCGTAAATTATACAGGAGGCTCTTGATGAGAAAGGCGGTGAGCCTGGCTAGCGCCTTCCCCCACTGCCCCAGCCGCCATGCCCAGGCAGCAGGCAGAGGCTGGACCAGGCATGGCGGCATGCTCGCCGCTTTCCCCACACTCCTGCGAGCTGTGCCAGGCCCCGCCAGCAGCAACAAGGGCTGCAGCTGGGACACGGCTCCAACCTGGGTGGGCGGTGACACAGAGAAGTTGCATGTCGCAGCATCCCTCAGCAGCGGCCAGGCCCGAGCGAGACCTTCTGCAAGCACAACTGGCAGCACGTGTCTGTCAGGGGGATGCAGTTTCTATTTCGTTCTTGCATCATCCAGAGCCATTAGCGTCTGTACAAAACTCAGTGCTACCTCTTTCTGCCATAACAGTGGCTCCAGGAGGCTGTGAGGGCTCCAGCCCTGCAGCCGGCAGGGATAAGCCTTCTGCTGTAGGTCAGTGTGTTGTGCCCACGTGCCCCAGAGGACCCTGCTTGGCCATGGCCAGCTGCCTGGCATACACCCTGCTCCCCATCAGAGCCCCCGCTGCCTCGGGGTGTGAAGCCTTTGCATTGCCTCCCCACAGCTCTCCTGCCCAGGAGAGGGAGCAGCCACTTGGGCACCACCGAGGAGGGACTCAGCTGGCACCAGCCACGAAGAGCAGAGCCACAGCACGAAGAGGTTTGGCAGTACAGGCCTGTTCTCACATGTAGGAGCCACGTCCAGCCCGACCACGGTAGACAGGGTGACTCTGCTCAGCTCAAGCCACATACTCCTGCACTGATCTATGTTCAGGACAGAAGACAAGTCTCTCCACAGGCATAAAACCAGCACACTAAAATGAATAACTATCCATTCAAGCCTGCAGACTGTGGATGTAGTTAAGGGAATAAATTGCTCCCAGCTACTGGGTGCCCTCCTGGCCCCAGCCCACTAACGTATTTGTGCGAATGCCTGCAGGTCACAGCCTGGTTCACCCTGCCTCACCTGACGCATCCCTAAATACCAACCCCCTCAGGCAAAAATCACAGAGCTGAATTAACTATGGTAATCAGCTCCACACATTTCTCCTACCAAACCCAAGCAGCACAGCCTCTGTCGCCTGCAGAGCCAGGCTCCACGCCGAGATGGCCCTGTCTGGCAGGCTGCTCCTGCCCGGGCTGCAGCTGCCTTTGCAGCGTGACCCTTCCAGCCCCTTCCCACCCTGGAAAGTCTGTGTAGGTGCTGTACTGCTGCAGGACATAACTGCTGCTGGGAAGCTGCTTTACACTACAAGGAGTGCTTGCATATAAAAAGGCTTACAAAAAGCTGCTATAAGGAAGCTACTTATTGCTGTAGCTCCAACCTAGTAGAAATATAGCGGGTACCATAGCCCACATCTGCTTAAGACCCAGCAGTGTAAGGTTTATTTTTTACCTAAGTTATTTTTTACCTCCCTCTGGTCCTTGATTTATCCTGCATGGGAGGATGTGTGCCCTCCAAAGAGACTGCAAAAGGCTTTGCAGAAGAGTGCAAAAGAAGGGCAAAACATTTAGCAAAGATGAAACATACGTGCATTCACTGCACCGACACTTGCTGCTCCCATATCCTAGAGGGCTGGAGGTGGCTGGCCAGGGCTGTGGGAAGGGCTGCAGGGAGCACCAGAGAAGTGAAGGGGGCTGCTGGGTTGGCCACATTAGCAGCTCTAAGCCCAGCCCTCCCTCCCGCCTTTGCAGTGCCAGGAGGGGGGACTGAAGGCAGGAGACCACTGGATGGGCAGCAGGAGGTCTGGGAAAAGCATCACCTTGTCTTGTTCAGCCTGCAGCTGTGACCTGCCTGGCACAGGGGCATCGCCCTGTTTGCCCCCTGCAGCCCAGGGACCTGGCGGGGAGATGCAGCTCATCCCTGGCCTTGGCCACGACGGGAACTAGTGGCCTTGGCCAGACGCCCTCAAGGATTTTGGCGCACGCTTCCCACCATCGCTAGCAGGGACACAGCTGCAGCGGTGGGAATTTGTCGGTAGAAATCCCTCAGTGTCAGCAAGGCTGTGTGAAGGGGAGGGCAGGGGGAACCTCTCCCCCAGCCCAAAGCCCCATCCTATTAGCACATCCTGATTCCCATTCCCAGCCTGTTAGCACCACATAGTCCCCTGCACCACATCCCAGGATCTCAGGGAGCAGTCAGCAGGCACTAACCCTCTCACCCTATTTAAACCAGGGAGCTGCTGTGCAAAGAAAGGGGAGCAAAACTCAAACACCCTTCCACCAGCCACCCAGATGCTTGACTCTGGGTGAGCAGCATTCCATGAGAACCGTATCCGGGAAGGTCTGATGGGACAGAAAACATGCACAGGGGGTTTAGCCCAATTTCCTCAGGAAATGAGGCTGGCTGAGTCACAACTATTAGTCACAGTGCCTAATGAGTTCTGAGACCTTTGGCCAATTTCAGACAAAACTGACTGAAAGAGGAGTCCTTGAGGCACCACGTTCCTAGGAACTTTGGCGGGTGGCAGCCCGGGCTGCAGAGCCTGCTCTGAAGGGGGATGCAGGAACCCACCTCGCCAATCCCACTGCTAGCAGGACTCTTGGCTCTAGCCTGACTGATGTGACCTAAATCAGGAACCGCAAAGGGGAGGCTTATCCAAATGAAACACCCACAGCCTAAATTTTCTCTGTGGTGCATTCCCAGGGAGTGGGGACACCAGGACGGGCCACAGCTCACCCGAGGGGCAGTCAGCAGGAGCAGGCTCTGAGCCCAGCAAGGAGTTTGCTCTGCTCCAGCCCATAGTTTGCTGATTTATGTTTAAAACACAGACAATTAAATTACATGGGAGCTGATGCTGCTTAATGCATAAAGGCACTGAAATGCCAGGCCTCATCGGGTTGCCATGTAAATCACCATGGTTAAGCGGGTAACTGAGAGCACAAATAGCAGGGGCTGAGCATGCGTCACCCAAAACTCCCTGCCGGCAGCAGAACCCAGAGGTGTTTTGCAAGGATGAGCAGGGCTGAAGGGGAGCAGCCCTGCCAGGGCACTGCCAGCAGCAGGTAAGCTGGCACAGAGGGCTTGATCCCCCCAGGGGATATTTTGTTTTGGGGATTACACCCCAAATCAGACAGACACACGCAGAAGGGAGAGCCAGACTCCAGCGATTTACACACCAAGCGGTTCAGGTTCCAGTGAACTAAAATCAATACAAATAAAGGAATAATAAGAAGAGACACTGCGAGGATGGATGGGAAAGAAATAGCTAAGCATCCTGCTAGGAAAATAGCACAAATCCTGCTGAGCTCCAGGCAGCTCTCTGCAGGGCAGGTTTAGGGTGCTGTCCCGCTTCCCCCCTCATCCTGGCCACATCACCCTGCCTTAGCCCAACACCAGTGCTTGGCTGGTAGGGTGCTGAGCCGGGTCGAGCAGCTGAACCAGCAGAAAAACTAAACCTGTAAAACACAGCCCAGTGCTGGTGGCAGAGCACAGGAGGAGAGCTTACGGCTGGCTGGGCTGTTGCGGAGGCAGCAAGCCCTGGTCCCTGCGCTGAGCGGTGCAGCTGGCTCAGCTGCAAGGCTGAGAAGTGGTGGAGCAGAGCACTGTCCCAGCTGCCAGTCACATCAGGATCCCTTGCAAATCACCATCCAAGCCATGCCAGGATTTTCTCCTGCAGGGAAGAGTTTGCTCCTCTCCAGGATGCAGCCCAGCCTGGGAAGCATCCGCAGACGTGCCAGTGCCCTGAATGCTGCGTCAGAAACAGGCCAGAAGCCACCAAAAGTGGTGATGCTTTGCTTCATTTGCCCTTGCTTAATAACTCTGAGCACCTGAGTTTTGTTGCTCATTAATTAACCCGTTGTGACAAAGCAGCTTTCCTGTCATGTGTCATGGAAGAGGGAGCTGATTGTGGGGATGGGGAAGGCAAGGGAGACCAGGAAGCAGGGGGAAGGCATGGGAGACCAGAGGAGCAGCTCCTCTCAGCCGGTTTTCTCAGCAGGAGCAAGGGAACGTATGGAGCTGTGGGGATTTCATGGGAAACATTAGCACTGCCAAAGGTCACCCGTTTCTGCAAGAGCTCCACAATTCAAACAAGCAGCCCTTGCAAGCCAATTAGCAGCAAATGTGTCAGATCTGGATTTTATTTATGTAGCATCTAGCAAACAAAAGCAGATTCCAGCACCATCTAACAGGGACACAGAAGCTGGCAGGGCCATGTGCCAGGTCACCTTGGCCTGCTCAGTGCATTCAGTGTGCCCCTGTGGGTGTCAGGTCTTTTACAGCACCACAGGCTGTGGCAAGAAGAACACCCTGCAAATTACCACTAGTGCCACAACAACATTCCCAACCCATCCCTGGGCATATGAAATTATTAGGCAGTAAATTTAAGCTGAAAAAAAAAGGAAACCCTTTTCCACACAGAAAGCAATTACATGGTACAGTTTATTACCACCAGATGTTGCGGTAGCCAAGAGCACAAGCTGCTTCAAAAGAGACCAGACATATAAACAGGGGAGCAGATCAGCTGGCTACCAAGCCCTGCGGCCTGGCTGCCATCCTTGCCTCGGGGCATCCCCATGCTCCTCGCTGCTGGAAGCCAGTAGGCTCTGCTATGGGAAAGCTCAGCCACTGCTTCTGAGATCTTCTCCCCAGTGTCTGCTGCTGGCCGGTGTTGGAGGCTGAGCATGGAGCGGAGCCCTGAGCTGGGCTGACACAGCCACCCTCGTGCTCTACTCACAAGTGGGAAAGTGCTAAAGAGCAAACCTGGAGTCAACGGCACCCTGGTAGGAGCCTGCAAGTGATCCAGCTGTGCGCTGCAAGGCAGGCGTTTGAGGGATGGTTTAGATCCAGGCACCAACTCCTGGTTGGGGGTAACTACCTGCAGAGGATGTCGAGCTTTTTCCTTGAAATCAGTATAATGTGCAACAAGTCAGTCCATCCTCATGGCTCAGATCATAGGCTTTTCTGGGGCGCTGCAGCAGATCCTGGGGATGAATTTCACTTGCCTTGGCTGGACTGGCACCGCTGGGCACCAAGGGCTGGAAGCTGGAACTCCCCTGGCAGAACAGAGCAGGAGTCCATCCCTGACAGCCTGGGCAGGGCATCCTTCCTTGCACTGCAGGCAGGAAAGCCTGTGCGAACACGGGGTTCACACCAATGCCCCCCAAAACCTCCTCCACACCTGAGGACAAGAAAAACTACTCCACCCCCTTTATCACCAATTTAAATCCAACGTGCTGCTGCTTTGTCCACTCCGCGAGTCGTTCAGCAGCAAAAAGCACATGGTGCTGTTGGATTAATCACTGCCACTCACTGGCACGGTTCACACACACATCAGCCCAGCAGGAGTAGTATCGAGCTTTGTCATCGCAGAAGTACTTTTCAAATATACATATAACAAACCTAACATCAAAGATCCTGAAAGAGAAACTTCTTTCAGATGATATCCCAAGCTCAGCCTCTACAGAGCACAAACAGAAGGGATGAATGATGCTGGAAACAACAAAGAAGTAAATTGTCTCCTCTGGATGAACTCAAGCTTAAAATCTAAAAAAGGAACTTGTCTTGCTTTTGTCTCTGCTGAAAATCCACCTCCTGCCTGGACAATACATGGCTGTTCAGGAGGCAAAAGGCAGTTGGAGAGCTGGGCTAGAGCCTGGTCAAGCTCTATTTACAACCCCCCAGCTCACCAGAGAAACAACAGAACCTGAGCATTTGCTTTGATCAGCCTATTCAGATCTTCATCATATTAATGTAATATGTTAATTAATAGCAATAGGTCACGCTTCTGAGGTGCCTTTCATTCAATGATCAAGACAACTCTACCAATGCTCATCTGCAACCCCCAGCACCAAGGTACACCAGGGTCTTATCTCTCCCTCTGAGATGATTAACAGACGAAGAGGGAATCTGGGCTGCAAACACATGAGGGATGCTGGGCTGGAATGGGCTTTACAGGGTGGCCCTTGGACACCTGCGGATGGCTCATACAGAGAAACACCTGGCATCCTGCTAGAGCTAGCCAAAGTAGCTCAGGCTTCAAACCCTCGCTGCCAACCACTTGAGCTGCAGTCCCTAGGGTGGCAAATGTGTCATGGCATCATCAGGGATCACGTCCCCTGGGCAGCAGGAGAACGGACAACACCCCTCTCCAACAGGTAGTGGTGAGCCAAAGCTGCGAAACACAAAGCAACACCCAACCACCGCGTGTCACTTGAGGAGAGGCATCCCCAGCCATTATATAAATTGCTGATTCGCCATTTAACAAGTTAGCATTAATATTTATTGCAGCATGTTCACAATTGTAAAGATCTTCATTTAAAATGTTTTGTGCCTCACACCCTGTCAGCAGGGAAAGCACTATAAGGCAGAAAGCAGGCTTGCAGGCTCTAATGCAAAGTGATGGCTCCAACTTCAGAAGGGAAGCCTATTTCCAGCAGGAACATCTGCTCTCAGCGTGGAAAGCGGGTACCTAGTCGAGAAGGCTGGGAGCAGATGGAACGGGAAGGTTTCTCCTCCTCTTGCTGCAGAGCCGCAGCGAGCGAGGTTCACCACCTCGCCAGATTGTCTGCTGGGTGGTGCCACCATCCCGGGCTGCATCCCCATGCTTTCTTCCCTTCTTGCTCCAAAGCAGGCAGGGAGCCGGTGGGAGAAAAGCACTTTAATTGTTCGGTGCAGCAAGAGCAAACCCGATTTAGATCTGGTGCCAGAAGCCACGCCGCTGGTGGTGACGCAGTTCTCCATCTCTCGCATGCCTGCGGAGTCGCAGTGGGGCTGGTGAGGAGAGGTTCGCATGGTCTGCATCGCCGACGTCAGGGAAGGTGAGAACTGTCTGCGTGTCAGGAGGAGGAAGGAGGAGAGGTTGAGCTGAACCAGGCAAGGGAAAGGTGAGAGGACTGTGAAGCAAAATAAAGATTAAGGTGGAAAAGTGAGAAGAACTTAATGCTAAGATCTGTTAAACCTCCCTCTTGCAAAGCCTTATGCTGGTGCTTAACTTTGCAGGCTGTGAGTAATCCAATTAAAGTTGTTAAATCCCGCAGAGACTTAAATTCAGGGGAATTAATGATAGCGCGCAAAGTTAAGCGCACGCTTACTGGGTGAAATAGTGTGAAAAAGACTCCTTAGGAGAGAAAGCTTCGTGACTTGGAACTTTTAGAAGTGGAAAAAAAACCACCATTGGATATATCAAGAAATAATCTTGCACTGGGTTGGAAGAAGCGTTTGATGTGACCTAAAAGTCTCTTCCATCTCCGACTTCTATTAGTCTGTGACAAGACTTAAAAGGTCATCTAGTCCACCCCTTTGCTAATGCAGGATTATTCCCCACAGCACAGTGCCTGTTACTTTGTCCAGTCCAGTTTTAAATGAAAAGCCTTGCAAAACTTCCTCTTCCCAAGGACCATTATCCTCCCAATTCTAATGTGTTTCTTTTTGTCAATAGTTCTGTCAGTATAATGAAATCCTCACTGTGCTAAATTGCTAAAAAAGATCTAAAAGTCGAATCTTCTTCTAATATGACATGAAAGTGCTAGTATAAAAATAGGATTGTATTAGCGATTCTCCACTGTATTGTATTAACATCCTATTTCACTTAAGAAAGGCAGGACTGAATTATCTGCGGATTCTTCCAGCCACTACTCTTACAAAGCTGTGTATTTGGGGTTCAGAGCTGCATGACTTCCCATTAAAGCAATACAATAAAATCCTATGCGGCATGCAAAATGCTGAGGAAGGAGTTTAGGGCACACGTGCCAAGCATGGAGCCTGACCCCGTTCTTCCTTGCACCCAAGCAAAGTCCACAGGCTCTGCGAAGCTGGCGGGGATGTGGGAAGAGGTGTGGGAAGGCAGTTAGGCAAGACTTGAGGCCCCAGGGGTAGAAACAAGGACAGGCAAAAGTCTAAGAAAATGCAAGGGTTAAAACATTCATCCTGGAAGTGCAGTGCAGAGGTGGGATGGGAGTCCTGTTTCTCCCATTCACAGGTCAGGGCTCCCGGCCAGCCCAGGTGAGAAGAGGAAAGAGCTGGTGGCAAAGACTCTGCATCCTCAGTACAATCAAAACGGGCGTTTGTAGCCAACGTTGAGGGCATGCCAAGAAATTCAGCTGCCAGGAGGAGGACTGATGCTCACAGCACACTTCGAGGAACGAAGCTCCTGGCATCCTTCAGAAGGGATGGGGAGCAGCAGCGGAGGGGTTTGGGACCGGCATCGAGCCAGTGCCTCGGCTGGGAGCCGGGACAGGCAGTGCCCAAGCAGGCAGAAAACAGAGGCGATGCTCTGAGCTGTCTCAGCCACCGTCAGCACGGCCCCAACCCCAGCTCGTCGGCGGTTTGTGCAAAACGTCTGCCTGCTGCTCGGTGGCAGGTACAGATGCTTCCCGACTGTGCTGCGGCTTTGAACAAGCTTTTAAACTAGAAACTTTGCACATCCCATCCATACGCAGATTCAACAGAGTTCAGTACATTTTTGCATCATGTTGCAATAAAACCCAACACTAATATAGCTCCATTTTTTTCCTGAAAAACAAGTTTGGATGCTTTGAAGGCCCCTGAACTTCAGTAAGCTGTCCATAACATCCCATTTACCAGGAATCTGGAAAAAACAGTTTCATCTTGTTTCAGCCCTGTTGTAGTCGCTATTCCCAGCATGTTCTGCTGCCGTGCCCTCCCTGGGATTTACAGGGGCTTATTTTCCCAACACATGCTCCCTCGTTGCTATTCTTTTTCTTTTTTTTTTTTTTTTTTTTTACTGCATAGCAGAAAGCTATTGAGTAGAAAGCCAGTGGGAAGCCACAGCTATTGTATCTCTGGTTTAGTTCCTTATCTGCTGAGGGGTCCTTTTGTGATTGTGTTGAGGAAGGACATGCAGACAGTGCCTTTTATCACCAGCACGGCATCTCCGGAATGAAAGGAGAGGCAGCGGGGATGCAGATGTGACGTTAAAGTATAAAAATCCACCATATGGTAAAGATTGCTTCAGCTACAGTCTGGTCAAGATGTTGACACTTTGGTTATGAAAAGCAATATGTATCTCTCTCTTGGTGGTTTCTGTTCAAATTAAATGTTTTGTATCAGGCAGAGAACTAATAACAAGCCAGGTTTTCCCTCGACAGAAGAGTAGTAACAAATATGGAATAATGTGAAAGCTGACTTGAAAATTACTATTCCCAAAGACGCAATAAATGTAGAGATAAGATTTGCTTAGAGGACTCGAATGAGATAAATGTTAAAGGTGCTGCTGGTGGGAAGAGAGTCCAAGGGGAGCAGGCAAAAGTGAAAAAGTAGCATTTAAAAAACACAGTCTGACCTGTCAACATTTCTGTTAACACCAAATACCTCCCAGACACCAGAACCTGCTTCAGCCTTCTGCAACACACCCCCTCTCCTTCCTGCAGCTAAGCATAAGCAAAAAAACAGGAAAAAAAAAAAAAAGGGTGTCTGGGTGCGAACCATTGTGCGTTCAAGCCAAAACAGCCAGGCATGCCTTTTTCAGTGCCTTTGAAAGGGATGAGATGTCCCAACACATCCGCACAGACATGTGTCCGGAGGCCAGGCGTGCTGCCGGGGAGCAGCTCTGCAGGCAGGGCTCAGGCACAGCCCCTCGGCCGGGGTTGTGCTGGGGGTGACGTGGAAACGCAATTGCAGCCGCACCAAGAGAAATCGAGGTGCAAAACCAACACAAAACTAGCCGAGGTTGTTCCTCCAACCAACTGCATTCTAGAGGAGCAACAATTCCAGTCTGACTCAGGCTAAAATAAACTTTGCACATCAAATATTTAATACCCCAAAGTCTCTTCCCGAGGCTACGCCCCGCGGCTGTGTACCCCGTGCAGACAAGCTCCCGTCCCAGCGTGCCGAGCTGCGCACACCTCTCCCTGTGCACCCAGCATCTTCCGGTGCTTAATGCGAGTTAACAGCAGTGGCAATGACTTATTTAAGAGCAGATCAAGAAATATCCCAGCTCTCTTTGCAGACTTCAAAAGCAGCTGAACGCTACCGGTATCCTGCGATAAAGACACAGCTTTGGTGTACCGTCTGCCTCAGGGGAACCTCGCACTGCCAGCAGCGGGAAGGGGAGATGTGGCCACTGTAGGGACATCTCTGCAGAGGGGGGACCCTGCCACCGTCCAGCCCCAGCTCTGCAGCTGCAGGACCCACTGGAGGTGGAGGGGAGCCAGGGTGACCCTTCCTCTGACAGGGGCCGCATCCTGCCCATGGCTCTGGCGGACACTCAAGCTGCCCAGCCAGACCCCATCACCTGCCAAGGAGGTGGGATGCAGTTGCTATGACAACAGGAAAAAAATAAAAGGAAAAAATGTTTTTCTGTGAGGGCAGCATGGCACTGGAGCCCCCAGTGCGGCTGTAGGTGTCAGTGCTGGGCACCTTCCCTGTGCCACGAGCCAGGGAAGGGGCACTGGGGGATACAGAGCCCTGCTGGGGTTTGGAGACTGGGACAGACAACGGAGCAGGGACAGTGCAGGCAGCCAGACTCACTCCTCACTGAGCCCATCTCCTGCCTCCCCCAGCCAGGCCAGCCATCGCTGCGCTACGCCTTCACACCTATGAGTACCTTCCCCACAGAGGCAGCGAGTGAGCAAGAGGAGGGCTGGGGAGGGGTTTGGCAGGCGGGTTGGAGGCTTTCCACTGAAATTTAAAGCAGGAGACTTCAGCCTTTGTCTCAATCACAAGCATGGGCAGGTGGGGCTGGAGCAGGAGGACAGCAGAATTGCCATGCTTTAATAGAGACCTTGGGAACGGCTTGCTGGCTGAGGACGAAAACGTCCTCCATCAACACATGACATTTCCCATTGGGAACTGGGGAACCAAAGCCCCATCGCCAAATTCTCCACCCCAGGCTGAGGTTGATAGAAGATTTGATATTGATTCACTGGGGCCAGGATTTCATCCTATGATTTAAACCTAACTTCTCCAAAGAGAATAAGATCAATTTTACAGAGAATCAAATAGATAAAGAACAGCCTTTGAGCCAGTGTGCAGGAGAGGCAGAGAGGGGAGTTAAGAAAAAAGGTTCTTTCCTTATCAGGAAAGTTAAAAAAAAAAAAAAAAAGAAAAGATAGAAAGGAACCTGGAGAATGTTGTTTGTTCATTTTTCCTTTTCCAGTCAAAACAACCCCGCCTCTGTCTGCTCTCCGCATGGGCACCGCTGGAGCAGAGCAGCAGAGGGTTTCTCATAGCAGGGCTGGCATGGAGCTGCTGCAGTCCCCAACCCTAGAGCCCCCCACCTTGCTGCCCCCCCGCTCCCCCCATGTCCAGCCATTCCCAGGTGGCCCCTGCCCCAAGAAGCTGCCTCAGCACTCCGGGGTGGCTGAGCAATTCCAAGGTGCTGGGGGCTCACACCTGCAAAGCCTGCCCCAAGTGATGGGAGGTGACGAAATACACTGGTGATACAGCATCGGTCTGCATGGGCAGGAGAGCCACCTGCAAAAGGAGCTGGGGAACGACAGCAAGGTGAGGAAGGCAGAAATTTGGGGCTGGAAAGGGGAAACCAGCTCTGCCACAGCAGGGGAGCCAGGCCATACTGGAGCCCCCAGCACCAGGGGTGCAGGGAGCCCCTGCTCCAGCTATGCCCACATCTGGGGACATGAGCTCCCACCAAGCAACCCCCACTCCTCCTGTCCAGGAAGCTGGAAAGCCATGCATTGATCTTCTCTCTCTTGGAGGTTTTATTATCGTAATTCCTTTTTATTTTGGCCTTGGAAGGCAATTCATCACCCTCAGGCAGCACAGACTGGCCCCCGCCAAGGCTGCTGCTCTGCTCCTGCGCCGTCTCCCCCTAAAGCACCAGGCCAACTTTGAGGTTCTTCTGTCCTAAAGCTTTGCAAGGGATCAGCCTCGCGTTTGTCTTTGACCCTCTGTGGCCATCCCAGCCACCTTCACTCGCCCTGGGCAGGGGCACCTGCAAGCAGCATGGGACCCGTGGCAGAGGCTTCTGGAGACAGCCATCCCCCTGCCCGTTATTTAACTGCAATCCAGAGACAATTTTTCTTGGGAAAAGCTTTTAAGCTTGATCAGTGATGGGGTTAATATTGTTTGCCCTGTGTCTCAATTTTTTATCTGTATTAATGGAAAGTGCCACAGCAGGGTTTTCTACAGCAGTACTACTGTGGCGCTTTGCTGGGTTGGGTTTTTTTTTTTTTTAAACTCTGGGTTGCAATGACTGATCACGCTGCAGCACAGCAGCTACCAACCACGTCCCCTCAGAAGCTGCCCAGACACCCCTGCCAACAGCATGATGTCTACCCTAAAGCCCAGAGTTTGTCCCCAAAGAGCCATCCTTCCTGCTGCAGCCTGTTCCCGTCACCGAGGGCTGGGAGCAGAGGAGGGAGCCATGCTGGGCTGTGGCGGCAGCAGAGGTGAGCTCTATAATTGTACACCTGCCTGTGTTTGTTCTCTGACGGCTCTTTGGGGACACTTGGTTACATCACATTCAAAAGAAAAGGACAACAACACAGAACAAAAACCAGATGCAAGTTAAACAAGTGGAAGGCCCATTGGGGCTGCCGGTGAAGTTGGACTCTGGTTTCTGCCCAAGGTGAGCGACTGCAGGCAGCTACGCAGCAGGCAGCCAGCCAGTCCCACGCCTTTCCCCACCAGCACCACCCCATGGGAGCAGAACCAGGATCCAGGAGCAACAGAAATGCAGGACAGGGACCTTCACTCTCCCATTCCCTGCCCTGCCCAGCCTGCAATATTCTGTGTTTGCAGAGCCCTGCTTCAAACAGAAATATGTTATATATATTTTTGCTCTGTGCTTTCAGGCCTTTGATCCCTTCAATTTATTTGTTCTTGTCTTTGTGGGCTTAACAGTCAAAAGTGTATGATAATTCATTGCTTGTTAATCCAATTTGGCTCTATTTAGATATTCCAGTTTAACATCAAATATAATATAAACTAATGTCCAGAAGAAACAGAAATGAGATCCATGTGTATGAACCAGCTCTGAACCTTGGCCAGTGAGGGCTGGCTTCTTTCTTTACTAATTTATTCTCTCTCTGACTTCACTGAGCTGGTCTTTGTGGCTGAGCCCCTCCCCACAGCCAGGGACACAGCAGGGCAAGGGGCTCTGCACCCCTAGAAGCTCTCTTCCATGGGAGAGCAGGAACAGCCAGCCACTGGCACAGCCCCGGGACGCCTCTCCTAGGAATTCTGGGGAGCTCAGGGGACCATGAACTGGGTCCCCCCAGGTCTGGGGCAGTCTTGGGGGGCAGCAGCTCCCTGGGGAGCCCAGCCCACTCACAGCACCCAGCTCTCTATACCAACTGCTCCTGTTTATCAGTCAAGCATGGCACAGACCAAAGCCTGCAGCCCAGCAGTGCCAGGGAGAGACCTGCCTGACCACAGCTAGCCCAGCTCCAGAGACCTTGCCGGGACTTGCTTCAGCTCAGGATCCAGCCCCCAGTGCAAGGCAGCCTGCCAAGCAGTAAGATTTAGCACACCCTTACGGGCCAGCAGCATTTCCAGACAGGCACACTTGAAAGAAGAATCCCTTTTTTATCTGCAGTGGACTCTCAATCACGCTCCCTCCTGCCACCCAGCTCGGCCCTTCCTGGCACTGTTATTTACGCAAACTTCAATGCCGTCGCCACTGCTGCTGCTGTCTCAGCAGAGGAGATGCTGCAGCTCTTTGGGGTACTCCAGCGGGGACAGAGGATGGCGACAGCTGTCCGGGGAGCACAGCAGGGACGTGTCACCAACCTGACATCTCCGAGCCCCCAGCTCACTGCGGGCAGGAGCCCACAGCCAGCGCAGCAAGCTGACTGGCACTGGAGGGGTTTTATAAATCAGGAGCGAGCCCAGCACCCCTGGGGTCCCAGCAGGTTCTGGGTGAGAGCTGATCTGGGATGCCTCAAGGGGAGTCCTCCCTCTGGGCAGTTTTTAGCCCTGTTTTGGCTCTCAGCATGCGCTCAGCCTGTGCCCGGCCCCTGGGGTTGAGGCTCTGCATTTCCCCGCTCCCAGCCCCCTGGTGAGCCCCAGTGCAGCTTGGGCAGCCCCACAGCCGCTGCCTGCCTTCCTCCACCTCCCACCACTGCTGTTCAAGGGCCGCTCACTGGGGCCATTCCCCCCCTAGATGGGGTCAGTTCCTACCTGGGAGATGAGCCCATGGTGCTGGCACAGCTCTGGCACTGGGTCCCTGGTGCAGGCAGTGGGCACAGCTCAGGGATGCTGTAATAGCCCACTGCCTCTTCGGGCATGGGCATCTGTGTACAGCAGCAGCACTACTCCCCAGACAGGTTGCCAACCCTCAACCAAGCCCCAGCCTCCCCTCCACAGCCTGGCTTTATCTCCTTTTACCCACCTGCCAGACAAATCACTAACGAGGGTGCAACCTGGCACCTGGTTGGCTGCAGACCATCGCCCTGGGGTTCCCCTGCCAACACACACCTGTGCTTGAGCTGACCCCAGGCAGTCGGCCAGACCCAGCTGCATCGCTGGAGCCTTTACCGTGGGGTTACAGTGGTGGGGGGCCCATCCAGGTGTGGCTAACCCCAGCTGTCCCCTGCTCCCTGTGTGCCCCAGCCATGCGGGATGATGCTCGGGTGTGCAACTCAAGAGTCTTCCTGGCGCAGGGAAGGGGCTTCCCATGTCGATGCTCTTGTTCCAGTTCCACCTTGGTGTCACCCTGGCTGGGCCACTGAATGAGCAGAGCTGATTAGGGGAGGGCATTTACCCCTGCTAGCCACAGAGTGCTCAGACACTCTATGCATAAGAGCAGTCCACGAACAGACCGTTAATTCAGAGGCGGCGGACGCTCCTCACCATCTCCCCCCAGCCTCCAAAGTGCCCTCCTGAGAACCTAGGGAAAATAAGTCTTTTCTACTGTGTCTCAGTGGAGGAGAAGTGTGTGTTGGAGGTTCTTCCTACCCACACTTAGCCCTCTCGGAGCTGTTTCCCCCGAAGGTGAGGGGGTGGTGGTGCGGAGGACTGGCACCGTGCCCGGTTTGGTGGGGGCAAGGAGAGGGGCTCTGCCATGGCCAGAGCCGCGACAGGGCTCAGAGCCTGCCTGCCCCACCGGGTCACCCATGGGGACGGTGATGACCCCTCCTCAGGGCCAGGAAAGCTCTGCCTGAGGCTTGCAGCCTCTCAGGTGCCAAAGCGGATCAGCTGTGGGAGAAGCGGATGGGGAAAGGACTGGGGTGGCACCCAAGGGACCACACGGGCGCCCAGCCGTGCGCTGGCTTCTGCAGGACCAGCACCTGGAGCCCGTCAAAGCTAACCCACTTAGGCATATTTAACCAAACACTTACTTTCCATTTTATTCAATAATTGCTTTAATACTAAAATGCATTAGATGCTCAAAGCAGAGAAAAGAAAAAATCACATTTAGGTGGAAAACAAAGTTCTCATCAGATGAAAAAAACCCAATGTGGCAGGTACACCATTTTGAAACAGAATCATAATAATTTAATAAAGCTGCTTCATCATCTTCATAAAATAGACAAAATGGTGATTCTTTTTTTTTTTCCTTTTTCCGTTTTGTTGTTTACAATGATTCAATCACTGTGAAAATGTACATAACATACATATCAGCATATACAACAATTTATTCTTCATATACTCAGCAACGGAGACACCATGACGAGACGTACCGCGCTCAGTCCCGCGGCAGCCCTGCCCGCTGCCGCTGAGCAGCGACGGTGCCGCCGCCGGCTCTTCCCGCAACGGGAAGGTGCTGGTGTTCCGGTGCGAGGGCCGCGGCTCGTACCTGCCGCCCTGCAAGGCTGCGAGGAGGCGCGTGCTGCTGAAAACCAGTTTGCGTTAGGTGTGTTCGAAGATTATATCCCAGCTTAGGTCAGCTGAACATCAGCTGATGCCGATAAAGGATCCGTCTCAGCAGTGCTCGCAGTGGGGTCAGCTGGGCTTCTCCCCGACGGGGACCGCAACTCACAGGTTGGATCAGAGATTACCCATAGCTGCGAAAGCAGCTGTAGCAACAAGATCATCAATTTTCCCCAATGACAGACAAATGTGTTTCCATTCATAATTAGATTTTTTTTTTCCCCCAAGAATAGTTTCAACATATTCATCAGACAGTGTGTTCTTTACAAAAGCAACTTGTTTCCTATTTGGAAAAAAAAAAAAAAGGAATTCACTTCTGCACAACGTGTGATCCACAGGCCACCTCCAGCTTCACAACGAACAGGGAACGGCAACAACCTCAGCAGGACGGTGCTCAGGGGGTATTTCTCCAGCTGTCAGTCGTCCCCCCCAGCCCTCCGTCATCCCTCCCGGTGCAGTCCTGCAGCCTCGAGGGTGGGAAAGGCCAGGGGCTCCCCAGGGAGCAGGGAAGGGTCCCTGGGCCAGCATAGGGTGGGTTCAGCCCCCTGTCCCCCAGCCCTGGGGCTTTTCCAGGTGGGGTCCTCCTCATGCTCGTGGGAGAATCATAGGTGGTTGCTGCTCTACTGGATAAACAGGATAAACAGGGGAGCAGAGCAAGTTTGCCTGAAGAAAATTAACAGATCCCAGCTATTTTTCCTAAACCAAATCTGAGGACAGGTTTAAGTTATTAAAAAGCACAATAATTACATCTGGAACCCCCCCACACCCAACCCTCCTCCCTGCAGCCTTGAACATTTTTGCATGACCAGTTCCAATGCAATAGGAAAAAAACCAAGAGAGACTGCGATTTGCCCAGGAGCCCTGAACTCATCTCAAGTGACACAGAGGGACAGTGACAGGAGTAGCAAAATATTCAGGAGAGGGACGAGGCGGCGGATCCGGGGCTGCTCTCCGGCTCTCCCCTCGGCCCCGCAGAGCGAGGACATGCCAGGGAAGGGCCCCTCACTCAGCATCCCTGGCTGCAGCCCGGGTCAGCCCAGAAAACTGGTGTTTAAACGATTTTCTTGGAGGCATAAGGGTTTACTGACCTCTTTAATGCCCCCTTTTAATACAGAATTATTTCACATTCCTCCTCGGCTGCGCTTTTATTCAGAGTGGCAAGGAATGTTTCCTCTGGGTAAATTAGAGAAATGTTTCTTGTTTTTTTTTCTTTCTTCCTTTTCAGTTAGCATCTATTTTTCATCCAAAACACTGGGCTGGTGGTGGCAGCTCCTCAGGCAGAGGGCAATGCTCAGCAGAAATTAACGGCTGGCACTTTTCGGGCAGCTGGGGATGATGATGGGGCACCCAGGGACCAGGGGAACCTGTGCTCCCCATCTCTGTGATGGGCAATGGGGGGAGCCGTGTCCCATCCTGCTGGAGGTGGGGGGTGGACAATGGGGTGACGTGGGGCTGTGTCCCTGTAAAGCCAAGAGGATCTGACAGACAGGGCATCGCAGGCTCTTGTCACTCAGCAAACACATACGAGAAGCTTCCCCCCAAAAAAACACCCAGAGCTGACAAAAACAGGTAACGTCAGAATGAACCCAGCCTAACAGTTACAGAAAATCCAGTTACTCCAGCAGTCCCAAGCCAGCCCCTTTCTTCTTTGCTTGTGTTATAATAAAACACGCATTTGGGGAAAAAAAAAACAGAAATAAATGACAGCAGTAACAGTACACAGGCAGGAAACACTGCAGGAACAGAAATAACATATCCCTGAAAAATGGGCTCAAACTCCAGAACAGAGGGGAAAATCCCCAGTTTGCTTTCCAGAGGGATGCAGGACAGCACATTAACGCGTGGGATGGGAGCTGAATGAGGTAGTCATCAACACCAGCAAGGGAAGTGTCACAAATTTCATTAGACAACCGTTTTTTGTCGGTTCTTTCCCAATTCCTGGCCCTAGCGAGTGACAGGGGGAACAGACTGACTGTGGACCTGTGTTGGACCGGCTACAGCTTCAGGCAGGATCAATTTGCCCCGAAGCCTGGCTGGAGCTTAATTTTATTTTGAGGATAATAATGACTGGAGCTTGTTTTCTTGTTGACATTTTTAATTTAAATAAATCAAAGTAACAAATATTTTATCATGATATGTAGACCTAGAAAGACTATTTCTCTAGAAACCACTAATTTCAACTTGCTGGTACAGCAAACATTGGCAAGAGCTATATATTTTCCCTTCCATAATCAATTTTAAATTCTAGGAAACATTATTTAGGGTAGGAAAATCTGGTGAAGGGTTAATAATAATACTACTACTATGCTAACTGAAATCCTCCTATCTTACTCATACCTCACTGAGGAATTATCACTGCAAGAGAGCAGAGAGCTGTGAAACCCCTTCCCTCTCTCCCTTCTACAAAATGGCTATTAAAGTAGCTCAATTTTTAAATCAATTTTATATGAGTAAATTTGTACCCACACAAAAAAGTCCTTAATTATGAGAAAAAATAATGAATTTCTTTCATTTTTTCTCCATTAAGAAGGCACATTAATTGAATTAGTAGCGTTGTTACATATCACCTGTCTGCCCCTAAATTAACATCACTATTGCTCATTCCATACTTATTTATGATGCAGGGATAGAAAGAAATCAGAACAGTCTAAAATCCATGCCATGATGACATACAAGCACACACATACGTGGCATAATCATGGTTGGGAAATGCTGACTTGGAAGTGTGTGTCTAATTGAGAATTTAGATCTCTTAAATAATTCCATCACTTTGACTTGGAAATGATTGGAGATGGGGGATATCTAAATCTGGGAACTGGAAAAAAAACAACCAACCAACTTTTGGAAAAACTTTCCATGCATTGCCTTGAAATTATGCAAAAGAAAAGGATAAGGGAAAAAGTTCGGCACAGTGCATCCAACAATTGCAATCCAGGCAGAATTTTCCCCAAAACGCCTTCCTGTAATGCCCTGTCACTGCCCTGAAAGAGCCAGGGGAGGCTGCAGGCGATGGTGGGGGCTGGAAGAAGCGCTTGCTCCACCGGGTCTGAAAACTGCAGGTTCCCCAAAGTTTAAGTAAGATGGTTGTGATTTTTTTTTTTTTTAAGCTTGAAAGCCTTTTGCCATCACTGGACATACAGTAATTTGCAATATCAAATACAATAATAGTACAGATAAGCATGTGACAGCAAAAGGATTCATAGATGCAGGGGTGCCCATAGCAAAACAGCAACATCTTCAAGTACAACCAACCTTGCATTGGGCAAATATTAAAACTCACCCGACTGTTGTTTTGAACAGTCGCACACAAGAAATGGCCGCTATTTTGTCTAGACTACAAAACCACCAGGGTGATTACTGAAGATGTCCGAATAAGGAATTTGCCGTTCAATTCTTTCCAGGAATGGAAATTTATCTTCATTTTGATCTATAAAAATATATAAACCCCGAGGAGGGGATACCGAGCGCTCCTGAGGACCAGAGGGGTCTCGCCTCTCCCCCCACCACCCACCACCTCCCGGCAAAAGCAAAACACCCGCTACTTTGCTCCGGCTGCACACCCCTGCTGCCTGTTGAGACAAGTGGGATTGTCACATTAACGATAGCTTCATTTATAAACAATACATTTAGGGAAAGCTTTTAAATACAGCAATCTGTGAACCATTGGTAAGCGATAAAAACAATCTGCGCTGGGAGTCGTGCGGTCCCTCATCCTCCTCCTCCTCCTCCTCTCGCCAGGTGCCGCTCAGAGGACGATGTCTTTTAGTCTCCGGGCGCCGGGCGAGTCCTTTTCCCGGCGTTCTTGCAGGAGCGGGTTGCCCTCCTGCCCGCCGCTCTCGCTGTCCGCCCCCCGGGGCTCTGCCTCCGTTGGCCGGGAAGGGCCACTGTTCCCAAAAGGCTCCCGTTCCCGGTTGCCGGCGCAGTGCCCGGCACTGTACGGTGCCACCGGCTTGCCGGACAAAGGGCTCTTCAGGTGGAGGGGCGAGGTGACGGGGCTGACGGCCTCGCAGCCGTTGCCCGCCTCGCGGACGGCGCCGCTCACCTTGGGGCTGCAGGCGGCCGGGTCCACCGTTCTTTTGCCTTTGGGGTTGGCGAGCCGCTCGTCGGCGAGGGGCTCGCCGCCCTCCTTGCCGAAGGTGGCGAAGGTCCTTTTTGTGCTGCAGTCTGCGTAAGGCTCCGTGTCCACCGCCGTCGCCTCGATGGAGAGGGCGATGACATTCCTCCCGTGCTCGGGGGACTTGGCGCGGCTGGGGACAGCGCCGCGGGGCATCCAGCACCTGTCCGAGTGGCCCAGGATGCGGCACTCCTCCCTGCAATGAAATCCTTCGCTCTGATCTGTGTGGAGAAAACACAAGGGCCAGTGAAGGGGGGAGCCCCGCCGGGGGTGCCTGCTGCCCCCCAGCCCACACGGGGCGGGGGACCCCCCGCCGAGCCAGGCGCTGCCCATCACTCCCACCCAAACAGCGGTTATCCTACCCCAAACAGCAATCATTTTTAAGGCAAGGCTTGGAAGAGGGATTTTTACTGCCATTTCTCTGCTGCTCTAAAGCCTGGAGTTCAATTTCCAACAGGTTGTGTGTCATCTGCCACTGCCAGACCTGGAACCTGGGGAAAGGAGCTACGGCTGCGGATCCACCACCCTGGGTCTGCCCCAGGTGTCAGCCGCTCACAGTCAGCAGTTTCTGGGTTTAGTAACCAGTACTAAAAGCCACCAGGCTTGGTTTGACACAACATTTAAGCTTGACTTTTTGCAGAGGGGAGAAGGGAGTGGAGGGAAGAGGGTGGTTTCTTTTTTTTTTTGGGTGTATACGTGTGTTTTAACTTTTCGCTTAATCCCCACTGACCTCCCACACAACAGAGGCTTTATAAATCTCCAAAACTGCCCACTCCACTGAAGATTAAATGTGTCATTCCCAGCGCTGGGGCTTTATTCATATGAGAGCAATAAAGATCCTTTCTCTTGACTTGGGGCTGTCCCAACACCACTTTACAGGGCTGAAATATGGAGTGGTGGTTTAACCCTTTCCAAGGACCTTCCATGCCCAGATCTGAGCTCCCCCAGGCAGGTGCAAACCCTCATGCCTGGTGCTAGTGTGCATCCCCACGCTGCCAGCCGCCACCAAGGGACTGCACGGCCTCTCCCCCGCACCGTGAACAAACAAACAGGGGCCCAGGGAAGCAGCCAGGCTCAGCCAAGTGCAAAGCTGGAAATCAAATCCGGGAGTCTCAACACCCCCAGCCTTTGCTGAGCATCCTACCGTGCCTCCTGCTGAACACTACAGGCTCCCAGCTGCTTTTCAGTCTCAGCTTATGACTTTTCCTTCATTTGATAAGAACTGGTAATTGCAGCTAGCCCTCACAAGCACAACCTTACCCTATGCAAAGACACAGCTCCTTCCTATCGTAACCTATATACACACAAAGCAGCATTAAAGCAGTAATGCCATTACCTATACAAGACTGCGCTCGGTCGGTGCCAGTTTGATGGATTGAAGCCTGCAAAGGTGCAGACTCAGCCTGGGTTTGCTTCCCGTCCGTCTGCAAACCGTTCATTTTGATGCTTTGTACATCTGTGTGCATAACCTCCGCTCCTCAGACACATTGGTATTTCCACCACATTCGAGCACTAGGGCGGCTGATAAAAATTCTCAGCACATAACACAATGCACCAAAATATGAGCAGCTTAACACTTACAGAGAATAAACGAGTAAAAGGCAGACCTCAAAAAAAAAAAAAACCAAGAAGGATTTTTTTTTAAAGGAGAAGAAGCCAATTAATTGAAAAATCTATGGGTAAAACATTGGCTTTTTCTCTACATCACAGCAGCTACCTGGTGGTGCGGAGCGCGGCGCCGGGTGGCTGTGTAGGAGGTCTGGGTTTCGGCAGCCACCTTTACAGCAGTTTGAGAGAAGGATGCTCTAAGCCTTACATGCAGAATAACCTGCACTGAGATCTAAAAGCCCATGCTCTTATACTTTGATTCTGTTACTTTCAAGTACTTGAACAAAATAAAAAAAAAAAAGAAAAATTGCCCAGAAAGTGTTGCTGTCTGCCTATTTATCCACAGCTTAACTTCAAAAGGGTGCTACAGGCATACAAAGTTGTGTAGTCTGGCTGTGATAGCAGAGGACTTGGTGATGGCTGGAGGGGCTACAGAAATATCTTGGGTTCCCATCTCTGATGAGACACTGATTTATTTTGCTGTGTGACCTTGGGCACGTTGCTGGAGCACACATCACTTCAGTCTCTCCACAGACGTGAAATGCCAGATCCGGGCACACACTTGGCTGGCTGGTCCAGCACAGGAGGGCACGGGGGGAGCTGCTGCTCCTCACCTTCCCTGCCCAGCATCACAGCTCAGCCCCAAATCCACGGGACTACCACAGCCAAGGCAAACCGCACTCCGGACAGAGCACAGGCAGGTTTGTCTTGCCTTGACCCATTTATTCCAAGTTGGCACATCTTACAGTTAAAAACAGATTGAAGACTTCACTGATTACTGCACTGCAAGTGGATATTCCTCAAACCCTAGAAAGGGACCCATGCTTTAAGAGCAGTTTTATTAAAGACCACTGGCGTGGTGCCTATCTGCTGGGGAGATGATCGGCTTTGGACACCAAGATGCTTGTCTGCAAGTCGCACCAGCGGCAGCTGAAATGCAGGCAAGAGAAGAGATGAAAAGCATTACATTAAACTATACTGTTTCAATCTTTTATTTTATGAAGGGAATGTAACAAGTACAAAAAACGCTGTGCTGACAGGCAGAGGGGCAGGAGTCACCATCCATTCACAGACCTGAAAACAACAGGTAGCTCCACAAGACATTCTGCCTTCCTGCTCCTGTCCCCACCACATGACTCAGCTTTGGTCTGCAGAGACCATGTCCCACAGCCAGAAACCATCCTGTTCTCGGGGGCAACACGTGTCCAGGCTGCCCAGACCAGCCCCGACCTAGCAGCAGACCCAGAGACCAGCACAGAGCCCTGAGCAGCAGCCGCCCCTCCATGGCAGAATGAGGACCTTCAGCTACCCACTCATCACTGTCTTAACCCTGTAGTTGATATAAAATACTATTTTCATGCCACAAGCATGCCCTGTTGATACACATGAACACCATGCCACTCCTAGGTCCAAAGACAGCAAGCTCAGAGGGGTCTGGGCTCCTCCAGTGGGCTGGACCCAGGGCTGTCACCTCGCATCCTACTCCTGCGCAGGAGGAGCTGCTGCCCCAAAGCAGAGGCAGGCACGGAGCCTCCGGGCACCGCTCCTGGCGCTGCCCTTTGCAGCTACGTCTGACTCACCCAGCCTTAACGGCACCCAGGACAGTCATTCACATTCACGGGCTCTTTATTGTACTGTTCTGTCTTGTTTTTTACCACTTTAACAATCAGAAATAGGACAACAGGAAATTCTTTTACAGCCCTAGACCTGCCCTAGTCAATATGACTGTTACTGTCTGCACTAAAAAATGTTCTTAATGCACGGAGCAAAGCCCAGGTAATAACCACCACACTACGCATGACATGACGAGTGGCAGACAGCCAAAACAGGCAGCGTCCCACCTCCGCGCCCGCCACACCGATGGCAGAGCTTGAGCAAGCTGGCGTGAAACTACTGCCCGACGAGAGGCAAAAGGAGGAGGAAACAACGGAGGGGCAGCACTGGGTGAGCAACACCACAGCTTCAGCACTGCTTTGCACAAGCCAGGGAGCAAATGCCTCATCCCACACAGGAGTGCCCGAGGAGCCCGACCGCCCCGCTCGCTGGAGGAGCCCAATGCACTGGGATGGCAAGGAGCCGCCAGCTGGCACAGCCTGGGGAAGGGCAACACCACGGCCCGGGGCTCTGCAAGCACCTGGAGCTGGGCTGGGCTTTCTCACAAGCCAAGCACATCGCACACACACTGTGGGGAGAATCCTATTGCAAATCTGGCTGTAGGGATACCCGTGTCCCATGCAGGCTGTCCTGAGTGATGCTGAACAGCTCACCTGAACACAGGTGCCATGCACGGGTGATGGCTGTGCAGCCTGGCACATGGCGTGTCCAGGTCCCACAGCAGCAATGTCCATTTTTCAGCCAGTCTGCCTTCACCCAGCACAAATCCAGAATCTCGTTTCACAGAATCACAGAATCATCTGGGTTGGAAAAGACCTTGAAGATCCTCCAGTCCAACCATGAACCTCACACTGACCATTCTCAACTCCAACAGATCCCTCAGCGCTGTGTTAACCCGACTCTTAAACCCCTCCAGGGATGGGGACTCCACCACTTCCCTGCGCAGCCCATTCCAACACCTAATAATCTGTTCTGGAAAGAAATGCTTCCTAATATCCAGTCTAAATCTTCCCTGGTGCAACTTGAGGCCATTACCTCTTGTCCTATTGCTTGTTACTTCGTTAAAAAGACTCATCCCCAGCTCTCTGCAACTTCCTTTCAGGTTTCAGAGCACATTAGGGCAGGGTCGTTTTTAAAATGTTCCCCAGGTACAAAACATCCTGGCAGAAGCCTCTCCATCAAGAGGTAAGAAGTTATCCTGAAGTCAGGCTTAGCAGAAAAAATGTGTCATTGCTACATGTAAGCTCTCACATAGCAAATATGAAATAAAATAAAACCAACATCTATCGCTGGAATAAATATGCTCCTCAACAAGTATGGCAAAATCCATGTTGAGCTCCAGATTTCAAACCTGCTCTACTTGCACCTCGGGGGACCAGCAGAAAGGCAACTAATAACGAGCCCCAGCCAGCCCCCTGCGGGGTCTGAGCCAGGCAGTGGGCTGCCGAGAACCAGCGGCTGCAGGAAGACCTGGTGGGAGAGACAACAGCACCCGGGGCTCCTCTGCAGGCAGACACACAGCCCTCATCACTGGTGGGGAGCGGGAGCTGGCGACAACGGCGTGGCGACACAAGAAGGAGGGAGGTGACATGAAACATGGGGATGGCCTGAATTCCTGGGGCCGAGTGCCCTGATGCCTGCCCAGTCGAGACCCTCAGCATTTTCCAATCCCACTGTGAAAGCTCTTGGCCAGAAGAGGAAGGAGACAGGATGGATGCCTGAGAGCTGGAAGCCAAGAGGAGCCCAGGAGAAGCTGGCAGAGGACACGGGGTGGGCACTGGAGCAACAGAGCCTCCAGCTTCCCCCTGCACAGGGCTTTCTCTGGTTTAAAGGAAGGATTTAAAAATGTCCAGGGTGTACAAGTGCTTTCAGTCTGCTATTCAAAGCCTGCATACCTGCGGCAGAGCAACATGAAGCTGGTGTGCAAGGCGCCCATTCAGCTCTCAGAGCAATTGAATTATCTCCAGTGGAATCACAGCGCTGGCCAAAGAGACAAAGTTAAATCGTAGCAAGGTGCAAGTGCCTGGGAATGTAATATTCCTGATAAATGGCCAGATGACATGTGCTGTTATACAATCTAAGGTGCAATTTGGGCGATGACAATAGTCCCTGGAGTTTCCATTTTCAAACAGCCGCTCAGTTCAATCCAATCCATGTCAGAGCAGCTTTGCCGAGGTGAGTAAGTAGAGCTCATTTGTGCTATTACATGGGGAGCAAGGAAAAGGAGCAGAGGAGTTGCTTGAAAATGAAAAATAAGAAAGAAAAGGCCGTCTGGAAGAATCGCAGCCGGGCTGGGATGTGCACAGGGCAGGGGGTGCACGGGTGAGCATTGTGCTGAGCAGCCCTGGCCCAAAGGCCCCAGCTCCGTGCCAGCCCGGGGCACGTGTGCCCGTACCTGGGCCAGTACCACGGCTACCCTCATGCAGGAGCCTGGCTTTATCTCTGCATTTCGATGTTTCTTCAGCAACCGTATGATTATACTGTAATCACGATGACACTGCTCCTGGGTACAGCAAACAGCACGATCATTAAAAAATTCATTTCAAAATCTTCCTGGAAGCTAATAAATTTTACAGCAGTTTCAATCCTTTCTCATTGCAACAAAGAAAAGCTTAGTTCCAGACAAATTAAAAGTAAATTGATTGCCTTAGGGGAATCTATTCAAATATCACTTTTCCATGTTAGAAATCTCTTCCTGAAACAAGAAGAGGAGAGCCAGGGAAGCCAGCATGGGAATGATGTGGAAAAGCAAATCATTAAATCTCAGTTCATGAAACTAAGGGGGGGAGGGGTGGGGTGGGGTGGGAAATCAAACTTAAAATAAAATGCAAATGTCTCACTGGGGTGCGGGCCTAACATTTGTGATGGAATTTATGAATAATAAATATGAATAAATAGTAAACATGAAGGGATCAAACACTGCTGTTGATGTTTACTCATGGTTAGCCATCTTTCATGGACAATGCGCAACTGCATTATTTAACACTCTTCTTCCAGCTACTTTGGGGTTTATTTTCAACTCCAGCACCTTAATTTTCTCAGGGATGTATGCCACAAGGCGCGAGGCATGTCCCCAAGCCCCCGTGCAGCACCCACTACCCTCGGCACGCCAGCAGAGCCCACCTCCCCTCCACCCCGCCAGGAGCGGCTGTTCCCGGCTCAGGAGCAGCGATCCACCGCATTACACTCCAGATAAAATAATAAGCTCGAGCAAAATACAAACAGTCCCCAGCCATGGCTCATCATTTGCTTGTAAATTAAGACTCTGCACCTCTCCCTTATCTTCTGTAATAGCATAATATCAGGAAACAAGAGGTGGGGAATAGTGTATTATATTTTTGACCTATAGGCTTTTACAGAGCCTTCTTCGCCTTTCCTAATAAGAAATCTCCAGTCTATGCAGAAATGTAATCCTGGCGTGGCTTCCCTTGCACAATGCTCAGAGGATACTAATAACCAGGGACAGTGACAAATGCTCTTTACCGCAACGAGGAGCCTTTCTTTTCCTCTCTTTCGCCATTGTTCAGGATTTATGCGAGCTAAAAAATGCCGTATTTTTAATCCTGGATTGTCTGTCCCGACACAGGAGGTCAACAGTGCTTGGACAAAGCAACTGCCTGCAAGGAATTATTTTAACAAAACAAGGGATGTGAATTAGATTAATTTATCAGGCAATTGCTGATAAGGACTCATGGCTGAATGCAGCTCATGGGCAGCGCTTCTGTAGTGGTCTAATGGAGAGATGCGACGGGGCTTGTGCTTCCAGCTGCTGCAGACACACACAGCTCCCAGGAAGTGCCAAGGACCCACACTGATTTACACCAGCTGGGGCGTTGGCCCATTCACCTCTTCCTCTGCTCTGTATGACCATTAATAATGCCCTTTCTTCTGCAGAATGGTCTCTGTATCATGAATGAAGACTGGTACACCGACAGATCTGGGTTGCCTGGCTAGCTACGCACCAGAGGGCTAAGGATAGATTTGATACAAAAGATTTTCTTCAGAAAAATGCCTTCCTGGGCACGCTGAAGCCATTGGGATGAGAAGGTGGCTTTGGGAAGGAGAGCGATCACGCGAAGCAAGAGGACCTGGTGTTTGGGCACGCCGTGCACTCCAGCAGAGTCAGACCCAGAAGGTATTATGGGCTGGGATGCAATTTAATGCTGGCTGCCCCCCTTTATCCCGGGACTGCAGACCAATCCCCACCTCATTCATGAGGCAAAATTAATTCCCTTTCAGAGGGCCAGCAGAACACACCATTTAAACTCCAATTAATCCTTTTCTTAAGTGGTCCGAAGAGCTTGTGCTGGCCCCTGAGCGGCGGGGATTTCACCTTCGAAACTCCACTACTCATGCCTTGATACAGGGCTCATTAGCATCCTAACCGATGTTAGAATGCAGGATCTGGTCCTCGGAGAGGAGAGCACTCTGGGATCCGATAGACCTTTTCCATCTCAAACCATTACGGCTCCGTAATTCATAGGCACAGCTCCCATTAATGCTAATGGCAGTTACTGTGCTGCCTGCACGAGTGCAGAATACAACCCTTTGAGTTCATTACTGGAATTCAATTTCATTAACACTGGATACAGAGGGATTGTCCTAAATACACTCTTTCTTATATTTTTTTCATGTTAATGTAACCATTTGAGTATATTATACCCTGCAGAGATGGAAACATTTCTAGTCTGTTTAAACACATTTCCCACAATTGGGAGCAAAACTTTGTCTCCGTTTATGCCTTTGACACCAGCTGCCTTCCATTTAATGGGACTTTAGTCGCTAAAACAAATTAATCCAAAGGTTGCTTTTCTCCACTATTGTCAAATCCAAAACAGACAAATTCACATATTCTGTCGGGGTAACGTGGGACCAGCCAGGCAGCCACATTCCAACAGCAGCAATAAATCGAATTATTACCCTGTCCCATTCAAAATTAGGCGTTGCTCAGAAAATAGCTACTCGACAATTCTGATAAAAATCCAGCAAAATAGAAATGACAGTTGGGGGAGATAAGAAGCAATTCCCAGCCGCTTGTACCGTGCCAGCTCCTGGCCCAGTGCCTGTCGGAGCAGCATCCCTGCCCTCGCTGCAGCCGTACTGACGTACACCCCTCAGGGGGCTCATGGCGAACGTGTTACCATAACCAGCACCTCCCTTGGCCAGGACAAAGCAGAACAACCCATCCTCATCCTCTCCCCGCAGGGAGGCGGAGGGCCAGGGTGCTGGCAGGAGCAGGGATGCAGGCGAGACCCCCGCCTGCCCCCTCCACCCGCATACCCGCCCAACTCAGCTCTCCCTTCCCTACAAGGTTTCTGATGCTTCCACAAAACAAGTGAGAAATAAAGGAGCTGAGGTTATAAACGCTGATACATAATTTACTCCTATTATCAAGATTAAACACATCTTTGCATGCTTAGCATAAAACAACTGCCTTTCCCCAGATTTCTCAAGGACATGCATAAACTTCATTATTATCTAAATAATCAAAAGAGTATTTCAATAGAATATTTAACTGTCTGCCTACTGGAAACTCACAGCCTTAATCTAACACTGATCCTCTGTTGTCCTTCATGTAAATATTGTTGGGACGTCAGCCAAAGCCTAGGGAAGTGAGCTTCATCTTGGTGGATGGGAATCTCTCGTGTCAGATACAGTCAGCCTGACTAATGAGACCTACAGCTTGCCAAAACCTACAGCCTCGCTGTCTGTTCCAGCCATTGAACGCGCTCAGAAACCCAGTGGCACCAGCCCAGCAGTCTACAGATCCCAATCAACTATCAATAGCTTAAGTGTAAGTGATTGTGTATGAAGTACGAGCCAAATGTGTTTCCTTTTTCAGTTTTAGGACCTCCAGTATTGTTATTGCACCAGTAATGCTTGCACGGAATTAATCATAGACGTACCCACAAGGCAAAACATTATGAGAAGCTCTTTGTACTTTCTAAAAGTGCGCAGCTCTGAAGAGTGGAGGAAGCTGGAAGGCTTCCCAGCACGATGGGGCGTTCCCCACTGTCAAGAGATAGCTAGGGAATTTTTCCCTTTTTTTTTTTTTTTTTTATAAACCAAAAGCATTGGTTGCTGGCCATCTCTCATCATAATATTGACCTCTCACTCCTCTACCCTGAAGCCCAGCATTATCCCCTCCCTGGTACTCTACTTTAACTCTTTTTTGGATGAACATTTTTTTGGATGCTGGTGGATCCTCTCCTCTGAAGCACAAGGATGTCCCACAGAAATTGCACAAGGAACTGGGCTGGCCGTGGGGACAAGTCTGCAAAAGCTCGTCTACATTGTCCAGCACCCAACAGCACACCCAGTCTGGTCCTGCACCACGACTCACCGTGACACACGAATGTTCCTGTTCCTCTCTGCCCTGGCCATGGAGCTACACGGAGGGCTCAAACAAGGCTCCAGCTCCATGTAAAGACAGATAATGGCAATGTGAGGGGAACATCAACTGTGGGTTAGACTGGCCCCATGGCCACCAGAAGAGATCATGGCATTGCCAAAGCCTGGGAATCTGGCCCATTTAATTCAGTCAAAACTTTGTTCTGGTAATTAAATTTACCTTCATTAATTAAGAGTGTGATCATAGTGCATAAATATGCATGTAAAATTACTATAAGGTCAAGAGTCAAATCTGAAACCTCATTATAAGCTTAGGGAAACTACATTACCTGCGAGTCGCGGATAAGCTCGGTTTCCAGCAATGCAGGTGGGATCCCACCCCATTCCTTCCCATCCTGTCGGCCCCACAACAGTGGGGGCAAGATGGAGAACAAGCCCTCCAGTTTGTCTGCAGCTGTAAACTGAAGAGCCACGGGGAGATGGCTGAGCAAGGGGAATGGAGAATAACCATATTTTCATGATCTGTGTAAGTACTGCAAGGAAAGCAGTCAGTTCCGTGGCTCCAGCCCTCTTGGCCCAGCTGATGCCAAACCACAGGCACCCGGGCACTGCTGCCGAGCCCACGGTGGGGGTCTGAACGCTGCCCTGGGGTCCTGCCACACACCCCCTTGCTGTGGCTCCCACCCAGGGACAGGAGGCTCCTGCTCCCCCAGACAGGCTGCTCCAGCGCTGCTGGGGCACAGTGCACTTCTGGCCCAACCTCTGCCTGCGCAGCCTCTGATGTTTTCTGATTTCTCCGAGGCGTGTTTCTGCAGCACTGCCCCGAGGTCAGGCTGGATTGTGTTGGCTCCTGGCCCCGGTTCACAGGGCTGTCAGCTAAATTGCACCACGGCATCGTTACTCCCGGTGATGGTGTGACAGACAGACAGAGCCCAGCTGGATTTTCAAAACCTAAGCACTTTGCAACACTGACAGGCAAGAAAAAAAACCAAAACACCAACCCACAACCCTCTTAGTCTGAGCAGGTTTTATCTGGAAAAACCCAAAGCTAGTAAGTATAAGACCCCACAAAGTCACTCCTCCTGAACCACTTTTCTGACCAAACCTTTTAACTGTCACTGGGAAATAAAAGTGCAATAGGTACCAGCCCCAGCCGGCGTTACCTGATTAGTCTAGTCCCTACCGCATCCTTAACACAGCCTTTCTTCAAAGGGATACAGCAAGGCTGAAATGACTGATGTAATTTGGTGCTTTCAGACAGAGTTAGCATGAGGAGAAGAGTCAAGTTCATTACACTGGAGTTCGCCACAGGGCTGCAGAAGCTGAGAAGATGCGGCTGGTGCTGGGGCTGAGCCACCAGCCAGGTGCCTGCTTCTGCAGCAGGAGCATAAGATGCATCATAAGCAAGTAGGTTTGACCCAAACGTGACCCTCTGCTGTGGAGTTAGCCTGATTTTCCCCCCGAGCATAAGAAGGGGCATGCAACGGGAAGGCGGGCAGTGCGGTCCTGCAATAATTCTGCTGGAGCCTCTTTACAGGGATCCACCCTCGCTGGCTGCAGCACACAGATGTAATGCTGCCTCTTTGCCACTGCACGCTCGCCTCATTTCTAAAACACTTACACATGCAGCATGCATTAGAATTAAAAAACCATTAAACCTCGGAAAGGAAAAACTTTGACAGGATGCGTAATATACTAAGTATAATTAATTAAATTGGATGAGGCACTGGGGGACGAGAGAAGAGTGGATGGAGACTGTTCTTGGAAAAGGGATGGTAATGCACTAATGTTCAGTGTGTGCCATTAAGTAAGAAACAGCCTTGGAAGAGACGAGGATGAGCGACGGGGGCTTCAAGAGCCGGCACCAGCCAGTTGGGCACCTCGGATGCATAGCAAAGAAGGTGATAGCACGGAATGCGGCCAATTAGAGCTCTAAAAAAATTATAACAAAGGTGGAAAAGGCACCCGAGAGATGGAAGAGCAAAAATGGTATGCAGGTTGCTAAATATGCCCTACCAGTGACAGCCTCCTCCAGAGAGCTCCTCTCACCCACCCCACCAGGGCTTGGGGCGATGGACCACCTTCATCACCCAGCACCAGGCTCCTCGGGGCTGGCACAGCCGTCGGAGCAGGTGAGAGGAGATTCATACTGGAAAGCATCTGGCTCTCCATGGGGTTATTCTTTAGTTATTTGTACCCCCGGGCGCAGTTCCCGAGCATGGGTAGCACCCTGCTGCATCCATCCCCCTCAGTGGGTGCAGGCAGCTGCTGAGGTGGGGTGGGAAGCAGCAGCCAAAGCTGGGGCCGGGGAGGGAGCATCAAAGGCAGCCCCAGTTGACACAGCAGGCTCAACATGATGAGACAGCCACAGTCTGGCTGTTCAGCAGGACAAAGTTTTAACAGGCTTAACAACAGCATCAGCACTGATCATTAGGCAATTACAACCGCTGAAAGTTGACAAAGCACCAGGACCAAATGAATTATCTCCCCAAATCCTGCAGGCAGGAGTATGGAAAAGAGAAAAGTCATCATCAACAGCCTCTGATAGCTCACCGAGTGCAGAAGCAGTAACTAAAAACTAAAGTGTTGCTCGTTTACTTGCTGTTTGGAGAGATAAAAGGGAAAGGCCAGGAAATGAGGTCTTCAAAAACACTCTCATCATTTAGGGAGCAGTGGGAGGGAAGGTCCTGGAAACACTGATACAGCCAAGATTGCTCAGCCCCTGGGGATGGCTGATTCAGCGAGGAAGGGACTGTGTCTGCTCGGAAAGGGAAGGCAGATTTTGGCTGGGGGAGTTCACTCCTGAATCATCCCCAGCGTGGTTACTTGCTCAGTTCTGCACATTTCTGCACATTCCTGCATGGCGCCAGCCAAGGGGATGGCCATGAGCTCTTCTCCTGGAGGACGTGCCAAAACCCACTCTTCTGGGGATCTGCAGAGCTTAATCCATGTGGGACCACGGTGACTCCCTGCTCCGCTCCCTTGCAAACCACGGGATGCTCAGCTTTGTCACGCTGTGCTTCTCAAGCACAGCCCTTCACTTTGAGTGACTAGGCACGCTTTTAGGAAAAACATGCAAATGTGATTTAAAGACTCTAAGTGATACAGAATATATCACATCCCTTGGGAACCTGTTCCAGGGGGTAATTATTCTAATTCCTAAAATCATGCATCTCATTTGCAGCTAGAATTTTCCAAGGCAAGCCTCCATCCTCCAGCAGCAGCTCTGCCTTGTTCGCTGAATTAGAGAGATGCTCAGTAGCAGATTTCTTCTCCCTGAGTTAACTTCTGAACACAGGCTTAGATGACCGATATGTCAAGCAAAGTTCAGAGCACGTCCCCTGAGGATGCCATCTCTCTTGGGTCCTATTTCAAGCTCAGTGGTCTCAGCTGAAAGAGTCCTGCTGGATTCAACAGGCTTTGAGTTAGGTCCTAAATCTCCAGACTCATATTTGGAGAATGAAAGCCACTGCCTTCAGCTATACCCAGAAGCTCCTGATGCAGAACAGTCTCCAGAAAGCAAGGGGACAGTTTTGCACTGACAAAGCATCTCCTCTCCACCTGTCTGCCATAGCTCGGTGGTCCCTGCAAGGCACGTCTGCCCAGTGAAAAGCTGTGTGGATTTTTATAGTGAATTAATTGGACATATCTACCCAATAACAATGGAGGAAGACTGACAAAGCAGAGGTCAGGCGATGAGGGAATTGCAGGCGGAATTGTTCATTTTAATTACTTGTCTTCATTAATGTGAGGTTCCTGGATCATACAGTGATGACTAATGGGTCAAAATATTTGCATGAGTGACTATACTTTCGCAAAAGGACATGTGGCTAACGGGTGGAACAGACACAGAATTTTCTTTGGATTTTACACTGGCGTTTCCACCGCAAGATGAAGTAACTTCCCAGAGCCCAGCAGCATACCAGAAGGGAGCAACCCTAAATGCAAGATAAACATTTTTGAGGCACAAAAGTGCACAGAAAAAGCATGGCTGAAGGTGGAAATAAGTGATGAACGAGGTAAAACATGGGTTATACCTGACCTGTTTGTGTCTCCCTGGCACCTGAATGAGTTGGATACAAGCAGCACGGCTACCTGTTCTCCTGACAGCACCGAAAGGAAACAAAAGTTTGGAACAAGCCAAACACATTCAATTTGCCTGAATAATTTAAGCTGCTGAGTTATCATGCGCTTCATGGACTGTCATTGAGAAAAGCTGTATTGCAGGGGAAAGGTCTGTAAATCAATGCATCTGAGGGACCAAAACTAATCAGAGAGCGGCTGCAAAAGCACCGCCTGTCAGAACAGATGCAGGACATGGAAGTCAACCGGGAAGCGCCGCGAGGCAGCCGGCAGCCCCGTGCTCCCAGGGACAGCTCTCAGCAGCTGTAGGAGATGCAGCGAGGCCCGGCAGAGTGGAGCATCAAGAAGACACGGCTCCTGTTGAAACATGCTGGTGAGCAGTGATGTCAGCAGCACAAATAACTCAGCTGGTAAATGCCAAGAGTGAAAACCAAATGAAGGTGCTGTGTATATATAGTGCCCACCTGAGTGTGCCAGACCCTCCCCAAAGGTATTTATACCCTCCACTAATGCACCTACTACTCACAAAAATACTTCTGGCTCTCTGACCTTTCCTGAATTATTACTATGAACAGTTTTGACTTCAGATTTCTAGCCAAATTCCTCTTCCCAAAAGGGAGATGCCCCTTTATAACTTCTCACTGAGCTGCATCAAATCCAGAAGCACAGTTAGTTGAATTGAGAAGGCTCTCCCTTCCGCAGGGCAAATCCGGAGGCTCCTCACCTGGCTCAGGAGCGGTTCACCTATTCAACAAGCTGACTGGAGAACGTGCCCGAGCAGACGAGGCAGGACCTTCTGCTGTACTCGCACCAGCTACTCTCCTGCCTCGTCTCTTTAATGTAGCTGACACTTCCAAAGCAGTCAGAGGAAATCAAGTGCCCAACCTATTTTGGTTTGCAAGCAATGCAGACACTCACCTTCCTCGGGCTTCTCGCAAAAATTTCCAACAACACTCTTTGCTCTTTCATTTTTCACATAAACCAGTGTAAGAACAACCACAAAACCTAGTCTCTCCAGCACGCACCCAGCAGAGCAAAGTCTTCACCCTAGAAAGGACCAGAAACTCCTCACCTTTACCCTGCCATCAGCCGCAGGTGCTCAGCACCCCACAGGACGTGGCACCCCCCTGCCTTGCAGCCAGCCCCTCCTTGCTGCAGGGATCCTCCCGTGGCCGTCCCCACACCTCCAGCCGTGTGCCAGGGAAGCTTTGTGGCGTACAGCTCTCAAGTGCTTCCGTAAGATGTAAGGTAGCATCTGTGGTGAAATCTCACCGAATGATCCAAGATAGTTTTCTCCAGCTGGGACTGATTGAATATAGCCTGGGCACCGGATGATGTGGGAAATCAGTCGTAGCAGAGCACAAATTGCATGCATAGAGGTAATTACTGCAGCACAAGGTTGGTAGCACCACTACCCACATGACAGTTTATCTCAGCAATTTTCATTTCCTATTGCTTCAATTCAGAGAGGGGTTTTTTCATCTTTTTTTTTTTTTTTTGGTGGTTCAATTTTCTCCTTTTCCTACAGGGACTGACGTTAACTCAGGATTTCTTCAGGATAAAGCTCTGCTTTCACTACAATTACTCATTCCACACATCCAGACATCCTCCTATTTACTACACCCAGACCTTGAGCCCAACCCAGCTCGACCTGACTCCACTTCCTTGCCCCAAGTGTGACTGTCACTGCCCAAAGGTGAAGTGGCACAGTGGTGACCGTTGGTCACCCGCTGCAATGTGCTGTCACCCGCAGCTGGCTGCGGATATCAGTAATGAAACACAACATGTGAGTAGCTAATGAAGCTGGTTACAAAGCAAGTCGTTCTCCACACTTGAAAAAGGGTGAAAATACAATAAGGAAAATGGAACAAAAAAAGGGTTTCTGCTGAAAAATAAAAACACTAAGGGAGCTAATGCCAAGAGTGGGGAAGCTGATCATTACTATTAAAGATACTCAGAAAAAATATGGCCACATTATGCTTACTGTGATTATACACACTGTGGCTAGCATATATCTATAATATACTAGCTATAAAGAACTTATTTTCCAAACAGACACAGGGGTTAAATGCAGGATGGAGAGGGAAATCACTGAGCAAAGGAAACACAAACCCAGCCGGAGCCTGGCACAGCCCCGTGCTCCTGCTTCCCAGCCCAGCCCGCCCTGCTGCATACCTGTGTGTCTGCCGTGAGGAAAGGCTGCCAAACTTCTTAATAATTCTGTGACCCATTTAAAAATATCTACTCTCTTACATTCATATATGCTGTATGAGAAATAAAATATAGCGCTTGTGAGTTTTGAGTGGCAGCACTTCCCTTAAGACGGATAAAAGCTGCAAGTTCTCTTTGCTGTTTTGTGCCAATTATTACAGAGTTTTGACTTATATATTATTACATAGATCATTTAGTAAAACAACCTACATACAAACCCAGTGGTATGTCTCCCTTCAGCAGCTATCTGCTGGAACAGGAGCAGTTCAGACACTTACCCATATACACCATATTTCAGAGACAAGTGGGCTCCTTCCTCTGCACCCAGGGGAGATGCAGTCCCCTGCCCTCCAGCTCTCTGCAGTACACAAGCGTAATTAAGAGAAATCCATATGATTTATCTTTATCGCACTTACAAAGTTAACTGCACCACTTTTTTTTGGGGGGGGAGATAAAAACAGGCACCTAACTTGTACCACCCCCTCCGGAGACGCCGGTCCGGCACTGTACCCGAGTCACCCCTGCGGTGCCGGGTGCATGATTTGATAGAGCAGGAGGGGATTTAACCTGATGGCACCTTCCTGTGCCCAGAAGGCTGCTCCGAACCTCGCCGTGCCGCACACCCCGCGCCCGCAGAGCCGAGGGTCAGCGCGCTGTTTGTGGCGATTATTCCTTTAATAAAGGGCCCTGTATTTTCCAGCGGCTGCAAAATTGATGCAGGTTGCCATGGTAAGCACACACTTTCCCATTTAGTAGAATAATAGACAGCTTTGTATAATTCACTGATTTCAGATGATTTCTCACCCCAAGAGCAAGTCGCTCAAGTTACATAAGTCACCTGTTGTTTAGTCAATCTGGCAATTTTAATTAGAATAAATTTTTATGATTCCTCTTCGCAACACTTAGAGCTGCTCTGCCACCAGAATGCCAAGATGTCTGTAAATTATACGGGCTCCAATCACATCTTTTTTTTCTGTTTTAATTACAGTAACATTGCAGCATTAATCATGTAAGACTCTGTTAAACAAGTAACAGCCATCCTCCATCATAATTAAAAAGAAAGGCCAAGCAAACAGGAGCTTTGGAGTTTACCATATTTCCTCTGAAAATTGTATTTTAACTTAAGAGTTTCACAAACAGTAGTTTTATTTGGCTCTAATTAGTGTTGTGAAGGAAACACCGAAAGGTTAATAAGAGATGGTTAGTTTGTAATGCAAGTTTCCCGGTGCCAGCCCCAGCAGTTCAGTCTGTTTTCAGAGTCATTAACGATGTAGATTGATTACAGGAGGAGATCGGGAAGTGCTGGCTTGCTGCGTTAGCAGAAGGTTTGGTTTTATTCATATACCTTCCCTACTGTTAAATATGATGGCCATTACCTTGACCATTTTGCTAGTCTTAACTGCTGTGAGACAGAAAGTGTTAATGGTTTCCTTAGAGGTTACTGGAAAAGGAAAAAAAAAAAAGTCCACGTGAGCCTTTTTTTGGCTTGTTTATAAGGGAAAAAGAAGCTGCAAGCTTGACTGAACTGTTTATTTATCTTAGAAATATTTGAAAATCCAAGTATTGTGTAGTGGTTTTGGAAAAGGATGCTTTGGGAGAGCCAGGGTTAGCACCGCCCCGTCCTTCAGCTGAACCCTGACAAAGATCTTCTCCACGAACCTTCTGCTTGGGCTGGAGTTTAGGAGCAGTTAACAAAACCAAGCACAAACAGAAGCTGAAACTCTCTAATCAGAAATATCGCTTCTTCATATCTCCTATATATTGCTCTCCAGTCACCCAGCAAAAATATGGGTAAGCAATAACTAAATTTGACAAAATCTCATTAAAAAGTACAACAAAATACTAGAAATTCTCCAACTTTCTGGGTTGATCATTCATCCATTACAAACCTACACAATGGGGCACAGATCCAAGTTTTAATTCTCCTCTCAAAGTTGCCAAACTGTTCACATCTGGTGAGTGTTTTCTGTGCTTAGATGGAAAGGACTTGAGGTTCTAAAGGTTGTAACTCCTGTGACCCTGGACTGAGTAACTTCAGTGATGGAGTCACTGCAAGAATTATCTTTGATGGAAGGAACCTGAAAATGGAAGAAAGAGTGCCAGGAATGTGGGATATATGATAATGCTTCTTATGCAATCAAAGGAGGTTACACATCTGGTTTTTATTTAGTTCTGCTGTTGCAGGAAGGGACTGGCTTTCATTTATTGCTATGGATATGACTTCAGTGTCACCCCTGCCCCACCATCAGTTTCCAGCAAGGACTTCTTCAAGCTGTGCTCAATGCCACAGAGCTACAAACCTAAGGAAGAAGCAACACGACGGATCTGTCCGTGCCAGCCAGAGTGTCCGTGCGTGGATTAAACCTCCTCAAGTGACCGCTGCCCTGCTCTGCTGCGACGCAACGCAACACGGCGGTGAGGGCAGCTGAGCCCATCGGTGGGGCAGCCTGACCCACTGCCCAACTCTGCCTGTCCAGACCACCCACCGAAGATGGAGCTAAGCACCACGAACCTGGCAACGATAAGTGTCATCCTGAAGAGAGACTTGTTAATCTGAGTGCTTGACAGCTTTTTTTCCAGTTACATTCACTGGTCTAATAAAAGCTCTTACATCCCCCTGCGAGCCCGGCTGGGCAACATCAGCAGGAGCGGGTGCTTGGGGAGGATGGAGAGAGCATTGTACAAAAAAGCATCACTAACCACCAAGCAGCCATCCACAAACTGACTTAGATGCTCAATATGTAATCATTTAAAAGAATAGGAATCATAAGACAATCAACTCCTCTTTCCAAAGCCCAGCTTACCCACTCGTCATAAAAATCCTTCTCTGGGGTTTCAAAGTACTGTGAGAAGCTGACTGCTCCCTCCAGGCTGGCCACTGCAGGAGCACCACTGAGCTCACTGAGGCTGCTTTACTGAGCGATCCATGCAATAATACAGAAATCAGAAGAGCTGTAATAATTGACATTGCCCTGTAAAGAAAGCTTACAGCGTTTATCCATCTTAAGGGATGTGCTGTCACTCACATATGAATGTTATACTTTATGTCTTGTGCTGCATATATGAATACAAGAAAGTAGGTATTTTTATTAATTTGTAGAAACTTCCAGAGAAATGCAGCTGTATTTCCAGCCTCCAAAGCCCTAGAATATGTCACTTAGGTCTTCACGTACATACAGCTCTAAAGAAAGGCTTTTCTGCAGAGTAAAAGGGAGTTGCAGGTGGAACGACTGCTGGAAATCAGCTTAAAAAATCAACAGTTTCTAATACCTGTGTTTGCCTCCTGTTAATACCATTAGTCATGTTCTCAATTCATGACTGAAATGCACACAGATACTATGGAGATGAGCATAAGAACCAATTGGAATATTCTAGATAAAACCTGATCCCCTAAATGACAATGTATCTGAATAATTTGGGATGCAACCGGCAAGAAAAGTTTCAGTGAATATCATGTGCCCAGCGCTCTTTTACATCCAAGCCTATTCCTATACTGGGCGATAGTATGAAGAAGACTTAACGTAAGCATTTAAATGTAACCCATTTCTATTCAAAGAACCCTTCATCTTGCTGGAGTTTATGAGACTCAGAAACAATTAAACCACCTATGTGAGCAAAGTTACTCAAATGTGGAAATGTATGCAGGATCAGGTCTTTCCAGATGACATTTCACGCCAACCTTTACTGCTGATCTGGCACCAGAAAAATGGAAGTGATGCTTTTAGCAGCAATTCTCTGTAGAGACACATTACTGACATTGCTTAAAAACCCTCTCACTTTGATTTTAAAGCTTTTTCACTATTTTATAGCTGTGGTGACTATTTCTAACACAGGCTTTTTTATGATTTGTGTGTGTTTATTATTTTCGTATTTTCTTTTGGATTCTATTTATATCTTAAACAGCAAATCACTGCTTCATTGCACCAACGATTTTCCTTCTACAACTGATGGCAAAAATAGTGGCCAGCACTGGGAATTAAGATAAGTTTGAAATCTGTTGCTTCTAACATTAAAAACACATATTTGAAATAGTTCCTTTCTGATTTCTATGCTGGCAAGTGCTCCTATGACTTATAGAGTACAAGTATGGCTCTGGCTCAAGGCAAGGTGAAAAAGGTAGCAGAAAACATCTAAGCAGATCTAGGTACCCATATACATTCACACAAAGAAAACACACCAAACCTGCACAAACACTATGTTTGAAAGAGGGCAAAGGGATTTAAAAAAAAAAAAAGTCCCAGAATGAGCAAAACCAAGGGAGGAATAACTACCTGAATCACAAAACAGAGTATCTAGCCTCAAAGATGCTAATTCAGGTCCTGAGGGATCTAATCAACCTCTTTGTTGAAGTAAAGATAAAACTTTTTGACAGCAAATGCTTTCTGATAAAATGGAATTTTCAATTACTCTGCGAAACATCTGGTCCGCGCTGCCATTTCCCAGGAAAAGCACTGCCACACTCTGCAGTGTTGGAAAACATTTCATGCTGAGATTTCCCCACACTGCTGGGAGGAAGGAGTGTCGTGAGCTTCAAACCCCACAGCAAAGCTCCCACGGCTGCTGGCATCACCCACCGCTGTCCACGGAGGCGATGCTGGTGGTGGGTCTCCTGCCCCACACCAACGCGCACTTCACCTCCTTGCTGGAAATCAGGGTTTCTTCCAGTGCTGAATTTTGAGTCAAGGTTACACCAGGACGTGGAGAAAATCCACCCCATATTGCAGGGAAATAGGCTAAGATAGGAAGGGGGACCCCAGGATTTACCACCATCCTCCAACAGACTTCTCCAGCCAACCCAAAACATCACTGAGCTCCAACAGCCACTTGAAAACCTCCCTTTCTCAGACAAAATCTGTTTGGAAGTTCAGCTGAGGATGCCATTAGGAAAGGAGTGCATATAAACTTCTAGCAATGCTTAACACCTCCACAAATAAACAAACAATTAAATGGCAGCGAGGTAATCCTGGAAGGTGGAGCTGTGCGGTGCCCGCCTTCTTCAGCGTCCCATTTGGTATCAATTAGCAGGGGAAGGAAAACAATTCTGGGTGATAATGAACTCCAAATTGGGTACATATTAGAGCAATTAAAGCCATTTTTTCAACTGATTAATTTATAATCAATAATTAAGATCCTGAGGGAAAGAGGGACTGGGCAGAAGTCCTACTCCAAAAATAAGCAATGTGGCTGAGCTTCAGGCTAAAGCTCACCACTAAAGCTCAACACCCTCCACACTATGGTTTGCCATTTTCCTGGAAATCTAGGTCATTTCCAAAGCAAGAGAAAAGGCTCCTGCCAGCAGGACATGCAACTAGTTTCACTCCCACCCAGGAGCAACACCAGGGCAGTGAAGGGGTAGAGAGTCCAGAGGCTACCTGAGCATCTGCAGCAGGTCCCTGGGGCTCCCATGGCCATGTACTCACCACCAGTGCCAGGCTCACACACTGGTTTAAGAACACTAAAGGAGCTTGGGCCCATCCATGCCTACCCCATGGCTACCTCTTTCTGCAGGAAATACAGCACCTCAGTATGCAAAGGCTAGCCAGACAGGTCCACCCTAACCCTCCAGTGCCACCACAGAGGGATTGGCCTCTACCCCCAAGCTGCAAGGATTTATGCCAGCCAGCGTCTTGCCTCAGCAGATCCAGGATTACCCACCAAGCAGATAAAGACTCCTGAATTATCTGGATGAAGTCTGAGAGTTGGTCAATCATGAAGGACTTGTGGTGGTACAAGCCAAGGTCCAAGCCCATCAGAGCCTGGTCATGGGGGCCCCTTGCTGGGCTCCCAGGCAGATCATTAGCATCACAGAATCACAGAATCATCAAGGTTGGAAAAGACCTTGAAGATCATCTATTCCAACCATGAACCTCACACTGACAGTTCCCAACTACACCATATCCCTAAGTGCTGTGTCAACCCGACTCTTAAACCCCTCCAGGGATAGGAACTCCACCACCTCCCTGGGCAGCCCATTCCAACGCCTAACAACCCGTTCTGTAAAGAAATGCTTCCTAATATCCAGTCTAAACTTTCCCTGGCACAACTTGAGGCCATTCCCTCTTGTCCTATCACTTGTTACTTGGTTAAAGAGACTCATCCTCAGCTCTCTGCAACCTTCTTTCAGGTCTCCCCTCAGCCTCCTCTTCTCCAGACTAAACAATCCCAGTTCCCTCAGCCGCTCCTCGTACAACATGTGCTCCAGACCCTTCACCAGATTCGTTGCCCTTCTCTGGACACGCTCGAGTCATTCAATGTCTTTTCTGTAGTGAGGGGCCCAAAACTGAACACAGGAATCGAGGTGTGGCCTCACCAGTGCCGAGTACAGGGGCAAGATCCCTTCCCTGTCCCTGCTGGCCACGCTATTTCTGATGCAAGCCAGGATGCCACTGGCCTTCTTGGCCACCTGGGCACCCTGCTGGCTCATGTTCAGCCGGCTGTCAATCAACACCCCCAGGTCCCTCTCTGACTGGCAGCTCTCCAGCCACTCCTCCCCAAGCCTGTAGCACTGCTGGGGGTTGTTGTGGCATCCACAAGCAACCTCTGAAGACTTGTCTAACGTATCTCTCTGGGGTTGCATGAGACGCAGTTCAGGCAGGGATGGAGAGCAAAGGCAAAGCACAGGGACATGAGCAGCCAGGCTGCCCTCTGGCCATGGGCCGTGTGCTCAGGATGGTGGTCAGCCCACAGGTCCTGCACGTCCTTGGCACTGAACTTGTGTTTCCTCCCTGCCCTGTCTGACCCGAAATTGGGAAAAAATTACCATGCCAAAGCCATCGCTTTAATCATGCTGGAACTGCTGTTATCACCATCATCTCAGCATCTTGATTTTCCTGATTATTTTCTGCACTCCCTGCTCAACAAATCAGCTCAGAAAGTATTCTCTTTAACCTTTTTTTTAGCTTCTGTGACAGTAACTGCTAACCTCCCTGCCTGCACTGCTCCTCTCATTGCTCCACGAACATCCCGTTAACCTCACAGGCAAGTTCCCCCTGCTCCTCCACACAAGACAGCGGGGGTCCCACAGGACAGGAAAGCAGGAAAGCTGGTCCCCTCCACACACCTGCCTGCCTGCCTGCCTGCCTGCAGGCCCGGCTGGATGGCAATGCAGCGCTGGCATGCCGGTTTCCTCCCAAAAATAAACCAGAGCCAAGTGCACCAACCCCCTGGCCATCATGGGACTGGGAACCAGACACACAGGTTGCCTTTCAAAGTTGCCTTCTGGAAATACTCCTGATTTTTGAGGGGTATTTTACATGCAATGAGGAGTTCATGTTACAGTGGATTGGACTGTATTTATTTCCATCTGACTCCTCTGACAAGCTCTGCCTCCAACTCATCCTCTTTAACTTATTTGCATTGTTATCTGGTGCACAACAGAGCCAGCACGCAGACTTATCAGAAATGTAATCTCTGTAAAACCCTATCTGCAGTCCATTGAGATTGGTTTTTTTGACGAAGAAATGTGACAAAAAATTAACAGATGTTGCTCAGACCATTCAATGGGACGGGAATCAATTATGAACATTTTTGTTCCTACAGTCATCCCTTACTGCAAACGCATCTTAGGAAACCCTCTCCTGATCGAAATGAAAAAGCATTTCTTTGTAATAGAAGAATAATAAATGATAGCTATCAGCCTGCATTCTCTGACACGGCGCCGGTCCGCGGAGAATTAAACTGCCACTGTACAGTTATATAAATGTTTAATTTTTTTCATCTTTGGCCACAGTAGGGTTGTCTGGAAATACATTATCGCTGCGGATGCCATCCCTCTCCAATTAGCATGGCTGGCAGCGTGGAATGGGTAGGTGACCTCCACATTCCCCTCCTCGTGGAGTCTTACAGGGTTAACTACGGCCATTTAACAGACTCTATCGAGAATTAATACAGCGATCAGCTTCTCTCCAGAAAAAAAAAAACATTCGGCGGCGCAGATGGCAAGAACTCTCTCTCCCCCGTTTGACTCTTTTATGACAGCAAAACAAAGGCTTTTAATGATGTTTACCATGAATTGAATTAAACAGCTGAAGACCAGTTCATAATCACAGCATTTGTTTTCATATCCTTAAGTCTTTTAGCAGTGGGGCTTCCAGTTGAGCCTCAGCTACAGCTTATCTCAAGATATAGCCAAGCGCCCCGAGGCTCTCCTGCGCTGGAGCACCAAACTGCATTCAGGCTTCTTAATTGAAAAAGACAGGATGTTTGCATAGGATGTTTGCATCCATCAGACATTAAAAGCGACATTCATGCCCAAGTACAAATGACGGCTTGGGCTCAGCTGAACTCCTCTGACTTCTTTCCTCTAGCTAATACCGGTCTGGTTTCAGAGCAGGACTTCATCCCTGCACATGGGGATGTGTAAGAGTTGAAACCCCACCACCTATTCGGGGGAAAAAATACAAACTTTCACCCACTGGCCTGAGCTAATCCCTCGTGGGATGCCTGACTAATTGCCTACACGCTCTGATGACCTTTTGGAAAAGTTGCCTGGACAGCGCCTGCGCACAAGCTCCGGAGACAGCAAGCAGCAATAGTGGGGAAGGGCTCACTGTCTGTGCTTCGGAGAGGAGCGCCGGCAGGGACCAGCCCCAGGCACGGCGCCGGTAATTCCTGTCCTAATCCCAACTCCACTGCTCGCTCGCTGTCAGGCGGCTGCTCAGCGCCTTGGGTTTTCCACTTGTGAAATAGAGGATAATCCTAACTGCTTGCTTACCTGACAGGCGTGGCGTGAAGATTAATTTCTATCTACCCAGCACTGTGACGATGTACAGTGTTATCCCCAGCGAGCTCTAAGCATCCTTATTGTGCACCCACCCAGGCAGCACCAGAACCACCGGATGGTGCCTGTGTGGGTCAGGGGGGTGGTGGGCAGCCCCCCAGGGCGCACGGCAGTGGCTCACCTTGCTCAGGGCCTTGGGACCCCATGGAGGGGACGCTGGTGTTCAGCACATCATTGATGGCCGTGTCGCAGTAGAGGCCCCGCTGCACGTCATGCTCGCTGTCCGTCTGGTCGCTCTCCTCGTGGCCGCTGTCCTTCAGACTGTTCCCCTCCAAGTCCTTGAACGTGGAGCTGCTGGGGGAGACACAGCCATGACTTACTGAGGGAGACAAGGTGGCACCCAGCACCCTGTGGCATTGCAGTGAGACCTGCAGTGGGGATAAAACTGCCACGGCTCAGCCTCGTGCCCTGCAGGGACGGGGATGTCCCCAGCCATCCCCAGCACCCAGTGGCAGGGCTGGGACTGCTCCCCCAGCACAGAGAGCTGGGATAGGGGCTGCAGGGGTAGGGGGGGCACCCCCTGCTCAGCATCTCTGCACCCCAAAACAGCATCCAGCCTGCACCACCTTGCAGGCTGCTTCTGCCCATGGGTACTGTGTGAGCCTTTGCGTCAGGCTGGTGTGGGTATTGTGGAAGCTGAGAGTGAAGCAGGATTTGAAAATACAATTTTAAGAGTATAGATTAAATGAGCTGTTTCTATAACTAGGCTCCCTGACGTCATATTATCCCATATTGAAGTTACACAGGATCTAAACCCTAACTTTTTAGGTTATAAGCCAAACCCTAATCACTTAAAGTTTGAAAACAAAAGTCTTCCTGGAAATGGGAATTTCTTTTCATGATGACGACACCATTCTTATTTTTAAAAATAACTCAGTGATTCTGGGTCCAAGCTCACGCAGCTCTAAGGAGATCTGATACACAGTCCAACTCCTTGACAACCCCTGCAAGTGCAGCCACTTCTGGGGGGACCTGAGGGTGGAGCTGCTCCCAAATTTCCCCCAAGGGCTGAGCAGCTCCATCATCCCACCAGTACCCAGCTCCTAGGCCAGAGGGATGGAAGAGTTTCGTTTCTGGCTGCATTTGGGATCCTTCTGCTGCTACCCGCTGCCCTCCAAGGGGTGATGGCCCAGGACACCCAGCTGCAGCGAACCGCAGGGACGTCTTGAGATGTGCCTGCCCTGGGTGGCACAGCCATCGGGGCATCCCTGCACCCATCTGCACCCATGGCCCCAAACTTTCTCGCCGGATGATTTGGTGTGATATGTTGGTGGAAGATGTGGCCTGTGCTTCAAAGCCCCAAAGAGCTGGAGATTTTCATTACTTTGAAAAGCCCTTTTGCGTCTCCACGGAAACCAAGCAGACCACCTACCATCTGATGCTTTGCAAAAGCACGCAAGGGGGGAGCTCTGAAATACATATAAATTGGTAAACCTTCAAACATTACCTTTTAAATAAAGATGTCCCTGTTGAAGCCACTGGCTTTGATTCCAGGCGACATCAAAGAATTTTAAGTTAAGAAAGCACTACAAATCTACAATTCATTTGTGTGCGTGTAGATGAGCAAGAGAGGCAGGCAGACAACACAGGAAAAGTACAAATAGATTAATTAAAGTGCTGGATTTGAGGAGATTCACTCACCAAAGATAGAAGAGCTACAACATCTTCATAAAGGCAAAGGATGAAAATGATGCCACAGTATGTTACAGAAAATATTTTTTTTGTTCTTAGATGTCTGCACAGCATTCCTAGTACCCGTTGTACTTAAGATACAAGACAAAGGTAGAAAGCGAGGGGAAACGCTGTCCTACACGGAGCTGCTGTTCATAACGTGCAGGCAACCCGTGTTACAACGCATTTATCTTCCCCGCAGTGAACCAGACCGTAATGCAGCAGCCACACGACATGTTTCCGCGGCTGACACTTCTCTAAAGGATGGGCAGGTCTTGGGGAATCAGCAGCAGCAGCATTTCCCAAACAATACAGCCTCAGAGTAAGCCCTGCTGCGGCAGGCGGGAGCGCTGCTTGCCTTTATCTTAGGTGTGAACGAGGAAAGATTAATAGATTTGGGTTTTTTTCAGTATGCCTGAAGACACTCTGGCGAGGAGCAGCGTGGTGCAGGCAAGCCATCTCTCTCGCAATCGCATTAGCATCGTTAAACATCATGAGCCACGCAGGCAAATATACCTGCCCATCCACTAGCTGAACCCGAGCTGCTTAAACAATGTGCTCGCAGCTCTCTTACTCCTTATATTTTTAAGATGTAAACAAATGGGATCTCAGCCAGGCAGATAATTGGATATTTTTACTGCTCAGATCTGATCTCAACAGTTCGGGGCCGGCTCCTGCTCCCCGTTACACCCCTGCTACCGCAATGGCTTCTGCAGAGTCCCCGGGCGTGACCCCACTGGGCAAGGGCACGGGCATGGGCAGGGCCCCAGCTTGCTCGCCACACACCTCGGCTGGTCCTTGGGGAGAAGGGGGGGAGGCGGGCAAAGAGCTGCCGGCCACCTCCTGCGCCCACATCCTGTGCAGGGAGACGGCCCTCCAGCCCTATGTGGCCGCCTCCTGATGAGTATTGATTGTGCTGTGTCAGTGCCTTTCCCTGCCTCGGAAACAGCCGGGGAGGCAGCGGCAAGCCTGGCCACCTGCCCCACGGGGGGATGCTCACCTCTAGTTTCACATAATCCAGCAGGGTTCAACTGGATAACCCTGCTGTTAACCTCCCCAAGACATTTCCTCGCCACTGCTAAGCTCTGAGGATACCAGGATTTTATCCAAAGGGTTAAATTCCCCCAAGGGTAATTGCCAGGTTGTAACTGAAACTGATGATTTCCTTTTTACCCATGGAAGAAAAAAGCCTAGCAAAGTGCTGTTTTGCCTCTGTATTCAAACTAAAACAGTGAGCACGTATCCAACCAAATTACTTGCCGCCAAACAAATTTTTTTTTTTTCTTTTCCCCCCCCTCACATGGCAGGGAGATCTCACCATCCAAATCTATCATTTTATTCCTGTACATTCAAATAGAAGAAACTCTATGAATTTGAAAGTTGTCAGGGTAACAGCACTCCACCTAACTCACTGCAACTTCCTGGTGCGAAGGAGCCGAAGAGAAGAGAAAAAGACTTGCCTTTATTGCAAACCAAGAGCAATGGGACTTAATAGGAAGTAAATACTGTTTTTAAAATCAAATGATTACTCTTGAAACGTTTTGCATATTAAAAAAAGCAAGTAGTATATAACGCAGTAAGGAAGAACATTAAATAATCAGGATTTGGCTGGGCAAACCCAAGTGCTTTCAAGCGAGCCTACGTACCTTTTTATTAAATGAGCTCTGCTGTTCACGTAGTTGGAATCAAAGGAGTAGTTTTCAGTCTGGAAGGAGGAAAAGAAAAGGTAGACGGTTACAAATCTGATTTCCCCATGACTGGGAACAGCCAGGTTTGCTGGGCCAGGAGAAAAGCCAGCAGCAAACCCCACGGGAGGGAAGGAACATCCCAGCATGGGTCAGACCCCAGCGAGCGGGACGGAGCCAGGCGCAGAAAACTGCAGTCCCTGTTGGTCTTTCCACCGGCTTTCACCAAAAAAAAAAAAGGCTGGCTGGTGACCACAGAACAATTTGCAGAGAAGAAACAATGTGACTACGCTCTGTTACAAAACTAATTGCTTCTAATTCCCTGATGGACTCGGTTCTGTGTGTGTCAATTTGACTGAAAGTTCAAAAGGTATTTTTCTTATTAGTGTATAATTAACATGTTAAAATATTTATTGCATAGATATGTAAATGCCAGCAAGGTAATCCCCTGCTGGAGAATTTAATGCGGGCACTTTTCTTTGTTTTACATCATTTCATTTGCAGAGACAGTGGGCTCTGTTATTAATAAAAAAGCAAACAATGGGTGACATGCTTAAAAGTTGGACGGGAGTGAAAGCAGGGGAGAAAAGCCAATGGATTTGTCACTTGCAAGCAAAACCCACTAACTCGCTCTGCACTTGAAACACCGTCTTTTAATCTCAGATTACATAGCCCTGGATTTCTGGTGCTGGCAGCAGGTAAGGAATCCAAAAAAGCAACCAGAAGGTAGGGAAGAGAGCAGGGTCTTACCACTCAGGAGTCCACGGTGGGAGCTGTGGGGTGGGACGTGGCAGGACATGGTGGGAGCTGCATGGTGGGATGCGGTGGGAGCTGTGCAGGGGGATGCAGTGGCACCTGCATGGTATGATGTGGTGGGAGACGCATGGTTGAGTCACAGTGGAAGCCATGTGCTGGGACATGGTGGGATCTGCATGGCCTGGCCAGGATCTCACCTTGGCTTCAGGGACCCATGAAGATGCAGGTCTCTTTGTACGAGTCAAGCACCCCACTCCATCTGTCCATCCACCCGAAGTCCCCCCAGATCTGCAGGGAACCCACCTGGGCTCCCACCAGCATCACCCCTGGCCCGGGGAATGCTCCTTGCCCCCATCAGGCACCCTGGGCAGCAGAAGGGGCAGACTTTGCTCTGCCCCCCTTCTTCTGGGATGGCTGTAGCATCCTCCCAGGACAGCAGCGGGGACAGCCACCTGCCCCAGCAGCCCCGTCCTGCCTCCTCTCTGCCGCCGCTCCTCCTTGCCCCAGCCCCCCGGCCGCTCTCCTTCCCAAAGAGACGCTCTGGGATACTATGGCCTGTTTTTTATGGCAATTATGAACATGGTAAAAATAAATGCATGCATCTTTAATGTCTCAATAAATAAAGGAAAGCAGAGTCTGCTGCTAACGTAATCACAATGGCAGGATGCAGGGAGTGGGGCCGCTGCAGCAGAGCCGAACGTGAAATCCAATCGTACCCCGGCAGAGGTTACACTGCTCTGCCAAGATAATAAAGCAAAGGCAGCGCTGGTTACGTGTGACCTTTTCTGAAATACAGCACAATATCTAATTTACCAAACAGGAACCTCCCAGAGAGAAACATGCAAGGAGCTGCGAGCTGGGGGAGTTGGCCTAGCACTCAGCACAGCTCGGTTATTACTTTCACATAGTAATTACTGCTGGAGAGTCACGCAGGAGATTTACTGCACAAACTACTGGTCCCTGCAGTTCCTGCATCCTCAGTCCTACAGGACGACTTTGATGGTTAGAGCTTGGGAGCAAATGGACACATGTATTTTTAAAATACACGACACCCAAGACTGTAAATACCACAGAAAATGCCTGATCCTGTGTTTATCCATCAATCCTGGCGCTGCCATCCCAGAGGGAGAGATGCCACCCCACAGCACGTCCCCTTCGGCGGCCCCCCGGGAAAGCGCAGCCCCGCAAATGGGCTCTGAGGGCAGCCAAGAGATGGAGGGCAGGAGAGATCGGAGACAGTTTGGAGCAATCCCTGCTCGGTGGGGAGTCCCCTCCACCACCCTGCGCTGGCAGACGTGGGAACGGCTCCAGCAAGCCCTGAGCCTCAGCTGGCTCTGTCCCCATATCCCGAGCCCTGCTGCCATGCCCAGCAGCAGAGTGAGACCCCCTGCACCCACCACTACCTCCATCAGCTTCATCCCTATGTGTGCGCATCTCAGCCCTGGGAAAACCAGGAGAGGAAAAACAGGGTGGGTGGGAACCAGAGAGCAATTTTCAATATATATAGGTACATCACAGAGCTTTAAAATGCTCAGAGCACTGACACCGCATGGCCCAGGCTTCAGGGGCCAGTACCCAGGGCCATCCGCAGGGAATGCTGGTGCCACTGAAACCCCACCGCTGGCTGAGGAAATGCCTCATGTGCTGCCATCGCGTCTCCTGCCGCAGCCCAGATACAGACCTTGCGCTAAATCCCCCTCTGACCAACATCAACAGGAGCTTTGCTATTGATTTCTGACCAAAAAAGAAGACCAAATCCTGGCTCAACTGAAATCATTCACCAATGAGCAAATTCCTCACGATTTACGTTGATGGACTGGAATAACATCCTTCCCATGCAGAGTCCCCCGTCCACACGTCGCCCCTGCTCGGGATGCTCTGCACCACGTCACTAGTCCACACACAAGCGAGCGGGTTCCTGTGGGGCCAGTCACAATATCCATTCCCAGGCTTCGAATCCCCTGCACCACCAAAAGCAGCACCACTAATGATGATTACTTCCAGATTTTGGACAAAACAAGGGTGAGAAATCTGCTTCCCTGGGCTGGGGGTTTGCATCCTCGGCGAGAGCTGCCTGCCCTGCCCGCACCGGCACAAGGGTGGGTTGCCTGCACTGCCCGCACCAGCATGCTCCCGCCGGTGCACGAGGCAGCCCAGCAGTTTATGAGGCCTCTCCTCAGCCGTGGGATTATTCGTCAAGGTTATCTCCATGCAGGCTAGTGGATCAAAACAGAAAAATAAAAAAGAAATGAGATTTTTCATGGAGAAGGGCTGCTTTATAGCTTGCATTATTCAATCGAAGTTCACTTGATTTAATTCTAGTTCATCCTGCGAAGTGCAATCACTTACAGAGGCAAAAAGACAGGGAAGGAGAGTGTCTCCGGCATGTCAACATTGTAATTGGGAAAGGATCCCCTCCCTCTCTTAATGAGGCCCAAAGAACAAAGTCAAAGCACAAAAAAGAGGGAAAAGGTAAGTCTGACTGGCGCCAATGAAAGTGTGCTCTTCATGAAGTGCATCATCGAGAGCCCAGCCCTCATCTTCTTCATTATTTTGGCAGAAGGAAACAAGCCGTTACTTTCCCACTGATCAGCATCACTCCTGTAGAAATTAAAGGGAAGCCCAGCCTCAAGCCCAGCCTCTCCTTTCCATGTCCAGAGCCAGATATGGCAAGGACCTCCTGAACAGCGCTGCCAATTCTTATCTCCTGCTCATCATAACACAAATAAAGGATGCTCACACTTGTCAGGATCTGACTAGCCCCTCAGCCTCTGCACTATAAATAAACAATACATTCAAGACATCGGGAAGCACCGAACGATACCTAGCATAAAGTCTGTGGTCTCAGCCTGCATTTTTCTTGGAGGAGAGAAACTCTGCTGTCCTCCAGGGTCGGGAGTTGCTTTCCAGATGCAGGCGTGTTGGTGTCAATGCCATCAAAGAGAGAGCCCTGGCTCGGCACACAGCTTACCAGTGCCTAATTTGAAAAATGCTTTTAACTGCTGCCTTAGCAACACAAATATAAATATAACAACAGACACACTCGGAATCAAGCAATCAGCAGGGAAATTTTAAACTTTTTTTCCCCCCCAGTGGTTGCTTTTGGTTGAGGACTGCCAATTGCATTACATTAAAAAAAAAAAAAAAAAAAGATGTACAAACGTCAGTACAACTCTTCTTGACCTGGACATCGGGGGGTTGACTTTCCCGTTAGCAAAAGGTCCGTTAGCAACAGGGCGCTGCTCTAACAACTGCTCACTCTCTGCCTTAGGAACAGAAATAAACCCCGGAGGATCCAAAGGCGGTTTAAGGGGAGTTAACGCAAGTGCCAGAGGAAAGGTCAGTGGGCTGCAGTGACTCTGGGCATGACTAGTGCTATGGACTGATGGAGAAATAGAGGATGCTGGCTGGGGTCGGTCACCAGGGTTGGGGAGACGTGTCCTGGGCCGTGCCAGGAGGCTCAGATCAGCGCAGCCGTGTCCCTGCCAGCCTGGCCGCCTCGGGGCAGATGCCCAGGATCTGGATCTTTCTCACTCTTCCCTCTTCTCGGCTCTTTCAAATGTGGTTTTTTTCAAACCAAACTCTGTGGCAGTGAAATCCAGCTTTCCCCGCTGTGTCCAGATCCGGACTCTTGAAGGAAGGTTTGGCTCCTCGGTCAACACATCAGCCCCCCAGCAAAGTCCATGGTTGTTTGAAACTGGACCCATCTCTCCCGACCCGAAGTGACAGGTATCCGTCCCTCCGCCAGCCTCCGCCTCTGAAGACGACTCTTAAACCATCTCAACGCGGGTTTCTTTGCCCTTCTTCTCACTTCAGGGTGAAAACATTTCTATCTTTCTACAAATTATTGTAAACCTGCTGCAACCTCCTGCCAAAGCATGTAGGGACCCTTCACAAAATCAGCTTCATAAAAATGACACATTTAGCGCCACTTTTTCAGGGTTATCCCTTGAGCCTCTTTTTTTCCCCTAAGTGTCTTGTTAATAAAGCTTGCATGTCACCCTTTATTATTAAAAAACTAAGCGGACCTTTCTCCAAGGCTGCAATGTGCATCTCTCCTTTTGGGTTTCAGAAAATCCTCCTGAAACACGCAATGGCTCCTCATCCTCTGCATCAAGCTGCACATCTTCACCAGGAACACCGGTCTCCTGACCTTCCCTCCATGCTGCAGGCATCGTCGAGGACCACAGAAATGACAAATCGTTCCCAAAAATCCACTGGGCCTCCCCAGTGGGAAGGGCAGGGCTTGTAAGACCACTTTTAGTCCTCCTGTATCCTCGGTCCTGTTCTCCATGGGCCACTCAATCACAGGCTCCAGCATCTGCAATAAAACTGTTGCTGCCTGTTAGATCTCGCCAGCACTTAATTCTTATGATTTGAACTATATTGCAGGTGATATAGAATTCATGCAAATTATATAAAAACCCTCCAGCTGCACTTGGGAAACAGGGAAAATTTCAAAGTAAGGACCAGGTCAAATGAAGTACGCATCAGCAATGAGGGAAAGTCATTATCATTTAGCAAGCTGCTTATTTACCCCATGGGAAATAAATAAGCAGTCAGAGACACTTTCCCACCAGGAGCAGGCGCGGTATGAAACCCCACTAAACATCAAAATCTAGCCCCAAGGCCCCAGGAGGAACAGCCAGGCTCGTCCTGATGCTCTCACACCCAGCAAGGTGGCTGGTCTCTCTTCACACACCGGCGGGAGACTCACCAGATCCAGGGCTGGGAGCAGATCACAAAGGATGTCAGGAGAGATTTTCCTCCATTGTGTGTGATGCCACGTAATTAGCCCCTGCACTGCCGGCTGCTGATGAGGACACCGCTGCCTTGGAGCATCGGTCAGAGGCCAGGACTGGTGGCTGCAGACCAGCCTGGACGAGCAGCACGGTGCTTGACCCACTTGAGGAGCTCTGCTCCTCCTTCCCCACGCTCACCACTGGCTCTGCTCAGGTGCTGATGGCATCTGCAGGTGAGAGCCCTGAGCACCACGGCCACAGTCTGGGAAGATGTAGCAGGAGACAGACCTGTCTTTCCCAGTTCCTCACTCTCCAACATCGGCACCTCCCGGCATGGTGGGTATCAGAGATGTGAGAGCAGCATCAGCCCAAGGCTTTGGGTTAAACGCCCGCACAAACTCTACTCAAATAGCTGCTGGCGCTTCTACCATGGGGGAAAGTCGGCAAATGCTGATGGACAGAGTGGGGTGAGCGATGCCTGCATCACCCCAAGGAGCCCACCACCCTCTCCTCCGACAGCCGAGCTGTGCTGTGGCTCAGAGACCGCCTTCCTCTTTGGAAAGGACCCTCCTGGCCACCGGTCCCCATCAGCAGCTCCAGCCTGCTCCACGGGCACTGGAGCACAAGCCTGGGGAGAGAGGCAGAGGGATGTACCTCTGCTGCGTCAACAGCCCCGGGCAAGACGGAAGGAAAACATGAAGCAATTCCGCTCTTGTTAAGGAGCATTTAAGAGTCAGTCACCTGGAGGAGTTCAATAAAGGTTAAAAGGATCTGACCTCTGGCATCTCCCTTTGCAGCCATCTACCTATACCCCAGCTCACTGCTAAAGCCTATAATACAGGAGATTGCAAACTGTGAACTAGCAACATAGTGTCTCTGAAAAAGTAAGTGCATTTAGCATCTGATATTGATGTTTTATAATTAGATGTAATACAGCAGATCATTTTCCTGCCCTTGATCAATGAAACCAGGGTTGGTTTTGGGGTTGGGCTTTTTTGCAGACACTCTGATTGCTGCCTAAACCAAATGGAGCGGTGCCTCACTCAGTTCAGCAGGAATGAGCAGAGACGAGGATGTGCAAACACAGCATCCATTTAGATTTACTATCCCCGAAATATAAACAGAATATTTATTTCTGACCTTTTAAGCACTAATTCCAAATTTAATGAGGCACAATGAACATTCCTCAGAGCCAGACTCCATGGCTGCTTAACACCACTGACCCTCTAATTATTACTGCCGCTTAAATAAAGGGCATTTGGTTCTGATGGACATTATTAAACACTGAAGGAACTGAGTCCAGCCTCCATTTTCTCTTGATGAAATAAAAAGCATTGCAGAGAAATCACTGGGAGAGTTCATCCTTTAGCATCACCCCGTTCATCAGAGTGAGAAGTATCAAACCAGACTGTATTACGGCACAGGCATGCCCACTAATCCGCGTTGAACTCCTGTTCCCTTCCCAAATAAATACAGGCTTTGTCTTTTTTGTCTGAAAATGGATCGGAGGCAGGAGGAAAGGAGTTGCTGTGATGTGATTTTGAAAAAGGGTATAGGATTAGAAACCCAGATTGAATCCCAAGAGCAGCAACACAGAATGAAGCCATAATTACACTCCTGAAAGCCACAAATAGTGTCACCTGGTTGATTTTGTCAACATAGCAGAAATCTAAAGTATGGTTATGAAGAGCAAAAATGCAATAATAAAAAACCTACCTTACTATAGATGGCACCTATAACGAAAAAGCTCTTTGATGGCTGTGGCACAGGGGTCCCTCCAACAGCACCGCTGGGGCAGGCACCCTCTTGGCACCACACCCTCAAAATCGATCAAAAAAGCAAAATACTGACCCAAAACGGGGGCATGCTTTCTAGGGGAGAGCATACAGATGTCTTCCCTGGACCATGAGTAGCCAGGATGCTGGCGATGCCCCAGCAGCTGCCCAGTGCTCCCCCCGGGGCTGGGGCAGGAGGGATTTTGGGGCAGGGGGGCAATGCCTCCCTCCCATGTGCCCACCAGTGGGCACAGGGCCGAGCTCACCAGCCCCCTGGGGCATAGCCTCCTGTGCAGGGATGCTGCCTCGATACACCGAGGAAAATTCCCTGTGGGGATATAATAGCCAATAAACCTAATAAAAAGGTTTTTTCCCATCACCTATGCCTGGGACTTTCAGATGTGTAATGGATCCATGTACGCGGCTTCCAGCCTGGACTACACCCCTCCCTAAGTAGTGCAAGAAACAATCTGGATCTAATCAGCAGCCCCAAGGTAATGGGCCATGACTTACAGATTTGTTAAAAAACCTTTCAGAACTGTCCTCTCCCTGCCTCCTGCCATTAGGAATGAAAACAAATATAACAGAGGAACCTTTTTTTAAATGTTCCCATCGCTAGGGCTAAATAAAACTCCTTGTCATTCACCTTCTGGAGCGGCAGGTCAGACCGATGCGTTTTGTAGGGAACAGGAGAAATCACAGATTTGTCACTGCAAAAAAAAAAAGAAAAAAAGAAAAACCAAAAATCATTGCAGCTGAGTTAAAAATAGCAAAGGCGTGAGATGCCGCTGCCAGCTCGGCACATCGGAGTGATGGGATGCCGGGGCGGCCGCCCCACCGGCTGCATCCCTGAGCTGCACAAGCCCTGGGGCGGGCGGGGGGCACGAGGGCACACCGAGATAGGGCCGGGCACCGAAATGGGCAGCCAGGCTGCCACAGGGCACCTCGCTCCGCTTCTGCACCCCAGAGGAGATGGGGATACCCCCGAGGCACCCCAGGGCAGTGGGCGAGGGGGTTCGTGGTGGCAGACAGGATTTCCCCGCTTTGTGGCTTAGCGGGGAGAAATTCAGCCAGAGGTACCAAGACTGGTGCCGTGGTAGGCAGCAGCACCGGGAGCAGCCGCAGAGGGGAGGATGGGTGGCACGGGGACCTCGGCCATGCCCTGTGTCTCAGTGCAAACCCCATTTCTTCTGATTTTTGAGCAAGCAGCGAGCACTTCCCATATCACCTGCACAGACAACTTCATCCTACGGCTTCACCGGAGGCCTGATCTGGTCCCGCGTGTGCCCTGGCATGTGGCCGTGCGCATCCACACACGGCTCTGGGGTGAAACCTCCGCACCAGCAGCTCCCACCTGGCTTCAGCTAAAATTCCCCAGCAACAGTGGATAACAAAACTGAGGTGAACACTGCCCCGTGTGCTCATCCTGTTAGCATTTACATTGTTTATCTGTATTTGCACGGGAAGGCTTGCAATTGGGATAGCCTCGGCCAGCTCCCACTCTAAGCCTCGAGGGGATTTTGCTCACAACAAAATTATTTATCAAAACAAGTTTTCCCCTATTTTAATTTTTTTTTCCTACTTGGGCAGGAAAATGCATCTCTCCAGCCCACAAAATTACCCTGCAGCTATGAGACTGACCGCAAACCTGAGCAGGACTGGCCTTCCCCCCTGCTGCCATCGCTGTCCTCAGCGGCCGCAGCACCACATGCAGAGCCTGGGTGGGGAGCGGGATGCAAAGCCTGGCTCGGTTCAGCTCAGCTCCCCTCAAAACCCACTGCCCCCTAAAACGTGCCACAACTGGCTCCAGCATCCTTGGGGACACACCAGAACCCTCCTAAAAGCCCTTTCTCCACTCTGAGCCATGCTGCCAGCTCAGGAGTGCCAGAAAATGGAATAATTTAGCCCAACAGGAGCCTGTTTTCTCCAAGAATAAACTGTAGGGAAATAAATGATAATAAAGTGCTCACCAGATTAGGGGATCTCTGCTCCAGTGCTAACTGGATGCCCCTCTCCATCCCCACACTGCCCTCTCCCCCTGCCCGACAGCCACCCCACATTATTAACAGCCTGGTAAACACAGCCTGTTGGTTATTACAAAGATGCCAAAACCTTACTACTTCTTGTTCCTTCCAGTTAATGTACCATAGCCGAGGATGAATTGCTATTACAAGGAACTAAAAATAAAAATGTTTCAGAGGCCGTAATTGGCTTGTCTTGTTGGGCTTTTTAAGGAGCCAAAGTACCAGTTCCAGGCTATTAGCCCTAAGGTTGTAGGAGAATGGTGTAAAATATTTCTTCATTAAAACCCTACCTTCTCCATAGAGGTGTTTTTCTTTAGGGTTTTTTTCCCCCCTTTCCATCTTCAGGGTTTTTTTTATTCTTTTCTTTTTAAAAGACGTGTGTTATCAAATAAGCTTTAGTTAAAAGAGGGCTTCGAAAGCCCAGAGGTGATATAAATAGACAGGGCTCGGTGCAGCTGGAGAACCAGCCAGAGCCTTCACTCATCTATTCAGGTCATTTTTCTACAAAATTTACGTAATATTCCTCAGTCGCATCTGTAATCTTGGGCCATTTTTAATAAACAGCACCAAATCTTGCAGTCCCTAGGGAGATGTGCCCTGTGCCAGCAAGCACCCAGCCCACCGGCGTGGGACAGGGACCAGCACCATCGCAGGCTGCCATCCCCCTATGAGTCAGTCAGGGGTGCCCAGGGCACTCCCTGGGATGGGGACTCTGGGTTTTTTTTTCCTTTTGAGGCTCTTTGGTGCTACTTGGTTATTAAGAGCTTTAGTTACTACCACTACTCAATATCAGCAAGAACCATGACAAAGCCAAAACCATTTATTCAACCCTTCTTTCAAAAGAAGCAGATGCTCTGCTGAGAGAGAGCACCAGCCATCCTGATGAGGATGGTGACGATGCCCCAGCAAAGCAACAATTTACAGGCAGAACTTTAAAATGGGCTTTAAGTCCTGCCACATGCAGAGCCTGTTCCAACCGATGGGAGCACCTCGGGGCTGCCCTCACCACTCACACAGAGCTGGGCACAGCAAAGGTCCCTCTGCGACTACAGCTCAGAGCAGCATGGCATTAAAATAAATAACAATGATATCAATAATGATGATGACCAATCTCTAGATAACACTACACAGCAGGGGAAGCTCAGCAGAAAAATTACAACAGACCCTTTTACTCTCTGCTTCTGCGCGAGGAGAAGGCTGACACATTCCTCTGTGAAACAACAACCCAATGGGTATTTACTACTTTGATTTTGTGATTTGAAGGTTGCTGCTAGAAGACAACTATTTCTGTTAGGTACAATTGCTATTTTTTGATAGCGTCTAGGCAATACCTTGTTAAAAAGGGCAAAACAACAGTTATTAATTACCCTAATTAACCCAATTCATGAGACACATTTGTGTGGCTGTCATGACAACTGCTTTGACTAACTTGCCAAGAATAGCTTAGCTGTCCATTCAAATAAATCCCTGATAATTACTAGTCTAGTTTACTGGGCTTCTGTGATAATAATAATTAGTGCTACTGTACAAAAGGTCGTGCTAAACAGTTTATGAATGATGCATTTCGCATGGTGATTACATGAGTCATGCAGCATCCAGCAAACGGACGCAGCCACGTTTCCAACGTGGCAAGATGCAATTAGATGGGAGGCTGTGGCTTCTCTGCTTGCGGACAGCATGGCGAGCTGAGAGGGAGTCATTAAGGTCAGAGGAGAAACAACCAAGGAGAAGTTGGGTGAAGCTGGGAGGGCCACTGACCTGCCTCCTTGACAGCCAGGGTGTCCATCTGCCTGTCTGAACAGCCACCACAAGCCAGGAGATGGTACTCCACACCTAAGGAAGGCAGTGGTAGACACCGAAAAGCTTCCAAGCCTGACCTGTCACATGTTGGTATCTCACTTTGCCACCTCATTTCCCTCCCTGTCAATGACAGATAATCATGGGTCACCTCTCTGGTTTTGGCGTACTTCCTCATTATTAGGTTTCAGGATCAACAACAAAAGGGGGGTCAGGTCACCAAAGGCAACGTGAGCTGAGGGTGGACAGCTCCAGCCCTCTCCGTCTCCATCTCTACAGTAAGAAACCCTCCAACCTGCAGTTTGGGTGTCCCCACGACCACCAGCAGCTGCAGCCTGTCCGGCAGTTGCTGGCTGTCCTGCAGGCCCCAGGCATCGCTCAGCCCAGCATCGCTGCTTCCGTGGCTGCTGCGGGCATGAGAAGAAAGGGCTACCTCCCCCAGCACCTTCCTGCGCTCCTGACATGGTTAAGCTTTCATTCACTTTCACAACGGGAAATCCAGGCCCGGCAAATGACATTTTTCCTTTGCTGAGGTTCGTAGGTGAAAACTGATCTGTGGGATTCCCTCTGGCTGCACCTATACAGAGGTGAGAGGGGACAGGACCGCAATGCCCCACCGCCAATGCTGCAAAACCCTGCAAAACCCCGGGGCAGACAGGGCAGCGGGGCAGGGACGGAGGCAGCACGCTCACATTTAATAGAGAGGACAGCTGTCAGCTCCATGGAAATCTATGAAATCACCCCATTTAGAATAAATTCTGATTAAATACCACATATGGTCCTTATTGTCCGTCCCTTGTTACCTATCACAAGAGGCATCTGCATGTAAACAGGGTCTTAATCTGCAAATATTTGTCTGCTACAGCACTCTCCTCCCTCACCCCCACCTGAACTTGCAATTATTCTTATTGATTGACTTTAAGAGAGCACCATGCACATGCCTCGAGCTGCCACGCGCCAAGCAAACAAGGGAACAACGCCGGGCTCCGCTGTAATCATTACCAGGGCGAGCAATTGCCCTGTCACACATGGCAGGTTATGGCTTCAGACTGGAGGCAGCAAGGCCAGACGAACGCTTAAAACGTCGTTACAGTGTGAAAAGCAAGGATGTAGAAATGACACCTCCTTTCTCAACAAATCTGTTCCTGAGCATCTCCCAGCTCTGCAGAGATTTCATCTCATTAAGCCTGAAGAGCCAGCATGGCCCTTGGAGGGGGTACATGGGCTCGCATCCTCTTTGCATGCCAAAATAAGCTCTGATAAGGACGTTTTCAATCTGGGAAAAGATGGATTTGAAGTTCTGAGAAGGATTTCAGTGCTGGAGCCTGAGCCCAGGCTACCTGTGCATCACCTGCAGCCCTGGCCAAAAGTATGTGCTAGAAGACGAGGTGCTTATATTAGACCAACGAGGAGAAATTAGGGAAACCTGATGCTGAGCAGAACCTTCTCCAGTTTTCCCAAGTGAAGTTCGCAGCCTGGTTCAATATGTTAGTGCCTAATGAAGGTTTCCCCCATATTCTGCAGGGTATAATCATTCTCCTCCTAATGAGCGTGTGTTAATGGCATATTAATGCTGACAACAACTAAGTGCAGAGAACAAGAGATGAACATATTCCAAAATTTGTCTTTTTTTTCCAAACAAAGGAATCTGTCATGCAGCTGAGCAAGCCCCAGCCCAGCGGGAGCCTGTGGCTCCCATGGCAATGCTGCCAGCTCTGGTCCACGGGCTCACCATGGGATGCAGAGCCCGTATGGGACCATGGCTTTGGTCTCTCACTAACCCAACCCCTGCAATTAATTGACGTAGAGGGAAGGATCTCAGCCCAAGCACGGTATTTCCCCCCCAAACAGGGGACACAGCCACAGTGGGGGCTGAACAAGAAAGCAGAGGAACCGCTTGCAAACGTCTAGAGAAGTGTTTCACTGGGCAGACAGGTTTGGATGCTGTTTCTAAGCCAACAGCCATGTGGATTTGATTACTAAATGTCACTGAAGCTGGGCCCCTGCCAGAGCATCCAGATGTGAATCTGAATATGAAAAGTCCAGGAGGGAGCAGGTGACGGGAGTTGCAGACGTGGGCACCAAGCCCCCATCCCGGTGCTGGTGTCCCAGCCCATCTGGATTTGAGTTACCAAGTTTATGTAAGCTCGCAGGCACGGAAAAGAACACACATAAAATGGGTGTTTTCCTGTTGTTTCATCTTTGTTTGTGAAGACGGCTCCCAAAACACTGACAGGTCCCCAAAAGTAGCATCAATCTGCCCCACGGGCATGCTGCCCACTGCCAGGTGCTGCAGGGAGGTGCGGAAGCCTAATTCCCTAATGGTCTCACTCCCGTGTGCTCCCACCAGCACATACATTTAGACTTTCAGATCGATAATCAATGCTAGAATCAATAGCAGGGAATTTAGCTACATTATAAAAACAGTAAAATCAGCCAATACTGAGAAATGACTATTGAGTCCTGTGTTTTCTGTACTCACTTAGTCTAATAATGGTGAATGATATTTTCCAAGTACATTATTCAGCAATAAAACTGCCGAATTATTTGATCTCTTTCTAACCTTTATGATTCTAAGCACTCTTTTTGACCCAGATTGAATGAGGCAACATCTGCAGAGCCTTTCACAAAATTGTACTCAGCGTGCACTATTGTAGGTCCGCTGCCAAAGATAAATGTTATTATTTTAAAGCCATCATCCTCCTAATAGATGAGCAAACGCACTGCATTAGCATAGCCTGCAGAGCTCGAGCACGGGTGAGAAAATGCCAGAGGGTTTTCGCTTAATGGAATTTTACATACCTGACTTAGGATGGGTTAATGCAATCCAGCAACACGGGAATTTTAAAACCTGCCCTGTGGCATACACCTGCCATTACAAAAGATGGTATAATCCGACAAGCTCCAGATCCCCGTGAGAACTAAGAAGGATTCACGTCCAGATCTCCGGTGGCCAAGAGGGCGTTGAGACGAGGACCTCATCTACATGGCTCTGACGCACACAGACCTACGCTGTTTATCACAGACCCGCCCCATGTGCTGGGTGTGAGGAGGAGGAGCGGCTGGGGTTACCTGCCGTGCGCTGAGGGTTTCCCTCAGCGGGTGTATGCAGTGCAGTGCCTGCGATGCACGTCTGTCCGCTGCAGTGTTAGCAGTCGCTGCCCTCCAGCCTTCGCCAGTCTAACGAGAACTCACCATAATTCTGTGTTAAACAGGGAGTCACTTCGAGGCTAAGTACTAACCACTTGCCCAGCTGACATCAGCCATTACTTCACTCCAAATTTAGACTAGAAACTAGAGGAAGACACTGAAGCAATGATGCTGTGGTCTCTTCTCCAGCAAACCCTCCAACATGTGCTATGGGCAAGCTCTGCCCAAAAAGACACAGTGAAATTAGGAGCCGTCAATGGCCTCATTGTCCCTTTGCTGAACCCTGGGCCATGCTCTCTTGGGGACGGCGGGGACCGGGACCACAGGAGACCCCAGGAGACAACTCATACCACAGCCCTGTGAGGGTAGCACTGCCTGCAGAGCACCCCATCCATTGCCAATTCAGAGCACGCTCTAATTTAAATTATAATTACACTTATAAGTACACAGATTACAACTATTTATGCTACAAATAAGACCATCCTGTATTTTAATTAAGAGAAAATGATTGGAACTCAACTATAGCCTCTACTGGGAACAATATCTAATCATTTATTGAAGCAAGGCCATGCCCAGCCCTGTAGGCAGCCTGGCAGGGAAGGGGGAGTGGGCAGGGTTGGGGGTCCCCCCATCTGAGCCCTCACACCAGAGTGGGAGCCACTGTCTGAGGGGACGAGAGGGGTGAGAGGAGAGGTCTCCCAGGAGAGATGGAGGGCTCATCGCTGGAGAGCTGGCAGGCAGAACCTGTGGATGGAGGCAGGTAGGGGATGAAGGGCAGGCAGGGCTCTGCCCTTGCCAGCTGAGGGGAATTTAGGAAAGACCCAAGCAGGGCACCCGCAGAGAGGGCAGGAGCTGAAGGACCTGGGAGGGCACCTGGCTGAGGAGCTTCTCTGGCTCAAAGCCCTCAGGAAGGACTTCAGGAGATGGCAGCTGGAAAATACAGCTCTTCCACAGAGCCAAGCAGATGCACAGAAGGTTATTCAAAGGCTGTGTGCACTTGGCCTTAACGATACCTTTGCACGCAGTGTGTGCTTTATGCAAAGTAAACGACAGGGAGAAACCACAGAGTTTAAATCGCTCAATAGAACAGGAATTCATTTGGAAACTACTATAAGAAAGGTCACAAGTATCATGCAAGACCACCCTTTTGTTGTAATTTAAAAAAAAAAAACGTACTATAAATCTTTCCTAATTTAAGGGAATTAAATCTTATCTGCCGTGTAAATATAGTTACAGGAGGTTTTTTTATAGACTCAACAAGTAAGAGTTATGCATGAGGAATTCAAATTTACTAAAAGGAAAACAAGACAAGCCTCTCTGCTTTCAGTAAAAGTGAACCATAAAACCCAAACCAGTAGCATAAAAACGAATGAAATATATATATGGTTATATGACATATTATATACTTATTTATATAATTAGGTACAATATGTAATAATTCTATACACTTTATATGCTTATAAATATATTGTGTATATCATATAGCCTATAGTATACAACAGATAATATATAAAATATACAGTATGTAATATATAATGATAGAATCACATCCATGTTGAGCACTCTTGGTCTTGCCATCAGAGGAGAGGGTTCTTACTGTTAAATACAGCTTGGCTACTGCCACTACACCACACACCAGCCCTCATTCCTCCACAGACCCTTGCAGCGAACCCCCTTGGTCCCACCCAGCTGGGACACTGCTGCGGGCTGGAAAGCCCCTGGAAAACCCAAAGAGGTGCTGGGATGGGGTCACCACCCTACAAAACATACATGGCTTAGTGGTGGACTTGGCAGGGTTGGGTTTACAGTTGGACTTGATGATCTTAAACGTCTTTCCCAACCTAAATGATTCCATGATTCTATGAAAAGCCAAAGCCTGTTGAACTAAAGGCTAAATCACAGCGCAGCGAGTGTGGCCATCAGTGAGAGACATGGTTAAACGTGAATGGGAGCTGGAGTATTTATCTCTGTTGCAACGTACTCAAATGAATTTTTCCAAACGGAGAGCTTGGAGCGATTACATTAGGAGATGTATAATTTGGTTAGGCTGACCTCGGAATGGAATAAAAAGCTGCTGATTTCCATAATGTCAGCCTCCGACGCTTGGAGAGGTCAGGGAACATGCAGCAATACACAAAACACTTTGGGAGTAGTTAAGCCGAGGGACTTGCCGGGACTTGCTATTGCGGGGGACATTTGGAGTGAGTAGGAAGAGCATCCAGGGAGGTTTGGGGTTCCCACCCTGCAGGCTCTGGTCCCCCGGGAGGTGCAGCGTGCCCGCTGGCTGCCCTGGCAGGGACTGGTGAGCCTTCCCCAGGGAGGGGATAACCAGTCGCTACCTAAGGCTGAAAGCACCGCTCCTCTTCGGTGGGCTCTCAGAGAATAAAGGCTGCCGCTAGCTCCCAGAGAGGGATGCACAGGCACAGAAACACAGAGGCACTAATGAGAGCCATGACCTGTGCTTACCCATCGCGGTGCGCATCGCAGGCACAAAAAAGTGCTGAGTTACAGTGACCTCCCAAGGAGAAAACAAGACTGGCAACGCTCGCTGCGAAGTCAGCCTTCCGACTAGTCGAACATCATCGCTGATAATGCTTTAATTATTCTCTCTGCTGAAAATAAGCCTTATTTCAACAGCCTGGCATGTCTCAGCACCACAAACTTTCTCAGGGTTGGAAATTATCTCCTTTTTTTTCCCCCCTGCTCTATACACAGTATTACTCAGAAGCAAGCCAAATCCCTTCCAATTATGTATCATGACGTTTCCCCAGCGTTACACTAAAGCAAGGCCCTTCACTTCTAAATGGCATGGTTTATAACAAATTGTCTGTTATACCAGACAGAAACTGATTTCCTCAAACCCAGCATATTAAAGTGAGTACATTCATTCTGGTTGTAACACACAAAATGTGATTATAACAGACACTTTGGGGGCTTTTTAAGGCTAGCGGAGAAGAGGAGGATAAGCTGGAGGGGAAGAAAGAATTGACAAGTAGAGAAATGACAGAGAAAGAGGAACAGCCACGCTGATTTCATTTCTTACAAAACAAAAATCTTTGTGTGTTGGAGAAATGTGCTTTAGTTAACACCGCCAGATAGCCAGAGCAAAAACTGCCGGTGTCGCCTGAAATGAAAATTGCTCTATTGTGCTTAGAAAACCATTTCCTACAGTTAGGAGAACGCTTTCCAGGTAGTAAAAAGCATATCTGAAACCAACAGGGCCTTATCCTGCAACTGTTGCTCGCTCAAATAATCCCCACTGCCACAAGGAGCCCAAACGAAATCAGTGTGAGTGAGGATTATGCAGGAGTGTATCAAGGTTGGGGGATTAGACCAGGATTATCACTAAAACCAGTAATTCCCCATCTTACTGATGGTGGCCACCAGCTCGGGAGATGGCAAATCACCACTGCCACGACCCCCCCAGGGCTGGGGCCGCACGCAGGTCCGGGAGCTGTCGGGCATGTGGGTCCTTGGAGGACTCGAGTCCTGCTGGATCAGTGGCTGCTCCACCTTGACCTCCTCCAGCGGGACCTGCCAAAGCAGCACCAGAGCAAGGCTGTGCCTAATCCACACCCCACTTATGGTGTAACAGCCATGCTCCTGCTTCCCTTCCCTGTCGCTGCCACGACGGAGCCATCCTGGACCCCCAGAAAGAGTCAGTCCTGAACCTCCATGTTAATTCCACTTGTGGACGTCTGACCTCTCAAACAAGGTTCGTCCATTCCCATTTCACACCTCCTCGCCTCTCCCATGCTGGGTCCTGCCAGGGACCAGCCACCACTGCAACCCCAGAACAGTCCGAGGGGCAGAGCAAGCTGCCATGCCCCGGGGGATGCTCCTCGTCCCACGGCAGCACGTGATGCTGCAGCACCATTTCCCAAAGTGGCTCAGATTTTGGATGCAAAACTGTCTCTGAAACACAGATGCAGCCATTACACGCACATTGGTTTTTTTTAAAACCATGAAGTCAAAATCCAGGCATGTAAGTGTTACCCAAGGGTGGCTGCTCTACATGCGAGTCGTGTCCCGAGGATCCTAAAAGGCTCAGCATTCAGACCGGTTTCCACACCACCCCAATGCAACGTGCATTTTTATCAAGGAAGCTGCTTAATGGCTCCTGCTAATTTTGATTTTTAATCTCCTGGTAAAACTTCCAGTAATATACACGCAAAACCTGACAACAAGCCCTTTTGGTTTCAAAGCTGACTTCTCCTCCAGCTCGGTAGGAAGGGAAAAAAAAAGCCCTCAGCAGCAGCAAAGCCTCTGACCGGCAATGCCCTTGCAGCTCCAACATGTCCCACTCTCCCTCCTGCAAAACAAGTTGAAATACTAACGGGGGCCAAGCCTCCCGCTGTCAGCCACGATCACCAGAGCTGCTCACAAATGCTTTTTGCCATCGCTGCCTACAGTCACAAGGATGCTAAAAGGCCATGGGCAGGGGTCCCCGAGTGGTACCCCAGCACCCAAGGAACCACCGCAGGTCCAGAACTCCCCTGGGACGCCCCCCGCCACCTCCCAATGCTCTCTTGGCAGCTGTGCCCTGGCACAAACAGAGCTGGCAGCTGAGCCCGGCCCCCACCCAAGGGGAAAAGCTTTTCAAGGGTTGTCTCAAACTTTTTTTGCATCCTCAGAGTGGGTTTGCAGCCCCCACTCTTTAATCCTTTCTGGATCAGCAGGGAAAGGTGAGGAGCACCAACGAACCAAATTACCACCGGCACGGCACTGCCAGCCCCGAGACCTGCCACCGTGCGTACCGCTGCCGCGGGAGGAAACATTTTCTGAAGCTCCACAAACAACCCATCCTTGGGGACTTTTATTTCAAGGTTCCTGACTGTTAAAGTAAATGAGCTTCACATTAAAGACCAGCTACATTGCAAACACACTGCTGCTAGGACAGCGCGTGTCTGCAGAGGCAAGCACTTACTCCCAGCCACAACCATCATATGCTAGGCGACACCGTCAGCGACACGTTTACCTCTGTATTTTATCTTTTATCAACCGACGCTTTGCCTTCCCATCAGGAAAAGTCACTCCTAGGTGGAGCAGCAGCAATATCTCCCCGATGCTGACACCTCGTAAAGGCTCCCAGGGGAAATGCCGGCGGCCTCATCACTGGAGGCGATTCAAACCAGCCCAGACAAAGTCCCGCTGGATGCACTGCAGGGAATGGTTTGGCTCTGGAAAGCCTGGGCAGGAATTGTATTTATTAAATCATCACCACCTGGAGGTGTACCAATAACACACTTCATAGGCATATCATCACACCGCAACACCTGCTAAGGCACCGATGGGCTACGGTGGGTACGAGGCTGCGACGCTCCCCCGTGGAAGCATCCTTTATGGAGTTTCTGTGTCACCCTGTGTGCCAGGACAGGGCTGTCACTCTAGTCACCACTGAACCTACTCACTCTCAGGGGCCACCTGGATTTTTAGGAGCCAGTAGAACCCACACCGCCAGCAAGATAACTTCCCTTGCAACAGCTGGAAGCATAATACTGGGACTCTGCCAAAAAACATAAAAATTCCCACCCTAAAGCAAACTTCCAAACAACTTCCAGTTGAGATTTCTCCTCCCCGTGTCCTGGCCCTGCCCTTTTGTCCAAAAGCATCCCCAGGGAGCGAGAAGATCCCTGCCAGGACACGCTGCTCTCCCTGAGAGCACCCACCCACGAGCTGCTGGTCCCTTAGCAAGACTGGAGAGCCGCCAGCTGCCCTCCTGCACGCTCACGGGGCTGCTGGAGGGCACATTTTAAGCTGACACTCCATGGCACTCGTTACAACAGACACATTTATTTCTCCAGGCAAGATACCAGCTCTTTGCAGTGCATCCCACCTGCACGAGTGATGGGGAAATGAGGCAAGCTGGAGCCACAGGGAGAAGCAACAAGAGTCCCGGCTGCCTCACACGAGAGTGCACAAGGTGGTGGGGCTCTTTGGAGAGCACATGCTGCCGGACCCCAGGCTAACCGCTACGTCGAGGAGGAACACGGGCAACCTTGCCTTCTGCCTGCAGCTGCCTGTTAACTTTATCAGCTGCGCTATGATGTTCCCAATAGTCCTTCCCTCCTTCCCAGCACTGCAGACCTCTTGCTGCCGGCACGCACTTCTGGCTAATGCCAACATGTGATGGATTTTATGACTGAATTTTGTCTGTGGCAGTGAATCACAGGCTGACAGGGTGCTCCTCTGCTTGATGCCTGTAGCAAGGCACCAGCCAGAGATGCGCTTGAGACCCCTCTCCAAAGGAGACCGCTCCAGAAAGGCAGGGATTCCTCAGGGACCACTGCCCTCAGCATCCCAACAGCAATGGTCACCCACAACCTTAGGATGCACGCCCCCAGGCAGCACCCTGAGCCCCAGCTGGGACCCAGCAAAGAGCACAGGCAAATCTGAGCATCAATGTGATGGTGGTGTTTCCCACTCCCAGCCTGTCCAGGCACAGCACAAAGTGCAGGCGGATTTAGTAGCAGCTCCTCTGCCTTATTTAACCAGAGACAGTCTTATCCCAAACTGCTCTGACTCAGACTCAGATGCAAAGTCCCTGCCTCTCTCCATTGGGGCATCTGGGAGGAGCAGAGCCCACTCAGTTCTATGGCTGGATACATGCAAGTAGAATATATGAGTGCTTATATCCAGGTCATTTCTATTCACTTATTGCTGAGAAACTCTATTACAGCCTTTATATGAACACCTGAAGTTAAATCAAGCTTTAATTCTGTGGACCAGCACCGAGTTGCTCCTGCCATACCTTCCCAGATGCAGGGGGGGCTCCCAGCCCCGCAGGCACAGGCAGCTGCACTGGGCTGTGCCGGTGCACCCATGCAGAAGTTGCCTCCTCACAGCATCTCAGCGGGTAGCCTTGAGGAGGCAATGCCATACGGCGAGGAGCCTGTACACACGAGGGCGAGAGAGGTTCAAAACGCAGGCTGGGCAGAAGAAGGCTAAGTGCCCACGATCTGTCATGGAGATCCTGACAACCCCCTCCTGACCGTCTGGTCATCGAAGTGGTCATTTGAGTGACCAGCAGTTGGGCTGGGAGCACCGCAAAACTGGGCCGACACCAGTACATGACCTCTCAGGAGCTGGTTCTGTAGCCTTAGTGGAGGTTAAACACCAGGGTTCAACGAGCATTTTGCCAATACAAAAGCTGTAGGATCAGGCCCGCCGGCACCAGTCCTCTCCAGCAGCCCTGCAGACTCTCTCTTGCAGAGGGCCAGGCTCTGCTCTCCATAGCGCAAGTATAAATCTGAAGCAGCTCCACTGTCTTCAGCAGCATCATTTTGCATTTACACCAGCACACTGAACGCAAAACAGAGCAAGCCATAAATATTTCAGCTGCTTTTCCAGCTTTGTTATTCTGTTCAAAGCAGGAAACATGACAAACCTTTGATTGCTTTGCTTAATACCAAACAATAATTCAAAGAGAGACAAACAAGCAACATTAAATGATGCCTATGATGTACAGGAAAGCCGATGAATTAGAAGAACCTGATGAGGATGACGTGGATCGGAGTGGCCCCTTTCCCTGCCTTCGGCAGGTACCATGCATCCCTCCCACGCCAGCCGGCATGCGCCCGTCCTGCATGGTGTGGGGACGGCACCGGGCCAGGCGTGCGGGCGGTCACAGCGCAGCATCCTGCGCTGCCTGCATCCCCAGCACGACCCGCTGCCTCCAGAGCAAAGCTGCCAGCACTGCTTTCAACAGCCTTTTAAAAAACTCCTGTGAAGACCACGAGCGTCTCCTCCCTTGAGCATCACCGCACTTAAAATCCACTTGCAAAGCAGCCACCTCCAGGCTCCCGGCAGCACGGAGGCAGCTTGGCCTGGCCCATGAGCGCCGGCGTCCCCGCCTGGGCATCTCTGAGGGTCTCTGCAGTGTCTGGGGGTGAAACATCCACCCATCACCATGTGTCGGGGCTGCCCTAGAACCTGCAAGGTGGGTGCCTGCCGCTCCGCCCTGCCCGTCCTCCATCACTACCTCGCCCCGGGGTGTCCAACACACGGAAAGCACCACTGCCTGTTCTCTCCACGTCGTTTCGGCAGCGCTTACACCAACAGACCCGCAGGCCGTGGTCCATGTGCAAACCCGTTATTGATGCCCCGGGGGCATGGGCTGCCCACCCGCACTCACCTCTGGCAGCGGCATCCCATTGATGATGAGGTCAGGCTGCTGGGGGCTCTGCCCCGTGAAGGTGTGATGGTAAATGTGGTTGGAGCCGGTGTTCCTGTTGTTCTGGCTCTCCACGTTGAGGAAGGTGCTCTCAGAGCGGCGGCAGCCCAGCGGCAGGGTCTGCTGGTGGTAGTCGAAGTAGTTGAGGGATGAAGTGAGAGAGGAGCAGCTCACAACGTTCATTTTATCCGTCTCTTCCACATCCCGCGGTACCAGGCGGATATCATTCTTGCTGATTTTCTTCTTCTTGCTTGATTTCTTTTGATGCCCGTAGGAGTATTCTGCAATTCTGGGGGACAGAATGAAAATGAATAGCTGAGAGCATCCCGAACCCTGCCCCGCTAAATAACAGGCAGAAACCCGGAGGGCTTGGCCCCCATCTCCATGTAGGCTTCTTAGTCATGCACATTACGTCATGTTTTGGGTCTGGTGGCATGACATGGTCTTTAGCTTATTTTCATATGTATAATGCTTTCAGGTCAAATATGAAAAATAATGGGAAGGATAATGTCTCTGTTTTTTTGTAGTGTTTGTAATTGCTGATATTTAGTTACTAGGAGTAAAGTCCAGCCTGCAGAAGAGAAAAATGGAGATGTTAAAATCCATGAACTGAAAAGGGTACCTGCATTCATTTCCATGCATAATAAGGATTTTAAAAGTGATTTAATTTGGTCCCTGTAATGAAAATTCAAAATGAATACCAGATTTTTTTCCCAGTTCATTTTCCATAGCAGTAAATAAAGCAGACCCAGAAGCAGTCCTAGCTGGCAAGCTCTATTCTCTCACACTCCAAAGGCTGTTTGTTTATTAATGCTTTATCCAAATTGCTGGTGTTTTGACTATCTCCTGATAATACCTGATAACTTGAAATCTTTTCTCCAACCACATCCTATTCCTCCCTCTCCCCCCGACATGCACACCCCCTTCTGCTGGGAAATGCTTTCGCCTTCTAGAAATTGGAGAACAACAACTGTGTTTTGCAAAGAGAAATGATCCTTTTTGACCTTTTTTTTTTTTTTTACTGCATGCTTTTTTTTCTCTGCCTTTCTTTCCCTCTTTGCTTCCCACCTGCTAAAAGAATCAACTGATGAAGTGCCTTGTTTGCCTTCTGCAAAAACACCAGAGGAAAAAAGTTACCATAAAACACCACTCGAGCAAATAATGACAAATATGACTGCACCTTGCATTAACTGGGTATGCTCAGAGTGACTGTGGCTCCTCTTTCCACAGGGAGCAACACAGCCCCAGCCAATGCCCCACAGATGAATTTGTACATGCACAGCACTAGGCAGCTCGGTATTTCCCAGGGAAGCTCATCAAATGCTACCCACAGTCAGAAATACACATTTTAAAGTCGGGACTTTGCTCCTCTTCTTGTTATGGTAACAGCATTAAAAAAAAAAAAAAAAAAAAAAAATCCAATAGCTGCAACAGAAATAATGGGATGAATAAATAATACAGTTTATCTAGAAAGGCAAATATTGGACAAATATTCTTGTTCCAGAAAGCTAATTGCCTGAGCATGAAAATGCCACCAAGTCGAACAGCTCTCATATAACCTTATGTGCCTCATAAATTAACACATGCTATGAAAACTCTCCAGAACATCTAAAATAAGGCACTGCAAAGCCTAAAGGCACGCACCCAGCATGGGGAGAGGGTGCCCTATGGTCACAGCCGCTGCTGAGCCTACCTGGCGCTGCTCTACCTCTGCAGCTGACTTCTCCTGCTCAGATGCACACTGATAACTGCCCCTGCATCCCCCTGAGCGTGCAAATAAATCAGGGGCAGGCAGGGATTTCTGTTGTGCCAACAATCTATATGCTGCTGACTCGTCTAACAATGCTTGATGAAGCTTTAATTGTTTTGTTTACCTAAATGTTTAAGTTTGGCAATGCGAGAGCCCAATTATTTCCTGCAGGCATTCATTTTGCTGTCCTTTCTCTATTGACCAATTATTTAATTAAACTGCACTTCATTAATCCCTAAGCCGTCACAGTAAACCCAGGGCTTATACATATGCGTGAAGCTGTTAGGGGCACCGCCACAACGTGTTTTTTATCCATTCAGGTCCTATTCTCTTCTAATGGGCCGAGCTGGCAAGAAATCTGGTGTACGAGCTTTCACTTGAAGCTAGACATCCCATAATACAGCACAGACCGACCTTTATTTGCAGATGATTTTTCCCCCATCGAGCAAAAAGGCTTATAAACGCACTTTACGCTGTGAAAACGGGGTATAAAACCCAAACTCTCCAGCATTATTTCTGCGTAAATAAAACTTTAAAGACTGCACATCCCTCTGCGCCACAGAATTGCCGGGGGCGAGCGTGCGTTTCCAAGGTAGAGCAAAATTAATTTCCATCCCTCCCCTCTGAAACGACTCGGTGCCGAAGGAATGGAGAAGTCATGGCTATTTCACTAGTAACAGGATTAAACCATTTATGAGGCATTGCAGCTGCTCTTTTATGGCATCTGATTGATATTCATGTGTGGTTAGCATTTGTCTCCTAACTTGTGTAACACAGAGAATAGTAAAAGAGAGACAATAATCGCCGGGCTGTTACATATTCAGGGGACTGGATTTCCCCTATCAGCCTTTCAGCGGCTCCGGGCGCGGGGCTGACCTCCCCTCCGGCATTTCGGACCCAGGAGCACGCCTCCAGCCAGGGCAAAATAACACAGCGCTGCAAAAAATCCTCCCTGGCCCCATCGCTCCCAGCCCAACCGGCCGCGCTGCGTGCTGGAGCAGCGTATCGGGGGGAACCGGGTGATTTTCACCACTATTTTATCCAGTTGGCCCCATCGTCAGCCGTGGCGAGGAGCCGCATCGGGCGCACAATAGCTCTTTTGAACGGCGAGCAAGGGCTTACGGATGCCACCGCGGCCGCTCGCCCCGTCTGCTGCGGGGATGCTGCGGTGGGCTGGGGGGGTTCCCCCCTCACAAGCACCGGGGAGCTGCGCTGGGGACTGGGGGCTGCCCACGGGAACCAGCCATGCTGCTGTAAAACTGTTCTCCCCCCTTTCTGCGACGGAGCACATAAAATCAGGGATGCTGCAACAGATTGTCAAGCCGCACAATTAAGTCGATTCGTTACTCGGCACAGATTTCTGTGCTTCTCCCAGAGAAGAATTTTTTAAAGCTTCGCAGGAAATTTCCTTAAGAGGGACGCGAACCGCACTTTTGTTCCTAAAGCAAATGTAACACCACCCTCCCCCAGGGATACAGCAGCAAATGGAAAAGTAACTGTGATGGCAAAAATCAAAGCAGACCCGGCAGGTGCTCAGAAACAAAGATGTCTTTACCTGCAGTTGTAGGTCCTGATTTCCTTGTTATCCCTTTTGCACTTGACTGCCACGAAGATCATGGTGACAAAAAGAATGGCTGCGATAGACCCCAGGGCAATAATGAAAATCAGGGAGAGGTTAACAGATCCTATGGACTCCTGGGCATCCAGGGCTGGAGACAGGTATATCAAAATCAAGGCAGAAGCCGAGAGAGATGTTTTTCCATGGTCGTGAGCCACCACGATCAGCTCGTAGGCTGTCTTTGCATTCTCCCCAAAGGCTCTGGTGGTCCTTATCTCTCCATTGACCTGGTCTATCTCAAAAAATCCTCTGTCTCCTTCCACCATTTCGTAGGAAAGTCTGCCATTTTCACCCTCGTCGTAGTCGTCTGCCTTGACCACCGTCACCAAGTAGCCAACCCCCGCGTTCCTGGGGATGTACACCTCCGCGGTCCCATTGACCAGCGGCGGGGCCGTGATCACGGGGGTGTTGTCATTGACGTCCAGGACGATCACCCTGACGGTGGCATTGCTCTGCAGAGAGGGATTACCCCCGTCTTTTGCCAAGACCTTGAACTCAAAGGCCTTCGTCTGTTCATGATTGAAGGACCTCAAAGCATAGATATCTCCAGAGTTGGGGTTGATGGAGACATAGGTGAAGACAGGCATGTCCCTAACTTGGGAGGGCACGATCTGGTAGGAGACACTGCCATTGAGGCCCAGGTCAGGGTCCCTAGCTGAGACTGAGAGGAGGTAGGCCCCCGGGGTGTTGTTCTCCTGCACGATGACCTGGTAATAGGGCTTGGAGAAGTGGGGATGGTTGTCATTCTCATCAGTGATCTTGACAGTGAAGGACTTGGTGGCCTGCAGGGAGGGGACGCCATTGTCCTTGGCCTGGATGGTGAGGTTGTACTGGTCCCTCTGCTCCCGGTCCAGCCGCCCGTCCACCAGGATGGTGGAGAAGCTCTCGTACTCCTGGAGCCGAAAAGGCACATTGCCCAGGAGCTTGCACTGCACCCGCCCGTTAGCCCCAGAGTCACGATCCGAGACCCGCACCAGGGCGATGACGTACCCTGGCGGGGCGTTCTCGCTCACCTCCACCAGCTCGCTGTTGACAGAGAGCAGATTGATGAGGGGCGGGTTGTCGTTAGCATCCTGGACGCTGATAGTCACTTTGCAATGGGCAGGGATGGAGTTAGGCCCCAAGTCCTTGGCCTGCACGTCCAGCTCATAGACGTGACCCTCCTCGTAGTCAATGGCACCGCTCACCGTGATGAGGCCGCTCTGGGGGTCGATCTGGAAGAGCTCCCGGGCCCGCTCAGAGACGTAGCTGTGGAAGGAGTAGAGGACCTGGCCGTTGGTGCCCTCGTCCGGGTCAGAGGCGTTGAGGCGGATGACCGGTGTACCTGGCGGGGCGTTTTCAGGCACGCTGACGGTGTAGGCCGGCTCCTCGAAGAGTGGGTTGTTGTCATTAGAGTCGATGACACGGATGCTGAGCTCCACCGTGCCGAAGTTGGGCGGGTCACCACCGTCCAGCGCCGTGATCACGTAGCTGTAGTGGGACTGGGTCTCGCGGTCCAGGCTCTTCTCCACCACCAGCTCGGCAAAGCGGGACCCATCACCCCGCGTCTTGGTCTCCAGCCCGAAGAGGTCATTGGGGGTGATCTCATAGCTCTGCACACCAAAACTGCCCGAGTCCGGGTCGTAGGCACTCTCCAGCGGCACCCGGGTGCCAGGGCTGGCCGTCTCCGAGATTTCCAGCTCGATCTGGTCGGTGGGGAAGCTGGGCGCGTTGTCGTTGAGGTCCTTGATCTCCAGCTTGATCACGCAGATCTCCATGGAGCTGGACATCACCTCCAGCGAGATGACGCACTTGGGGCTCTGCCGGCACAGCAGGTCCCGGTCGATCTTCTGCTTGGTCACCAGCAGCCCCGACCCGGGGCTGATGTCCACCAAGTGGGGGGCCGAGTTGGACACCACCCGGAAGGCAGCGGGCTGCCGGGGGTCCAGCACGAAACCGGCGTCCCGGGCGTCCTTGGCGACGTTGGCGATCACCGTGCCGGCCCGCTGCTCCTCCTCCACCGAGTACTTGAGGTTGACGAGAGCCCCGGCGCCGGCCCACAGCAAGGCGGCCCCCAGCAGCGCCGGGAGAGCCCCCATCGCCGCCACCGCCCCCTCCGGCCGCCGCGCCGCGCCCCGACGGCCGCCGGCCGCCCGCCTCAGGGGCCCGCCGCCCTCATGCGGGCAGCGCCCGCCGGGCTGCCCCGGCGGCGGCGGCGGGAGGGCGGGTGCGGGCACCGGAGCCGCGGTCCCCCCACGCCAACGCCGCCCGCTCAGGCGCTGCGAGCTGGCGGTGGCGCGGATGGGCCGGGCATGGCGGGCGGGAGCGGGAGCCGGAGCGGGGTGCCGAGCCGCGCCACGCCGAGCCGAGCCAAGCCGCGCCGAGCCGAGCCGCGCCGCGCCGCGCCGCGCCGAACCGAGCCGCGCCGCGCCGAGCCGAGCCCGCTCCCGCCGGCGCTCGCTGCGGCGGCCGCACGCCACTGCCCGCAGTCCGGAGCGCCGGCGGGCGGCGCGGGGGCGGGCGGCGCGGGGGCGGGCGACGGTGAGCGGCGGCCAATGGGCGCCCGGAGGCGGGGCCGGGGCGCGGCGTCGCCGCCAATGGGGTCGCGCCGAGCAGCGCTGCCGGCCGGCGGGGCGGGGCCGGGGCGGGGCCCGCGGAGCGGCGCGGCCGGGCGCGGGAGCGGAGCGGAGCGGCTCCGCCGTGCCGGGAGCCGTTGGCCCTCGCGGCGCCGAGCCCGCCCCGGTGCTCGGGAGCTGCGGGTGACGCCGGCGCTTCGGAGCGCCGCGGCAGCCGCTACGTCGCCGCGGTCACCGGCGGTTCCGTCTTCAGCGCCGCGGGCGCGCACAGGGCGGCGGCAGGGGGGACCCTGCGGGCACCGGCGTGGGCGCCGCCGGGGGCCGGGCAGAGGGGGAGCACCGGCTCCGCGCTCAGCGCCCCCAGGCCCGTCCAGTCGCTTTCCCTCCGGCTGCGCCGCGCCGCACCCCGCCGGGCAGGGTCCCCCGGGAGCCGGCGTGGGACCCGGGGCCGCCAGGCTCTCCCGGGCGGCTCCAGCCCCGGCAGCGCTCGCTGCTCATTACTGGGGCAAGCACCACGGTACCGTCTTCCTTTAAAGATGCAATAAACCTTCCCCTTGTCCGTGTGCCGGTGCCTTACCTCGGGTTTCCGCGCGGCCCGCAAGTTCCCGGGCTCTAAGCAAAGGGGCACCGGGAGGTGCCACCGTGCCTCGGGCACCGGGGCCGGCGCTGCCCCGGGCGGGATGCGGCCGCGCTGCCGGCCGGTGCAGGCGGGGTGGGGGGCCAGAGGGGGCTCCGGCGGCGCTCAGCTTGGAGCTGCAAACTTTCCGACACGCCGTTTCCCCGCCCCGAGGTGAAGGGGGGGGGGGGGGGGGCCGCCGGGGGCCGGCGCGTCCCTGCGCCAAACCGCCGCGGGGAGCCCCGCCGATCGATGGCAGGCGGCGCCGCGGCGGGGAAAGCAACGGGACGGGGGGGTTACCCGGCCGGAGCTGCCACCGTCGGGGCGGTGGGGAGCCGACGCCTCACCACGGTGCAAACCGACCGCTCCGCGGGCACAGCCCGGGCACCCCCCGCGGCGGCGGCGGCTCCTCCCCGGCCCGGCCGCACCGTCGGGCCCGGCCGCGCCTTCCCAGGCACAAGGGCGCCATCTAGCGGCCGCCGCGGGGAGGCGGAGCGGCCCGGCCCGGCCCGGACGGCGAACGGCGGCCTCGGGAAACTCACCCGTCCCCGGGGCCGGTGAGCTGCTTCGGCGGCTGCGGGCAGGAACGGCACCGCCAGAGTGGGAGCTGGATGGGCCCCGCGGAGGGCGGCCGGCACACCACCCCCTCCAGGGAGAGCGTCCCCCGGGACACCTGAGGGGACACCCCCCCCCTCCTCCCCGGGGCGCACGGGAGGGACGCAGGGTCCCTCTGCCGCTGGCTACCGTGTCCCGGAGGAGGGAAGAGCCTTTGCCGGGTGTTTCTGCGCCGCTGCGGGAAGCAGGAGTCACCGTGACCCGCGGGGGTGGGACGGGGGGAGGCGGCAGGTGGGGACGGTGCGAGTGGGCAAACCCTTTGCTCCCGCGTTCGCGACGGCTTCCTTGGGAAAATTAATTCTGATGACTTGAACCGTGCCATGTGGATTGAAAACCTGGCTGAAAGATCATAAACAAAGGGTAATTAGAAACAGGGGGAGGTGTTTATGGGGTACTGCAGGGATCTAGGTTAGGTCTGCTCTCATTTAACACCCTCATTAATGACCTGGAAAGAGGGAGTAAACTACACATTAATGAATTTGGCAGATGATGCTATATTGGGAGGTGCTGTGAGCTCCAGCAAGCATAGAAAATTAACTCAAAAAGGGCCTAGTGAGATTAGAAACATGGGCAGGAAGCAGAAAAAGGAGCTGGGCCTTGGACAAACGTGAGTGAGTGCAGCTGGGAGGCAAATGCAAGTACGAGCCGACAGCAGAAGGGGCAACGATGGCTGAGCCAAGCTGGCAGCACAACACCAGAGCCGGAGCGAACACCCCAGTGACAGGCCTGGGGCGACAGGGACAGCAAGGGGGACCCAGGAGGCTTCTGCGCACAAGGGCAGCAGGGAGGGATCAGCCACCGGTGTCCAAGAATGATGCTGGGAGGCTCAGGTGTGGCCAGAGCCAGAGCGTGGGGCTCCCTCGGCACAGACGCGTTGGCGGCGGTTCAGAGAGAAGCCACTCAAATGATCAAAGGCACAGAGAGACTGATTTCTGAAGGAAGATTAAAAGGCTTAAATATATATATTGCTGGGTTAAGAGCTGTCCATGGGGAGACAAACTAAGAGCCTTACAGATCTGGTTGGTGTAAATAGAGAGGGAGGGAAGGAATTATTTAATAGAGTACAAGGGGCATCACCAGAAGGGATGACAGGAAATGAAGAAATGGAGCATTTAGGTTGAATGTCACAGGGGAAAAAATCCCCTCTGCTGACAACGAAAATTATGAGGCTGCGACGTGGTTCCCTGGAGGGAGAAAGTTCTGTGGCTTGAGATATTTAAAACCAGACAGGATCAGTCTGAATATAAAGGCGCCTGGGATGAGCCACTGGCAGGGAATGTGCGGAGAAGCGAGAGCTGGGCAGGGCCGCACCTCATTTTCCAGCTTTTTCCACTGAAATGTTTCTTTATATATCGCATATATAAAAGATCTGCATTTTTTATTTATTGCATATATGTATTTCTGCTGCTGTAAAGGAAATCACTGGCACGATGGATGCTGTGCCAGGCACTTTGTAGCCAGGCAGGGCTGAAAAGGCCCTGAAATCAGAGAAACTTCACCTCCGTATAGGTATGGAGGAGGAATAGAGGGGGGGTTAAGTGACTGGTATGAGGTTGCTGAGTGAGTCTGTGGTGTATAGGCCCAGTGTCGGTGTCCTTGCACAGTGCGATGTGCCCTGGAGCACAAGGTCTCCTGCAGGTTTGGCTTCTGTAGAGCATCTAGTATCTCAGTGGCTTTCTGCAGGATGCTCTCCAGGTGACCAAGGAGAAGCCAGGCCACAACTGGCCAGCTGCACGGCACCCGTATCCTTGGTTAATGCTCCATCCTTTCACCCCCAGCTAATGCTTAGTTTGCCAGAGGCTGTGACGGGATCCCTTTGGAGCAAAGCAGGCATCGATTGCAGCCCCACCCCTCCCCATCTCCTGCCTCACTGGAGGTCTGAGAGTGCTGTCAACAAAATGGATTAATAGTCCTATTATCAGTTCAGATGGATGGCCAGGGTGAGGAGAAAACATTGCGTCCCAGGGAACTCAAGTAGGCACATTAATAAAGATGCCACACGTTGGCTCTGAAATCTAAAAGCTTCGCTCCACTCTTTGCAACACAATTAGTTTATCCAAAGTCCAACACTCCTGTCACGATGCGCCTGCTGATGCCTCTAGCACCGGTGCGTGGTGGCCTGACTGGGAGGGAGGGAGCTGGTGGCACGGTGGTCCCCGTGTCCCTTTGGCCAAACCCCCTGCAAGAGCTCTCTGTGCAAGGCAACAGCGGTTTCGTAGCACCCTGCTCCGGTCATGCTGCCACTGGGGAGCTGCATCATCCCCCTTGGAGCCTGATTGCTGCCCCTTGGCACCAGGCTGAGGGTCTGGGGGGGTCATGGGGCCAGCCTGGCCCTAGCCCCATCCCCTCACAGCTGAGGAGCTGGTGTGACAGGGCAGCACCGTGGCCTCACTCAGCCAGCTCATTGATGGGTATGGGCAGTGCATAACAAAGATATTGGTTCTGGTTCTGCCCACGCTGTAAAATAAGGAAAGCTTTTAATTAAAAGCAAGTGGTGCAGCTTGCAGCCCTTTGTTTGAGCGCTAATGTGAATGACTTTCCTTTCCAGCCCAGCATTTATAGCTGTCTCTCTTGTACCTGTCAAAAGTAAATCTCAGGATCTAAAACATGTACATTTAAAACTATGGTATCAGTGGGCTGTCAAGCCTGGGGTTTTTTATTAAACATTCCTCGTGCAGGGAGTGAGGGGAAAGGATGAGGCCAGCAAAGCCATCAGCCACAGACAGGGCAGCGCAACAGCCTCACCTCCTGCCTGGCCAGCTCCTGCCTGCACCCCTGCCTCTCCTCCCTGCCTCTCCTGGGATGCGCTGCAGCTTCGGGGGCTCGACACACGCCCTGCCTCCCTCTAGCACAGGCTTCCCGCTGGTACCCGGCCCGGGACGGTGCTGCCCAAGCCACCGCTCGCATCCACTGCTACAGCAAGAGGGGAGCAAAGCCTGCTCGGACGCAGCTCCTGCAGCACCCCATTTCTCCAGGTGCGCTGCAGAACTGGAGAAAACACGCACAAAATTTTGACATTTGTTTTAAACATCAAAGACGAACTTTATCTTTTTAATTTTTGAGAAACTTCCCTTTAATTTCACATTTCTGAAGTGTTGTTTTTTCCCTTTCCAGCACCTTTTCCTTTTAGCTACTAGGTGAAGTAAAATAAATTATGTAGGTTTATTTTTTCCTTTCTTTGCTTGTCCAGAGTTGCAAAACTTGAAAGCTTTTCAAAGCATCTGGGTGTTGGGAGTTACAGTTTAGGTTTGTGCTTTTTTTTTCCCCTAGCAATGTTTCTAATATCACAGCAAAGCAGAAAAAAAACCCCTGTAGTATAGAAAAAGGAAATGAAGAAATAGGAAAACTCAGAGCAAAATCCCTAGACCATTCAACCCTCAGACATCTGCTGTGTGTGGAGAAAGGGAAGACCTGAAAAAGAGGAAAATACAGTATTTTATATTTGGAGGGGTGTTTGGAAAATAAGACTAAATATTCAGGTTATAATTAAACAAACATTTTTTTCCCATCATGTGGGAATTCAGTGCATGGCCACTCTCAGGAGGCTTTGGAGCGAGGACTGCCTGGCCAGCTCTGTCCGTCAGCCCTCTAAGAGCCAAACTTTATCGAGCATCCACGGGCCTCGCAGACATCTGTCCGTGTAATTCTGTTAGCAGTTTGCACATAATGCAGATAAGGGACCGCTGCTGTAAAATATTGAGTCTTTAGACTATAAAAAACTGTCTTTCTAAGCTGAAATCTAACTTTATTTGTACTCCCGCAATTCCACCCAAGTCAGCAGGGTTTCCTGGCTGTTAGTAAGGGCAGCGTCTGGCATGCTCCTTCCACAGGAGAGGTTAAAGTGCCAAAGAGAGGACAGCATCACTCTGAGGAATTCGATAAACTCCTATCACTCAATAGTTTAATTCACTTTTACTGATGCAGCATCTTTTATCAAAGATTACATAATGCTGAATAATCATGAAGCACATAATGCAGAGCCAGACAGGCAGTTATAATCAGATTTAAAGCCTATATTAAAAAAGTGGCAGGTGCAGGACTAATTCTCCGCTCCCACACTGGTGTCAGTCCAGAGGAAGCCCGCTGGAGCCACTCCCAATTTACACAGCCTGCCTGACAGCAAAACGTGGGGAGGGGGCAGAAATAATAGGATGGTGCTTTCTGGAGGTACTTAAGGAGCCAGGCAGGCACATCGCGTGCGAATGGAGGCAGCGCAGGGCACAGCGAGGAGCTGGCTCTCAGCAGCCTGCATGGGGCAATATTAAGGTGAAAGGCAGCCAGCATCAGCAACCACTCCCTTTCCAATGTGGTCTATCAAGATGCGAAGCAAAAAACGCTGCACAATTTGGGGGGCCATTAGAGGCGATGCCACCTTTCTCCCCATCTCGCTGGCCCACGTCCAGCTGGCTGCTGCCAGAGTTCATTACCCCGCGGCTACTCGATGGCCTGTGGCAAACAAATGCGCTGGTTCTCAGGCAACTTCCCAAAGGGCACTTTAGGAAAAGGGAGGGGACCCACAGCGAGAGCCCGGCACACTGCTGAGCAGGTCAGCATCAAGCACTAAACCGCATCCTCGCAGGTGACTGACAGCCGGCCCGCTGTCTGCTGCAGGATCACACCAAAAAAATATGTGGCTTAATTCATTTAATCCCATATTTTACAAGAAAAGCTGGCCTGAGGGTCTGAAAATAGCCTGCGCCCCAGGGTCATTGCAGCACCCGGAGGTGCTGAGGGCAGAAGCATTCCCTGGCAGCGTGGTCTCAGCGTGTCTGTGCAGCAGAGAGGAGCTGTGAGCAGCGCCTCGCTCCAAGGGGTGTTGGCAGTGGCAGGGACAGAGCCTGGCTCCGCACAGGCTCAGCAGCTCCCACCAGCGTGCCCCACATCACAGAGGACCACGTTCATGAAGATGCTCCATGCTCAGTGTCTGCAGCACACTCAGAGCTGTGAAGGGAAAGCGAGCTCAGCCTCACTGACGCTGTAAGCCCGTGGTGCACATCTGCCTGGTCCTGACCACAGAGCTGAGCAGGACCACCAGCCTTGTGTGGGCACCAGGGCCATTGGTCACCCTCTGAGGTGCTCCCCTGGCCCCTCGGGTGCAGCAGCACATCAGCACCCGGCAGCCTGCGGGGACACACAGGTTTCAGTCATGCTGACTAAATATTTCCCATGCAATCAATTCCAGCATATAAAACCATCAAACAGGATAACCTTGTGATCGAATGGCCAACAGAGAAAAGTGCTTAATATTATCCACTCCAGATAATGAGCTGTATTTCCAGCACAGGCCCCAAACACGCATCACCATGCACTAAATGCCCTGCAATTGCCTGCACGACAAGTTAAGCAAAGATTAAAAGCGAGGAGGAGAGAAGAGGGAAGGTAGAAAACACAGCACAAGGAAACTGCAATCTGTGCCATCAGCGTGTGCAGGAGCAGAGCCGGGGGAGCGCTGCAATGCAGTTCAGTGCACAATTGTGTGGTGGACCTTCAGGACGGCACGTTGGATGCCTGCCTGGATTTACAAACCGTGCGTGCTGTTACCCACACAGGTGAAGAACAGACGGCCTTAGGGTTTACAAGATAGCAATGCCATGGATGAATTAAGAGGCAACCAAACCTCTCTCTGCAGGAGATCTGCCTGCCGGCGAAGGTTATCCTGGGCGATGGGAGAATCTCTGCTCTTTCTACCCTGCTTACAAATAGCACATCTTAATTCAGTCTCTGGGTCCTTGCATGGACAAGCAGATTGCGAAGGTTGGGGGAACAGAGCCACTTGAGGAAGGACAGCGATTTAGAGAAGTAGGGCAGTGCAGTATCTCTGGTCTGAATGGCTACACGGGTAACACACAGAGCTTAGCAAACTGCCCAGCCGCTCCAGCAATATCTGTTCCATCTTCCAAAACAATCACGAATACAACTAAATCACTTATTCTACATTTTTTATTCTACTTTTCTCCCCACTTTATTCCTGCATGCTACTTAGTCTGCTGTTGACCCCGTGGGATGGAAAAGAGACTGCAATGCTTCCTTCTTCCAGCAGAAATTAGATACCTGGCACTGGCGGAGAGCTGTCAGGCCCCAAACATTTGCTTCTTTTACACCTGAGCCACAAGCCTCCTGCCCAACATGCCAACAGGCAGGAGAGAGCATTTCTGGGATATACAGCCTCCTGCCACAGCGCTGAACGCCAGCTGGGAGATTTCAGCAGTGTTCCTCAGCTGGCACGATTTGCCCCAGCTCTGGAGCAGGCAATGGAGACATGTAGCGCCAGCTGAGGAGCAGCCATGGGGCTGGGACCAGGCTCTGGCTCTGTCCCACCAAGGTCCCTGCGTCAGGGAGTCTGGCTCTGGTTCCTCACTGGTATTGACTTAGCAGCATCCTATGGTTTGGCGTTCCAAACAGTGTCTGCTTGTATCCTACACCCAGCAATTAACAGTCCAGGCACCGGGTCCCAGCATGCTTCCCTCCTTCCTGGCATCCCCTGCCACTTCTGCAACTGAAGATGTAGGAAAATTTGAGAATACACCCATCAAAACCCCGGCTCTCCCCCAGCATCACCGCGTGGATCATTTTCACCCACCAAACTGAGAGTCACACGTTATGGCACACCGCCGGTGCTGTCTGCGGCGAGCCTGGTGTTCCTGCACCACAACACAGCTGGGCTATCGGTGGTGTTTCGGCAGAGCGCTCAGAGATGTGAATGTCAGGGAAAACAATTTGTCACATAACATTACCTACAAGAGAAGGAAGAAAAGGCTAGAAAAATGCCTAACAATTGCTGTAATTACGGCCTCTTCAAATGGCTACATGATGTCAGACAAGGGCTGGCATAGCTTATCATAACTGAACCCAGGGTGGGTGCTGTTCCAAGCCAGTGATTAATAGTCTGCTAGGATTTGTTTTGGCATGGTGAAAAACTGAGCGTGGTGTCTCAGAAAGATGCCAGATGGACGGCCCGGAGCAGAGCCCCCAGCCAGGCGCCGGCACGCTGCAGAGCAGGGGCTGGCAACGCCGGCGCAGGTGGTCACCCCGAGCCGCGTGGTGCTTGCTCCTTATTTGTGGGGTAACTGCATCCTGGCAGGGACTGGCTCCTGCTGCTGCCCCAGGCCCCGGCGCTCCTCACGCTGTTCCTGGCGCCTTGCAGAACAGGCGTAATGCTGGGTGCAAAGGCCAGCGTGCAGGCAGGATTGCTGGCTCCCATCCTCCCGCACAAGCACGTGAAGGCAGCCGTGTCGCCATCCTTGCATCAGGTTGTGTCTCCACAACCAGTTCCTGGGCCTCATTTCCAGCAGGAGTGCCAGGACAAAGCCTTCCTCCTGCAGCCCAGGCTGGTCCTCCTCCCCTTCCCCAGCCTGCAGACTTCATTTGCTCCAGGGCAATGAGACATCAGCCTCCAGGCAGCTGAAACAGCTCCAGCGGTGCAAAAGCCTAAAGCATGGTCCCTCAGAGGCCACCCACCCGCTGCTCAGTGGGTGTGCAGGGTGCCCAGCCCAGGAAGGACTTGCCCTCCCCCTGGGACCCTGGGCCAAAGTGCCACTGCAGCCATGGCCAACGTGGACCCTGTCCTTCAGAGAAGGACATGGCGGGGAGGTGGCAACCTTGCCCATCCAACCACGGACATCACTCATCCCCGTGGAAAGTAAGAGGCAGATCTTGGCTGTCCATGCGATCAGGTACCAACATCTTAGTGTCTGCTGATGCCAACATGTCCTCCAGTGTGAGGCTAAGGATAAAAGTGAGTCCAGCTGGGCCACAAGAGATATTGTTTGGATCAGGCTGAGAGTCACTTATGCGGTGTTTTATTCACCATAATGGATAGCTGTGCCTGGCAAAATGAGTAATCATCTTGTTTAAGGGATCACTCCTGAATCACACAGTGTTGTTGCCAATGCTGCAAACTTTTCTTGCTGGTCTGCAGGCCAAATCCTATCCTGGAGCAAGTGATGCTCAGAACAGAAGACCACAAATCAGGTCGGAAAGCTTTCTTCTCCCTTTTTTCTTTTTTTTTAAGAATTGGAGATAATATGACAGGTAGCATCCTCCATCTCACAGTCCCTCTGATTTTCAAACTTCATCTCATTTCAGTCCATCAGGAGTGCTATCTCACCCAGCACTTACCCAGCCTGCTGCTCCACATCCAGCTCAGGTGTTTCCCAAGGACAGAGCTCTGCCTGGGGTAAATGGTTGGTGGCTAATGGAAGGAAATAGAGGAAAAAGTCATTTACATCATCTAAGCGTTTATTCTGTACAGTGCTATTTTGTGATCATCTATAATTTTAATCTATTAACAGTAAAAGATGCACCTGTTCTCTGGGTTCATCTTGTTTGCAGGTGATATAAACAAGACCAAAGGACTGGTCTTCTATTCGAGAGCATTTTTGGAAATTCCATATTTTCACAATCATGAGTGACCCTGAAAGCGAGGGGACACTTGCAGAGGGGCAGCATCCTACCTGACAGAGGACCTGCCTTTTAAGCAATACCTGCTCCAACGCGTTACATGCTCAGGAGCAGCAAAGCATGCTGCATCGAGACTGCCAGCCGGCTTTTGCAACAAGACACACCACTGCCATCACCCCAGCTCTGGTTAAAGAGCAGCAAGATGCAGCAGGCAGCAGCAGCCTGGGGACAGACACCCAGATGCCGTGCAGAGCCTGGACCAGAGACCCAGGGTTGGGGACTGATGGGGAAGGTGCCAGGACGCCAGAGAAGGCAGTTGCCCATAGCATAGCTCTGCACTCACGTCCTCCTGAAACTTCCCCTCCCTGGTTCTCCATCCGGCACCCAAAACCCTCACGCAATTGAGCTGAGGCTGAGATTCAGGGCACCGAGCTCTCTTGCAGCCAGGGAATAAATAATCATTAAAGTTAAGACAGGTGCCACGTTCAAAGGGAAAAGCAGCAATAACTACCTAGACCACATGGCAGAGTTACGTGAAACACTACGTGAAAACACACCCTTCCTGGTAGAGATTTAACATATAACCCAACCCTACCAACGTGATTTACTTTAATTAGCAAGCTAATCAGCTGACGGCGCTGTGGAGCCAGGGCTGGCACTGGGTGACAGCTGAGGGTCCTGATGGAGAAAGCCACCAGTGTAAG